>NC_052148.1:118185374-118522062 GCF_902713615.1 Scyliorhinus canicula | reverse complement strand
TTTTAACATGTACTGACAACGGGTTAGTACTTAAATTATTTAAAGCTTCCCATGCAAAGCATTAAAAGTGCTAGTCTATTCCAATGCTTGCATTGGGTTTTCCTTTTTTGTCAGACCTAATTATGAAAATCGACCTGACTCTTAACATCCTTTAATGGCGTTACCTATGTGTGCTCTGATTACCTGTGTCTGGCATTTCCCAGTCGACAAAGCTTGTCTTTGTTCCTGATCTTCCCATCTCTTGGGTTGGCCAGTAAAGCTGTCAATCAATGTTGCAATCCTCTTCAAACGTGGATTCTAAACAAATTATTGGGGCAACTAAACTCTAATGTACTCAGCTAAAAAAGCTCATGCCAACCAATATAGGTGTGGATATTTACTGAGAGCTCTAAAGTGAAATAATGCCCTTTCATGTCCCCAATTAACCCAAGGAGCAAGGAATGTCACTTCTCAATTGTCATCTGTCTTCGCTGCACATCCTTTTTTCTAATCTTTGCTGCAAACTGACTTTTAGTCCTTTGAGAACTTATTTCAATTCATATACAATGACTTCATATGACATTTCCAAGTTTTTTCAAATTAAAAAAGTGACTGGTCTTGGCAAGTATAAATCAAGATAACCTAATCAAGTGTCCTTGAAATGGATCCCAGTACTTCTCGCATCATTCTTTATTTTCAAAGAACTGATTTATTAAGAACTACAATTATGGTGCCATTTGTAGATGACCAATTTGAAAAAATTATGCTAGTGATTAACTTATTTAAAAAAAAAAAAATTTAGAGTAGCCAATTATTTTTCTCTAATTAAAGGGTAATTTAGTGTGGCCAATCTGCCTAACCAACACATCTTTGGGTTGTGGGGGTGAAACCCACGCAGACATGGGAGAATGTGCAAACTCCACACGGACAGTGACCCAGGGGCAGGATTCTGTGATAAACTATTATAGCAATTAAACTATTATAGCAATGACCTGTTTCACAGATGCTATAACAATGTTCAAATGCATATTCAGGAAATCGATTCATGCATGAAGCTAATGTGAACTGCATGAAATGGGTCATGATTCTGAATGCACCTTGTTCCAAACTTTATTGTGACTAAATTAAAGGGAGAAAGCAAGATGTGGTTCAGTATCTGACAGCTTGAAAGACTAATCCTATGGTTTTGGGGGAGGAGAACATTAAAAAGAACAGTAAATTGCTGGTGTTGCTGTTTTGTGTTCCAACAATATGTATAAAATTAAGTATTTGTTAAACAAAAATCCTTTTGCAGGTGGTGATCATTGCACAATTTTCTTCAAATATTTCCCTTAATTTGCTGATAATTTATTCTAGGACATGACCAGCTTCAAGCAGTGCAGCAGCAGCAACAGCAGTTCAAAGATCTTCGGGAACAATTTGCCAGGAGACTTGCCAACCATCTTAATAATGTCTTTGTCCAGCAGGTATGTCAAATAATGAATCTTGGTCTAACTTTTGGATTAAAGTTTGCTTCATTTTCAACCTTTCATTCTGATTGTGGATCTTTAAGATAACTTTGGGAGAAAGATATGTTCTACTTGAACTTGTTGCCATTAAACTTCTTGTATTTAACTTTGTTTCTTTCCAATTGCATATTGAAATCAATTAAAACATTTTATGTATAAAATGACTTGTCTTATTCTGAAGCTTGGTGTAAATTCATCTTGAAAGTAGTTTTGCTAAATTAAAGGAATTTAGGATAATCAAGTGAAGAATCCAGAAGGGCCCCAAACTGGTATTCAAACTAGACCTTTCAGCATTCATCTAGAAGAAGAGACCTTGTGACCGATACGGTTCAAGGCTGATTTTGAAAGTGGAAGCCAACTTACTCCTGATCTCTGGGGGGGGGGGGGAGAGCAATTAGACATAATGGATAGAGCGTATCATTCTGATATGACTGGTTTTCTTCATCTATTTGGAACAACTGATCCTTACCTTGTTTTTCATTCATTCACATGATGTGGGCCTCGCTGGCTAGGCTAGCAATTATTGCCCATCCCTAATTTCCCCTTGAGAAGGTGGTGGTGAGCTGCCTTCTTGAACACCTGTAAGATATAACCTAGGATGACCTTTTGTTTTATTTAATAGTTTTGCATCTCCCAGATTTTCCATTGAATTGATCCCGAATTTTTCTCATCCTTTTTCATTTCTTATGTTATGAGCAGGGGAGAAAGACAGACTGAGCCCCTAATTCTTCTATCCTTCTTTTCATAATCAGCGTGGTTTAATTTTGATAACACGAAGTTGTGTTTTCCCAAAACCTTTATTTATGCAATCTCTTTGTGTACTAGCAGCACACTTTATTGACAATTTATTCATCCACACCCTCCTGGAAAGGTTTGTCTCTATATGCACATGTTTGTACACGTGCCGCAAACGCGCCACCACACACATGCCACCCACCTCACACACAAAAATACAGTCAGAGAAAGGAGATTCACTTCTACGAATATTAAAGCATAAGTTGATGTGAATATTACAGTCCAGTGCGATGGGTTCTTTCACTCAGCAATTAAAATTCAGGCAATTCCAGGTCGCTGAAGACAGGATTTTATGGAGTTTGCTTTGGAATACGAGATGTGTGGCAAGTTGAGAAAAGCAGACCACATAATACTTGTAGTCAGAGGACCAGTTTTTTTCTAGGCGAATTTAGGATCTTTTAGAAGCAGGATCTGAGGAGATCTTAAACTGTAAGCCTTGTGGCTTGGTAAAAAAGCTAGATGTTACCGCCAGATTTCAAGGTGCTGTTACGTATGCAAGCAAACAGGACTTACAATACAAAGGCTTTTGGAAATGAAAGTTTTGGCATGTGATGACTGGCCATTGATATAATCAATAGCCTGTTCATATTAATAAAGTAGCTTCTATCACTCATGGTCAAAACCAATTACATATAAAATGGAGGCAGCTAAGCATCCTTAGCACTTTTCTGTTGTTATGGGCCAGGGTTTAGAGAACACCAAAGTATATCATGGAGTTCACCTGATCTACAACTGTTTATTGATTTTGGTTATGATGAGCACAAGGGTCTGCCTTTCAGGTGTTATGCAACAGAGATATTAAGTATTTTTAAACAAAACAATGTTTATTCTATGAATCCAGTGAACATTTTATAACCACACAGTAAACATCTTATCAATTACCAACACAAATATCCCCCCAACCAAGATACACTACTCTATAGGTAACCCTTAGTTGCTTTCCTAACAACAACCATAAGCCAAACACCCCTTTTTCCTACAAAAACAGTAGGTTTTCATTCCTTACAGAAACAGGTATTACTTTGAAATTATCATGTGATCTGGAGACATTCTTTAGCATGCAGAGAGAGAGAGACCAAAATACACCACCTTGGTGTGAATGCAGTTCCCCAACTGAAAACCGAAAGTAAAACTCAGAGTCACAAACAGCTTCCAGCTCAAAACGAAAGTAAAAGCAGAGCCAGAGCCCAGCTCCACCCACACATGACATCACTGCAGCCACTTGAGAAGACAAACATTTCTTAAAGTGACATTCCCGTGACACTGTGCATAATTAGTTGTGGTAGCTCCCCTTTGTTATTTGGCAGTTCGGAGACATGACATCTGAAACTTTATTACTGTCCTTGCTGTTTTGGGGTGAGCCCTGACAATGGCAGGTGTATTCCACAAGTCTGTGGTCATTATAGTCCACTTTTAGAAGCTTCCAGAAGCAAGGCCAATTTGCAGTTCAAAAATGTATCAGTTTTAAAAGTCTAACAATGTCCATTTTTAAAAGTGAATACTGCTTTTAACAATTTGCAATATTCTCATGTCAGCTTGGCATGACTTCTACACAATCTACTTTTATAATTGTACAAATGTGGAAGTTACAGGCGTGCTTCAGTGATGGTGTTATCAGTATCTATGTAGTGTTTGATTGATGTCAAAAGAATCAATGTCCTGGCATATTCTGTCTGCTTTATGTTGCTTGAATGGCAGTCACATTTGGTTAGTAACTATATAAAACAAGATTCTTTTCCAAGGACAAAGTGGAAAAACGGAGTAATTTTGTAATGAAACATTTAGGACAGAACTGAAGTATCAAGTATTGAATGACACACGTGTGCATTATAATTGAATGATTTTGCAGGCCAGTATTATTTACTTAAATATACTTTGCCCAAACTGAAAATGTAGAGTTGTATTTTTTCCAACAAATAACAGAATATGCCACATTAATTTCAATACTTTCTGAAATATAGAATGCTCATATGGAATTTGAGTACAAAAAGAGTAAATATTCGAGTTAAAAAAATCTGTTGCCTCCTTTTCTTCCTGACAATTGAAGGTCACAGTATTGAGCAACACTTCTCTTTCAGGTGATGCCCCACTGCAAACAGCAAACATGACGGCAATAGGCAATATGAAATGTAATTGCAAAAGGAACTTTAGCAAAATGAACTAACCCAAATACAAAACAGAAATCTGCATGTGTGTATTGGGATATACACATATATGTTCAACTGGTTTGGATTATACTGCAAATAGAGTCTTAGGGCTCATGGAATTTAATAACCATACAAGGCAGTCTCTGGTGGTTTGTTCTCTGAACTGTAGGAGTTACAAGAACACTTATCCTCTTGATGTTGTTGACTTGATAACTTGTTTGAAGATGGATTATTTTTTCTACAGGCTCTCATAGATTTGCCATTATCAGTATCCCAATACTGGTAAATTTCACTATTGATTATTTTCTTACGTCACACTTTCATTTCATGTTTTTGTGTTTAATCAGTTTACTCAGACTCTCACCCTGCACTATCGCAGAGCCTCCTACCACTCAGTTTCTGTGAGTACGCTGAGCATGGAGTATTTCAGCTCTCGCTGCTTGTCAGGCTTTTAAACCTTTGAGTACTAAATGCAGTGTTTTGAACTGGGTTTTACTGTTAGTTTGATCTTCAACAGTATTGTAAAATATTCAAAGTTTTTTGAATTGCAGATATCATCTCATTAAATTAAGTAAAAATTGTAATACCACTGCATTCCTTGAAATTTTATGTCTATTATTTATAACGCTTAGTAATGGCTGATGCCTGCCTAACACCTTGAAGGACTATTTTCTAATCTTATTTTAGGGTTTATGATCTAAGTCATCATAGACCCGGATTTTACTTTACCTTTTCTTTGTAAAGTTTGAATTAAAGTATGCTGTTGATTTGTTTGTTTAACATTTTTGAATTGAAATGAAATCACAGCAGGACCATGGTGATATCATATTGATTAATGCAGCTCTTTATGCACATTCCTCTGGAGTTTCTCTGATGCAAATTCATGTTCAGTCAAAATTATTGAATTAAACTGTTGCATAATTCTTCTACATTATAATGGTGATCTGTACACTTACCAATGATATAAATTGCTGAAAATAAATAATTTATCCATCTGTGGAATGTGGTTAGACCAGCATTTATTGTGTCTCTCCCCCCTCTAATTCCCTTGGAAGGTGCCTTCGAGAACTGCTGCAATCCAGTACATATATTATCTGGAAATCATAGAATCAAACAGGAGGCTATTTGATCCATCATACCGTTGCTAGACATTTGGAAGGGGTATCAAATTAAATCCCTTCTCTTTTTTGAAATATATATATTTTAAGAATATTTATATTCTCCTTTTTCACATTTTCTCCCAAATGTACACCCACTAACAATAAACAATAAGCAGTAACGAATATAATGTCAATCCCCATATCAACAACAATCCCATCCTCCCACCAACCCCCAAACAACTGCCCGCATGTTAACATAAACAAATAACAAAAAGGAATCAGGAATCACCCATAGTCACCATTAACACATATAGCCCCCAACCCCCTAATGTTCGATATTAACCAATTCTTGAAAGTGCATAATGAATAGCGCCCATGAATTGTCCCCCTCCCCCAACGTTCACACACATCTTCTACTCCCTCAAAGAGCCTGCTCATCCTCGCCCTTGTGAGGTGTACTCTGTATACCACCTTCAGCTCTTTCAGCCCCAACCTCGCACACGAGGTGGAGGCATTCACTTTCCGGAGCACCTCACACCAGAACCACTCCACCATACCCTCACCCAACTCCTCTTCCCACTTTGCTTTGATCCTTTCCAGTGGTGCCTTCTCCTCTTCCAAAGTAAACTGACGACAGTACCCCCCTCTCCAGTCCCCCTGTCGTCAGCACCTCTAGCAATGTGGAGGCCGGCTCCACCGGGAAGCTCTGTTATCTCCTTCCTGGCAAAATCTCGAACCTGCATGTATCTAAACTTTTACCCTGCTCCAGCCCATACTTTGCTCCCAGCTCCTTCAATCCTGCAAACCGATCCCTAAGAAACAAATCTTTTAGTGGCTTAATCCCCATCTCCCATTTACCAAAATTTCCATCCCACTTCCCTGACTCAAATCTGTGGTTCCCCCCAATCGGCATTTCCCTTGGCCCTGCCCCCAACCCGAAGTATTGGCGAAACTGCCTCGAAATTCTCAATGAAGCTATTATTACCGGATTCCCTGAGTATTTGCCCGGGGCCATCAGGAGCTAGCGCCTTCAATCCCAACCCCCTACACAAACTCTCCTCCATTCTGACCCATGGGAATCAACCCCTCTGACCCAGCTTCGCACCTTCTTCACATTTGCCGCCCAATAATAATACATCAGGTTGGGAAGACCCAAACCCCGTGCCTGCCTTCCCTCTGTAGCAGCACCTTTCTAACCCTGGCCACCTTCTCTCCTCATATGAACGAGGTAATCATTTCTTCAATCACTCTTAAAAAAAAAAAAGCCTTTGGCAGGAAAATCGGCAGGCATTTGAAAAATAAACAGAAATCGTGGCAGCACGTTCATTTTAACTGCCTGTACCCGACCCATCAGTGACAGAGGGAGACCATCCCACCTTGCCAGATCAGCTTTCACTCTTTTGAAATATATTTTTATTAGAGTTTTATCATTTTTACAGATGATGAACAAACTTTCAAAACACACACTGGTACAGCACAGAGCAATCATTTCTGCAAACATAAGAACAGAGAAAGACAGGATAATTTCAGAACTATGGTGCTTAAGAAATAGTTCCTGTAATTATAGAACAGATCAATTAGAGTGGGGGGAAAGAGGATAAGGCCATACAAACATGATAAAACAACATAAAATGTACATCTTTATGTTTAGCAAAATCAAGACTTACAACATGGCTTAGTGAAAATCTTGCATGTCAGACAGACCGGAATCTATAAATTTGCGATGGAATCCTTCGCTTTATGGAATGTACCCAACTTAGAATGGAATACAAAAGTCAGGAATTCAATAGGAATCCAAACCATAACTATTTTATGCCAATTTTTGAATCGAAGGATACATGTCATTAATCCAGGCGTAGAGGATATTTTTCCGAGCTGCAAAAGTTAGGATGTTACACAGACTTTTTTCATTAGCATCAAGAAATTAGACCCAGAATTAGGAATAAAGGATCAAATTCTAATGCTGTGCCAAATATCCTCTTAAACTCCTTAACTACGCCAGACCAATAGGATTGCATCTTGACACAGGACTATATGCACTATATATACTCACTTTCGACTACCAGGCACCTTAGGTACACCGGGGAAATAGCAGGATCAAACCCATGTCTCAAACTCAGCGTAATGTGCAAACGGTGCCATATCTTGAATTGACTGTCCTTCGTTCTGTTACATACCAAAGTTTTCTTAGCATTATCCCATATATTACCCTATGTGCAAGGGATGTTTTTTACACAGATGGTAGTGGGTGCCTGGAACTCGCTGCTGGAGGACGTGGTGGAAACTGGTACAATAGAGACGTTTAAGTGTGTCTTGACAAATACATGAATAGGTTAGGAATAGAGGGATATGGGCCCCAGATATGTAAAAGGTTTTAGGTTAGATGGGCAGCATGGTGGGCGAAGCCTGTTCCTGTGCTGTACTTTTCTTTTTTTCTTTGTTGTCTCCACATCAATATTGGTTGCCAAGTCTCGTTCCCAAGATTGCAAGGTACCCAACACACTCGCGCAGGATCTAGAACACAAGGTATCATAAAACTTGCTAATTAACTATTTAGGCTCTGCAGAAGTTAGGATTTTTTCCATTGGATAAATAGAAGTGTCAAGATGCATAGTTGTCTTAATAAGGATGAAGTCTCGAAGTTGGAGATACTTAAAAAAAGGAGTTTCTCTCAATGTCAAATTGGCCAAGGTGCTCAGAGGATGACAAGGAGGACTAGCCCAGAATGCCTCTATCTCTACAAATAAAAATCCATGGTTTATAAGATCTGGTGGAAAGTCTGTGTTGCCCTGAATGAGAGAGACTGAGAGTGGAACTCAGTTTAGATCTTCTTTCTAATTGACAGATCATCCTCCATGCTCTCTACGAGTATTAATTATTATAGGATTCTCACACCTATCAGAGCCGATCTAAAATCCCCATAAAACAACAAGGCCTGTAAAGGATATACCAACTGGCCTGCTTCAATATCCAGCCACATGGAGGTCGTGTCCCTTCTAACCCAGTCCTTTATGAACCCATGATGAGAAGCTAGTTGGTACATTCTAATATTCGGCACTCTTAATCCCCTCATAGATACTGGGAGCACTTTCCCCCTATGTCTGTGTGGGTTTCCCCTGGGTGCCCCAGTTTCCTCCCACGTCCAAGTATGTGCAGGTTAGGTGGATTGGCCAAGCTAAATTGCCCCTCAACGTCCAAAGATGTGCAAGTCAGTGAAGGTGTGCAAGTTAGGTGAGGTTACAGGGTTAGAGTGGAGTAGTGGGCCCAGGTAGGGTGTCCTTTCAGAGGGTCGGTGCAGACCCAATGGGCCTGGTTGTATGATGCTAACTTGACCAATTTCAAACAAAGCTTTTTATTCCAAGTGAATAAGCTGATCAATCCATTGATCTCCTTTAGACCTTGGCCGACAATAAGATTACAACATCTCAAAAGGATACAGTAATCTAGGCAACACATTCAACTTAATCAATGCAAACCCATCCAGCCACGATATCAGCAAGGGGACGAACGAGTCAAGTCCCACCTAATAGACGCAATCAACTGAGGAAAATTGGCCCCATACAGTTGATTAAAGAAAGTGTTAATTACAACCTCCAGATATGTAAACCCTGAAGAGACCAACTGAATGGGAGGTTAGCAAGGTTGGGGGAAGAGGGTAGCGTGGTCTCCCTCAACCCACCCACTGGTATAGATTCAGACATGGTAAAATTAATCTTGTAACTGGTGAAAATGCTAAATCTATCTTGTTTTCTTGGACATTCCCTCAGGTTAAGAATGTCTTGCTTCCTCTGCGCAGCCCAGAAACAAAAGGCTTCTGTCCAATAGCCTCTGCCACAGGCTCCATAGCCAATGCGAATAGCAAAGGAGATAAGGGGCACCCATGCTTGGTCCCTTTTTGGAGGCCAAAATTCTCAGATCTATAACCATTCATAAGCTCTGACATCAAGGCCTATGATACATCACTTATATCCACTTAACATATTCCTCTCCCAACCCAAATCTCTGCAATGTATGAACCGGATAGTCACATTCCACTTGGTAAAAAGTTTTCTCCACTTCCAAGGAAATCACTAACCCATCCAAAGATGGCTTATGAAACACTTAGATAAAGTTCAGTAACAATCTGACATTATTGCAAGAATTTTGACCCTTTATAAACACAGTCTAATGCCCCCACCCTCTTTGCTCCCCCAGATGGTCAACGGAAGGTGCCAAACCCCGCGCCAGCACTTTAGACAGCAATTTCAAATCAACAATTAGATGTGAGTTTAGCCTATAGAAAGCACATTCCACTGGGTTTTTGCCTGCCTTCAAAATCAAAGAAATATTTGCTTCTCGAAGCTTTGGTGGTAGCAGATCTGACTCAAACGAATGACGGTACATACCAATTAATGGATCTATCGGCAAGTCCTTAAATTCCTTATAAAACTCACACCCAAAACCATCCGGCCCAGAGGCCGTCCCTGCTGGAACTCCCTGATGGCCATATCCATCTCCTTTTTAGGGATAGAAGCATTTAGAAACCCCCGCTCTTTAATCAGAGCCGTGCGCATTTTTCTTTTTCAACTATATACAATACCCCTTTGAAAGTTGCTATTTAACCTACTTATATCATCCTTTCAGGTTGTTTGTTCTAGTTTGTTGCTGAGTAAATGAATTTCTCATCTTCCCTCTGGTTCTTTGACCAATTATCTTATTTCTGTGCCCTCTGCTTACTGACCTCCCCTGCCAATGCAAGCAATTTCTTTGTTTATTCTAGCAAAGCCCCTCTGTGAAAGAGAAAAGATGGTCAATATTTGGGTTTAGATACATTGAAATAAATTATCACCAACTCCCTAATTTTCTCTGATATATTGTTTTATCCTTTAGAATTGCTTACCCAGACCAGCAGACGTTTTGTGTAGAACTCACCTTGCGTATAATTAATAAAAACTGCTGTACCAGTTTCACTGTCCTGTTCGTAGTCTCACTGAACTGGATCTTCCTGATGTCATCAAGGAGGTTTTGCACAAAATGATTTCTCCTCATCTGTCTATGCCTAACAGTATCAAAGAAACCCGTGTACAGATCCCCCTTTCCTAATTGTAATTATGTTTTTGGAAAGTACGATACTTTGCTCCTTTAAGCCTGTAATGATCTTGTTAAAGATAGTTTACTGGGAATATATTGTTGGATATTTTCAATTTAATCAGAGAACCTCCAAAAAAGAAATCTCTAACAAATATTGAATGAACTTTAAATTTATTCTTCAAAAATGATGCATGGAGTGTGCGCTGAATTCTAATGTCTTATTTGCATTGTCCTGCCAGCTAAATTGCTTTTTTTTTTAAAAATTGAGTCAATTTTTAATTCTAAAATTGCAGGAAGATGGCTGTTGCTTTGGCTGGCTTGCACAAGTTACTTAGTGAAACCATGTGTCTAACATTTTAAAAGATTTGCTTAAAAAATAACTTTTATGAAAATGATCCTAACTAGTAAACTATTATGGTATTAGTCTTGGGCTAGATAGTCTGTTTGGGAATCCTAGTTTTGGTTAAATTCTGCCCCCAGGTTTAACGACAACAGTCTGCATGCCTGGACTGCAGAAATAGGAGTCTTTCTCAAAGGGTACCCACTTTAGTGCTTCGTGCCACATCAAAGACAAGGGCATTCTTGGCTTCAGAAGTAGACTGTCCAATATGAGGGTGCAATTGGCGACCAATACTATTTTAAATTAGTGAGGGTATTAATTTAAAAAAATAACTAAATGCAGATTCAACATTAAAAATATTGTGATGGGAAGAAAAACCTGCCCAATCCGATAGCATGCAAGATTTGTCATAAAATAAAGAATAGAATTATTGTCACTCGCATCTTTTCAAGAATGTGGGAGTTGCTAACAGGATACACAGATGATTGCTCTGATAATGACTGGGTGTTCACAAATGTTGACAGTAGTTATAGGGACACCTTATTTTTACACTGAGTCAGCTGTGACATTGTGTTTTGTAGTACTGACGCCATTGTAAGCATAATTGATTTCCAAAGTGGGGCAGCAATCTTCTCCCGTCTCAAAATACTAACCACTGCCTAGAATTGGCTCCCGGTACCTCTTGCTGGAAGAAAGTTTTTATTTGTATTGGCATTTGTATTTATTATCATTAAAATGTTTGATACCAGTATTAAAATTTTACTTTTAATGTAATGCAATTTACTGCAATTACTTATAAAATTAACTAACAGTGGATGTTTTTGTAGTACCAATATATGATTGTGATTCTATGATTTTATTCTTAAAATTGATTATAATTAATGTAAGGAAACCAATCAATCCCAGTAAATGAAAAAGCTTTACTCTGGTGCTCACACTGAAATATAAAATATGGAGTTCAATAACAATAGTAAATTAATTTAGTTACAAGAAACAAATTAATTATTACTGAAATATTCAAAGGCTTAAACTGCAGCAGAAAAAATACTGCACCTTTTATCTCAAATAGATATTTTGGATTTGAAAATGAATTGTTAAATACCATGCCTAATTTGCCATTTCCAATTCAAAGTACTAATTTGTGCATGGTGAGTAATAAACAAGCACTTACAGGGTTCAATGTTTTTAGTAGTCATTGAGAGCTCTTATCAGAGAGTAATCTATTAAGTGAAATGCAGCTTGTTCAAAGATAAGTGAATTGACCATCCAAAAGACAGTGACCCAGAGCCTGGATTCGAACCTGGGCCCCCAGCGCCGCAGTCCCAGTGCTAACCACTGCGCCACAATGCTGCCCCTCAACAGAATATATATTATTTTAATTTGGAGTACCCAATTTTTTTTCCAATTAAGGGGCAATTTTTAACTGGGCCAATCCACCTATCCTGCACATCTTTGGGTTGTTGGGGTGAAACCCATGTAGACACAGGGAGAATGTGCAAACTTCACACGGACAGTGACGCAGGGCTGGGATTCGAACCCGGGTCCTCACCGCCATGGGTAGCAATGCTAGCCACCGTGCCTCAACAGGATATTTTAAACTAATTTTTCCCATCTACATCAATGGCTGGATTATATGAACTTGAACTGTTTTATAATAATCACCTTTCAGTGTCACAAGTAAACTTACATTAACACCGCAATGAGGTTACTGTGAAAATCCCCTAGTCACCACACTATGGCGCCTATTCGGGTACACAGAGGGAGAATTCAGAATGTCCAATTAACTTAATACACACGACTTTCGGGATTTGTGGGAGGAAACCAGAGAACTCGACGGAAACCCATGCAGACACGGGGAGAATGTGCAGACTTCCCACAGACAGTGATCCGAGCTGGGAATCGAACCCGGGTCCCTGGCGCTACAGTGAAGCTACAGTGCTAACCACTGATCTACCGTTAATCTTATGTAACCATCTGCTGATAGTGAACTCTTGTTTTTTATTTTACTCCTTTCCACAGGTAAAATTGACAATATAATTTGTGCGTACATGTTGTCCTTTATGACTTGAAAAACCAGTGTGACTTGTGAAACTTAGCGAGCATATTAATATTTAATTTTGTTCAATTCATTTTGAATCATAATTTTCCCAATGGCTCAGAAGGTTGTAATATAGTCTGACAAAGGTAATCAGTTGAGTTCTGGCCTCTGCAGAGTTATACTTTGATTAGAATTTACCAGTGTTTTAATGAGGCAATGGCTTATTTGTGATGTTTTGTTTTTAGGGTCATGATCAAAGCTCGACCTTGGCTCAGCACTCAGCTGAGCTGACTCTTCCTAAACACCTTCCTTTCCATCGAGATCTACTTAGATATTCTAAGTTAATGGAATGGTTAAAGAACACTGACCGTGAGAAATATGATGGTTTGAATAAGGTAAGTAAATGATTAACACTGAATCACAGTTATCATCGTCTATTTTTATTTTATAATTTGAAAAATTAAAATGTCAATTTGGACATTTCTCATATCTGATGTAATGGGCTGGGCCAGTCAAAATTGTGGAATTTGTTGATTCAATCATTTATGAATTGTGTAAAACACCAGTACAGTGCAAAAATGAACCAATTTATTACACTTCGATAGATCATTGATTTGTTTGTCAGCAATTAGGCAATGTTGCTTTTTAGAAATAGTTAAATCTTGAAGATGGTGGCCAATTTAAAGAAGGGAGGGACAACACATGAAGAGAGAGAACTGCTAACAATCCCAGCTAAATGGGAACCAAGAGGAAAAGTTAGGTGGTCAGTAGTTGTGTGGGAATAAGATCAAGTGAGCAGGAGGTGAGTCTCATTGACTATTTGAATTTGGCGAGGTGTGAGAGAAGATAGGAGCGAATTCCGAGAAAGATACAAGTTGAAAGCTAGGGGGGGATGAGTTTTAGAGAGACTTTGGCTGTGTGAGAGGGTGGGACATGGCTCAGGCAGCTGATTGGATGGTTTCAATCTTGGTGGCAAAGATGTTCATGAGCTCTTTACACTTCTTATTGGAGATGAGGGTGGCAGGGACAAGGAAGGACAGTTTAAAATGATGATTAGTAGAGAAAAGAAGCTGAGGGTTATCTTTGCAAATGGGAGCAGAACCCGATATGGTCCAGCATCGTAGTCAGCAATGAAATTTCAAAGCTGCAACCTTGGACTTGGGGTAGCAGAAGTGAAGACCATACCAGAGGGAATGACCACTAGAGCATCAAAGATAGAGGTGACGGTGTGGTTGAGCAAATCACCAGCTGCTGATTTGGACAGAGAGCTGAAGGCTAGATAATTGGCATTTTTACAGTGCAGTTGTAAGTTAATCGGGGGATAATCTTTTCCAATGGCAACTACATAAAACAGGAGGTAAGTTTGGATGTGGAAAGGAGATGTGGGTGGAGAGTAATAGAAGTGATCAGAGATGGCCATATCTGTGATTGATACAAAAGGACTAGCAAGACTATGAGACATGACAAGGTCAAGGGGGTGGCTGTGAATATGGGTCAAGGCGTTTACATGGAGAGATTTAGAAAGGATCAGAGGGCAGTGATCTTGGATGAGAGAGAATTAGAGAGTTGAGATGGAGGTTGAAATCACCATCAAGTCATTCGGTGCAAGGGCAGCAGGGTGGCGCAGTGATTAGCACTGCTACTTCACGGGACCGAGGACCCGGGTTCACTTCCAGCCCTGGGTCCGTGTGGAGTTTGCACATTCTCCCCATGTTTGTGTGTGTCTCACCCCACAACCCAAAAGATGTGCAGTGTAGGTGGATTGGCCATGCTAAATTGCCCTTAATGGAAAACAAATAATTGGTTAGTCTAAATTTATTTTTAAAATGTCATTCGGTGCAGAGGATGATGGAGGAACGCAGTGAAGATAACTCGTTGAGAGCATTTTTATGATAATTGGAAGAATGGTAGAAAATAATGATTTTTGAATGAGAGTTGAGAGTGGCACAGTGGTTAGCACAGTTGCTTCATAGCTCCAGGGTCCGGGTTCGATCCTGGCTTGGGTCACTGTCTATGCGGCGTCTGCACGTTCTCCTGTGTCTGCGTGAGTTTCCTCCAATGCTCCGGTTTCCTCCACAGTCCAAAGCTGTGCAGGTAGGTGGATTTGCCATGCTAAATTGTCCTTAATGTCCAAAAAAAAAGGTTAGGTGAGTTACGGGTATGGACTTAAATGGGGTGCTAATTCCAGGGGCCGGTACAGACTCGATGGACTGAATGGCCTCCTTCTGCACTGTAAATCCTATGAAACAAGGTGATATGCTCACAGGAGGAGCAAATACTATAGAAGTAGGGTGTTATGCCAAGGTGTGATCTGATAAGTGCCACGTTACCACCACAGCAGTTTTGACAGGGCAACTGGGGATGATATAGACTGGCAGGGTGGTGTCATCACCCTCAACCAGGTTTCTCTCAAGGCCATTGTGTCATTACAATCATCCACAGTAAATTTAAAATTGGAATGAGCATTGTTCACATGTGGAGGGAAATACGAAGAGGGGTGGTGAAAGCTGACTGGCTGGCAGAGACGACAAGATCAACAGTGAGAAAAATGAGTGGTTAGCTTAGCCTCCAGTGCCACACAGGGCGGGAAAGTTGACAAGAGAGTGGGTTGGGGCAATTGTGATTGTCACTTCGAATGAACAGCACCGTGCCTCAGTGCACCTTTCAGAGGATGCCAAGAAAGAGACTGAGGGAAGATATCAACTTATCTAAGTGGGGAGTGGGGGGGGGGGGGTCAAGCCTGTGATAACGGCGCAAGTGTAGGAAGATCATGGAGTGCAGGGGTTGGGGAAGGGAGTTTGAGAGTTGAGTAAATGTGAGTGGAGAAATGAAAGGAGGCATGATGGCAAAAGATAACAATCTCAGTGGGGTTAAGAGTTAGGTCAAGTTACATAGGCTGGCTGTGTAAACATAAAGATACATGAAAACCTTATAGTAAACTGGAAATACACGGGACACAATAAGAAGGAGTGCAGAGTTAAATTCAGAAGTGGACAACAATGATGTGGGTCGAGTGAAGTGAGCACGTAGCATCGATGAACTGTGCTCCGAGTTCATAGACAGGGGTTGCAAATGAAGCCCAGAAGCTGTTTTAAGGCAGAGTGAATCAGAGCATGCGGATGTGTACAGAGTCAATATACAGAGTGTTATTCATAGCCCATAACTTTAGTTAATCTGTTACATGTGCTTTTTAAAAAGATTACTAGTGCTGTTGGGGAGGGCTAAATCAGTTTGACAGGGGCATGGGAACTTGAGGGTAGACTCAGGTGGGGCAAAATTAAATATGGAAAGCAGAAAATTAGTGAGTGTGTCTGGAAGACTGGAACCAAAGGATAGAATTTTTAAAAAAAATGTATTTGGCAGTGCTCAAGATTAGATGCTTCACTGCAAAGAATAGAACAAATAAAGTAGATGGGCTGAGAGCCACATCATACATTGTAGAAAGGGCGGCATGGTGGCCCAGTGGTTATCACTGTTGCTTCACAAGCACTAGAGACCCGGGTTTGATTTCTGACTTGGGCCACTATTTGTGCAGAGTCTGCACATTCTCCCTGTGTCTGCGTGGGTTTCTTCCAAGTGCTCCCGTTTCCTCCCACAAGTATTAAAAGACATGCTTGTCAGGTGAATTCTGAATTCTCCCTCAGTGTACCCGAATAGGTGCCGGAGGTGGCAACTAGGGGATTTTCACAGTAACTTCATTGCAGTATTACTTGTGACACTGAAGGATTGTTATTTATTAGTATGATCTCATAGCTATCACAGAAACATGGCTTGTTGTGGGACAGGAATCACAATGTTCTGGTTCACAGAATTTTCAGACTAGATGGAAGTGGGAAGGGGGTGGCACTTTTGGTTCGAAAAGCAATTACAACTATGAGGACGGATGCTATGGTGCAAGGATCATCAATTGAGGCCATATGGATTGAATTTAGGTGCAGTCATATTACTGGAGTGTACTAAATACGCCAGACAGTCAGTGGGAGATAGAAGGGTAAATATGCAGGCAAGTCTCTGAGCAGTGCAAAAACAATAGGGCAGTAATGTAGGGGATTTTAACTAGCTCAGTACTAACTAGGATAGTTTTAGTGTGAAAGGAATGGAGGAACGGAATTCTTAAGCTGCATTTAGGAGAACTGTTTTGACCAGCATATAGCAAACGTAACAAGAGATGTGGGTGTGGGCTTAATTTTAGGTAATGAAGCTGGACGGTGGAAGATATTGGGTAATTGGACAGTTGGGGGTGTGATCATAATTTGGTTAGTTTTAACGCTAATGGTAACGCTTCTTTCAGAGAGCTAGTGTCGACCAGTTGAGCTGAATTGGGGGGGGGGGGGGGGGGGGGTGGGGGGCTTCTCTCGGCACTGTAGGGATTCTCTGATTCAGTGAATAATAGTACAGTTCTGTATTGGGGTATGGTCAATTTTACTCAGCTGAGGAGTGATTTAGCAAAAGAGGACTGGAAACAGCTTCTTGAAGGTGAATTAGTACCAGAGCAATAGGAGGCATTCAAAGGGGAGATTCAAAGTAAACATGGTTCCACAAAGAAAAAGGGTGGAACGGCCAAACATACGGCGCGATTCTCCGCCCCCACGCCATTTTTCACGCCCGTCCGCTATTATCGCCCGACCCACGCCACGAATCGGCGCTTGCCGTTTTTTACGGCAAGCGCCGATTCTCCGAGGCCGAGCGGCCGGTCCTTCATGCCCATTTCAGCACAGCAGCAAACACACCTTCTCGCTGCCGTTGTGAAATGGGCGGCAGTTGCCCGTTTGGGGCATCTGGGGGCCCGATTGGCACGGCAGTACCATGGCCGTGCCAAGAGGGGCATAGGCCGCGATCGGTGCCCACCGTAATGGACGCACTCTTTTCCCTCCGCCGCCCCGCAAGATCAAGCCACCACGTCTTGCGGGGCGGCTGAGGGAAAAGACGCCAACTGCGCATGCGCAGTTGTCCAACCTGCGCATGCGCGGCCGAAGTCATTGGCCGTATCAGCCGGCGTGACGCTTGACGTGCGACCTTGACGACGGTCGTCAAGGCCGCTCCGCCGTGACGCATGGGGCCACGCTCCTAGCCCCGCCCGGGGGGGGAGAATCGGCCCCGGAAGTGGGCGTGAAGGCTGCCGTGGGTCACGGCCTGTCCCACGGCAGCCTTTACGATTCTCCGCATTTGCGGAGAATCTCGCCCATAGAGTTTCCTGGATGTCAAGGAGCTTACGGGGTAACATAAGACAGAAAAGGAAAGCTTACCTCAGACACCAAGAATGAAATACTCCAAAAGGCCGAGAGGAGTATAAAAAGTGGAGGGGTGCAATCGAAAAGGAAATTAAGAAAGCAAGGCTACCAAGGGAAATTAGAGGTAGTATTCGATCCAAGGAATAATCATACAGATTGGCCAAGGAACACAATAGGACTGAGGATTGGGAGCAGTTTAGAATTCAGCAAAGAAGGACCAAGGGATTGATTAAGAAGGGGAAAATAGAGTACGAGAGTAAGCTTGCAGGGAACATAAAAACTGACTGTAAATGTAACTATAGGTACATGAAGAGAAAAAGATTGATGAAGACAAATGTAGGTCCCTTGCAGTCAGAACGAGGAGCGTGTATAACAGGGGACAAAGAAATGGCTGAGCAACTAAACACATACTTTGGTTCTGTCTTCACAAATGAGGACACAAATCAGATACAAGAAATGTTGGGGAATGCAGGGTTTCGTGAGAGGGAGGAACTGAAGGAGATCAATATTAGTGGAGAAATGACGTTGGGGAAATTGATGGGATCGAAGGCTGATAAATCCCAGAGCCTGATAATCTAGATCCCAGAATACTTAAGGAAGTGGCTCTAGAAATAGTGAATTCATTGGTGGACTCTGGAACAGTTCCTGCAGATTGAAGGGTAGCTAATGTAACTCCACTATTTAAAAAGGGAGGAAGAGATAAAACAGGAATTATAGACCAGTAAGCCTGACATCGGTAGTGGGAAAAATTTCTTGAATCCATTATCAAAGATTTTATAGCAGAGCATTCATAAAACAGTGGCAGGATCGGACAGAGCCAGCATAGATTTATAATCATGCTTGACAATTCTATTGGAACTCTACAAGGATATAGCTAGTAGAGTTGATGAGGGGGAGCCAGTGGATGTGGTATATTTGGACTTGAAGAAGGCTTTTGACAAAGCTTTGCATGAAAGATTAGCATGCAAAATTAAAGGGCATGGGATTAGGGGAAGTGTATTGAGATGGATAGAAAACTAGTTGGCAGATAAGAAACAAAGAGTAGGCATTTTTCAAATTGGCAGGGGGTACCACCAGGGATCGGTCTGAAACCCCCAGCTATTCACAATATATATTTATAATTTAGATGAGGAAACAAAATGCAATCTCTCCGAATTTGCTGAGGACACCAAGTGGGTGAGAGGGTGAACTGTGAGGAGGATGCAAAGATCCTTCAGTATGACTGGACAAGTTGAGTGAGTGGGCAAATAAAATGGCAGACAAAGTATAATCTGGAGAAATGTGAGGTATCCACTTTGATTGCAGAAATGAGAAGGCAGATATTATCTGAAGGCCATAATTAGGAGAGTGGATTGTATAATGAGACCTAGGTGTCCTCGAACACCAGTCACTGAAGGTAAGCATGCAGGTGCAGCAGGCAGTTAAGAAAGCACATGATTTGCTGGCCTTCATTGCGAGAGGATTCAAGTACAGGAACAGGGATGTCTTGCTGCAATTATACAAGGCCTTGGTGAGGCCACACCTGGAATATTGTGTGCAATTTTGGTCTCCTTATCTGAGGAAGGATGCTCTTGCTCGAGAGGGAGTGCAGTGAAGACTGATTCTTGGGCTGGCAGAACTGATGTATGAGGAGAGATTGAGTTGGTTAGGATTGCATTCGCTGGAGCTCGGAAGAATGAGGGGGAATGTCATAGAAACCTATAAAATTGTAACCGGATCAGACAGGGTAGATGCAGGACGGATGTTCCAAATGGTGGGTGTGTCCAGAACCAGGAGTCACAGTTTGAGGATACGGGATAGACCATTTAGGACAGAGATTAAGAGAAATTTCTTCATCCAGAGAGTGTTGAACCTGTGGAATTCATTACCAGGAAGTAGTTGAGGCCAAAAATTGTATGTTTTCAAGAAGCAGTTAAATATAGCACTTAGGGCGAAGGGGAATCAAAGGATATGGAGATAAAGCTATTGAGTTGGATGATCAGCTATTATCATAATAAATGAGTTCTTCAGGGTAGTGTCCTAGGCCCAACCATCTTCAGCTGCTTTGTCAATGACATCCCTTCCATCATAAGGTCAGAAGTGGGATTATTTATGGATGACTGCACAGTGTTCAGCACAATTCGCGACCCCTCGGATAATGCAGCAGTCGTGTCCAAATGCACAAGACCTGGCTTGGGCTGACAAGTGGCAAGTTACATCCGCGCCACAAAGTGGCAGGCAAAGACCATCTCCTACAAGAGAGATCTAACCATTAACCCTTGACATTCAATGGCATTATCATCGCTGAATCTCCCACAATCAATATTACCATTGATCAGAAACTGAACTGGACTAGCCATATTAATACTGTGGCTACCCAAGTTAGGTCAAAGGCTGGGAATCCTACGGCGAATAACTCATCTCCTGACCCATCAAAGCCTGTCCACCATCTAAAAGTAGTGTAATAGAATACTCTACACTTGCTTGGATGTGTGCAGCTCCAACAACATTCCAGAAGCTTGACATCATCCAGGACAAACCAGTCCGGTTGATTGCTCCCCATTCCACAAACATTCAAACCCTCCACCACCGACGAACAGTGGCAGCCATATGTATCATCTACAGGATGTACTGCAGTAACTCACCAATGTTCCTTAGACAACACCTTCCAAATTCACAACCACTACCATCTAGAAGGACAAGGCAGCAGATACCTGGGAACCCCACCACCTGGAGGTTCCCTCCAAGTCGCTCACCACCCTAACTTGGAGATATATCGCTGTTCCTTCACTGTCGCTGGGGCAAATCCTGGCATTCCCTCCCAAACAGCACAGTGGGTGTACCTACACCTCAAGGACTGCAGCTAGTTCAAGAACTGGTAACACACCACCACCTTCTGAAGGGCAACGAGGGATGGGCATAAGTGCTGGCCTAACCAGCGATGCCCACATCCCATGGATGAATTTAAGAAAAGAATGGCGGAGTAGGTTTTGAGGTGCCAATGGCCTCCTCCTGGTCCTATTTTCGGTTTCTATGTAAATGTACCATGTATGAGCAGTTTTCTGCGCTGTTGAATTTGAGATTGTGTGTGTTATCTACGAAAAATCTTCAAGAAAATATTTCTTTGAAAAAATCCATTCATTGAGTCGTAGCAACAGAAAATCTAATCTCATTGGAAAAAGTGCCTGGATATGCACCTGAATTAACCTGCAGGGCTACAGACCAAATACTGGAAAGTGGGATTAGGCTGGGTGGCTCGTGTCAGCACCCGTGACCTTCTTCTCTTCCATAAACCTATGATTCTAACCTTCAGTGTGGTTTTCTAAACATGTCTAAATTGTAGAGCTTCAGGTTTTCCAGCCTCAGAATACTAAAAGTGTTCAGATGGTTTGAAAAGTCACATTTGTACACCGAGCTACTCCTGCAATACTTAACTGAAAGTTGTTGATTCTTTTGTAGCCATGATTCCTCCTTTCCTTTTTTGGGGTCCTCCCATACAGCATTTGGCATAACATTGCCCTTTTTCTTTACTGAACATAAGGGTCTTTACATTAATCAATCAGTACCTTTTTTGGCTTCATGAAAATTCCATTTTTAGTTTAAATACAATTGAACTCACTTAGTAATGGTTTAGATCTTAAACTATTCTGTGAGGTTCAAATCTGTTGTACTTTCCCTGTGATTCCAACCTCTGTCCCACCAATCTGTAGTACTGATTGTATTGGCATTCACTGTTGTAAATTGAGTCCTGAAACTATGTTTTATATAGGATTGAAATCCTATTCTGAACACATTTTGTCGCATCCTTTTTTAAAAACTAATTCATAGGATGAAGTAGTCGCTGGCTAGGCCAGTATATTATTGCCCATCCCTAATTGTTCTTGGAGGGGCGGCACGGTGGCACAGTGATTAGCATTGCTGCCTCACAGCACCAAGGACCTAGGTTTGATTCCCACCTCGGGTGACTGGGTAGAGTTTGCACATTCTCCCCGTGTCTACATGGATTTTCTCCAGGTGCTCTGGTTTCCTCCCACAGTCCAAAGATCTGCAGGTTAGATGGATTGACCATGCTGAATTTCCCCTTAGGGTGGGGTTTGCAGGAAGAGAGTCGCTTTCAAAGGGTCGGCGGAGACTCGATGGGCCGAAAGGCTATCGCCTGCACTGTAGGGATTCTATGAGCTAAGTGGCTTGCTGGGCCTTTTCAGAGTCAACCACATTGCTGTGGGTCTGGAGGTCACATGTAGGCCGGACGAGGTAAGGATGACAGATTTCCTTCCGAAAGGGTATTAGTGAACCTGATTTTCTTTATGGCAATCGGTTTCATGGTCATCATCAGACTTTTAATTCCGATTCCCAGGACCCTTGGAGTCCACGTTATTGTATTAATTAGTATGAACTGAATTTGTATACTTATTTCCTTAAAATTGCTATGCAATATTATGGCAAAACATTTCTAAATTGATCTTTGAACACAAACTTGATTAGAAGTACAATTGTCCACTTAATTATGTCGGGTATCTTTTGATAAAACATTCTCTGTGGCCCATGAAGCATTAGTGCGTCTACTGCTGTGACTTGCTTTCCTCTTCTGCAAGGATGATAATGTGTTTCTTCTTTAAAATAAACAGGAAATTCTAAACTTTCTGTTTTTCGTCTATTAAATCTTTTGTCCTAAAGTTAGATATGACTTTGGAAGAAATAATTTAAACTAATGGATGGATCTGAATAATTGGGCTGTAGTTAACTGAGGATTAAGATGATATGGTTTAAAATGTAAACTCATGATTTCAGAGGGCATTCTTTAGTCCTTGATTAAACGACAACGGTGAATAATTTACATCAATAGACAAATGGTCATGCAGGTTTGCAATGAAATTATGTATATTAGAAAAGAGACAGCATGTTCCTCTACTAAGTTACCAACAATATTTCTCTGTGTTTAGGGGCTGTTTAGCACACTGGGCTAAATCGCTGGCTTTGAAAGCAGACTAAGGCAGGTCAGCAGCACGGTTCGATTCCCGTAACAGCCTCCCCGAACAGGCGCCGGAATGTGGCGACTAGGGGCTTTTCACAGTAACTTCATTGAAGCCTACTCGTGACAATAAGCGATTTTTCAATTATTTGTGAAATCTATTAGAATGATTATTGTGGGCCAAACAGCTCATAAGAGAAAAGGGTGTCAGCTTTTTCCCCATTGAATTGGGTGGTGCATTGGGAACATTGCAATCATCCTTTGACCTAAGCAATAACAGCTTTCATTTCTGCAGTATTGTTAAATATCCCAAGATGCTCCACATGAGCATTACCAAATAGAATTTGACACTGAGCCATATAAGGACAGATGACTAAACACTTCCTCAAAGCTAGGTTTTAAGAACCGCCTTAAAAGAGGAGAGAGAGGCAGAGGGATTTAGGGAGGGAATTCCAGACTTTACGGTTTAGGCAGTTGAAAAAAGACGCAAGTGGTGAAGCAATTAAATTAGGGAATATGCAAGAGGCCAAAATTGGAGGAATGCAGAGTTCCCAAGAGAGTTGTAGGGCTGGAAAAGGTTACCGAGATATAGGGCGAGGAGAGGACATGGATGAATTCAAAATCAAAAGATGAACATTTTAAGATTGAGGTGTTACCAGACCATGAACTAATTTGTGTCAACAAACACAGGAGTGATGCGTGAATAGTGATGAGTTTTTGCTTGGTTCCTACTACATTTTGATACAGTCTGCATTACTGGTCCAACATGCTAAGTGGTTGTTAGATATATATATGGAGCACATCATCCTGAGCTAGGATGAGTCTGGTACAGTTTAAAAGTGGTGCAGAGGGCTCATATGACACAGGCTCGGGTGAGTGGGTTCTTCCAGAGGTAGAGGATAAGAGCGAGAGCTGCGGAGGGGGGCCGGCAAATGTCATTATGTTTTGGCCACATCCGAGATTAGTGGGAGGTTGGACCCTGATTTTTGAGGCACTGTCGGAGATCGTGGGAGTGAGAATATTGCCATACCCACTGGTGGCTATGTTTGGAGTGTCCAGCTGCCAGAGCTACTGATTAGGAGGGGCACTGATGTTGTGGCCTTGACCACTCTGATTGCACACTGGCAAACTTTATTGGGGTGGGGGACGGTGGAGCCACCAAGGTTGTGGGTGTGGTTGAGGGATGTGACGGAGTTTCTTAAATTGGAAAAGATTATGTTAGCTCTTAGAAGGTGAGATGAGAGGTTCTTCATCAGATTGAGGATGTCCCTATTCAAGGATTTGTTTGTCACCAGCAGGTTGTGCGTGTGGCGGGTTGCAGAAGAGGGGGATGTTTGGGAGTGAGTACGTGCGTCATGGGGAGAAAAGGGCGGGGGGGGGGGGGAAATGACAAACTGTTTGGATTGTATTATGTTTTTGAAAGATCATTTGATTTGTGTACTGTGGTTAGGAATAAAAAGATTTTTAAAAAAAGATATAAAGGTAAATTCGCCATTGTCCCAGGTGACCATACGCTGCTTTCCCCTTTGAGGGGAAGAGCTGACTGGTGGTAATTTAACTTGAGGATCACCATACCTCAGGCGAGGGGCAAGGTTGGTAAGGCAGAGCCTTCATGAATAACCTCGGCTGATATGGGAATTGAATCCACTCTGCTGGCCTTACTCTGCATCACGAACCAGCTGTCTAGCCAAGTGAGCTAAACGGCATGGAACATCTTGACTAATCTTTGTGAGACAGGGGAAGTGGGGAAAAGAAGGGCGAGGTAGGGGGATAAGCAAAGTCTTTTTGTAGTTGAAATACTTCCAAGATAATATATGTGATTTGTAGTGAGCCAACTATCCGTGGCAGGTTTCAGAATCTGCTAATTCAACCGGAGAGGTCTGCAAAAAATCCAGGACACTGATTGATGATTGACCAACCAGCTGACTTAATATTGGCTGTTTGTGGTTGGTCTTGAAACTGGTGCTTGGAATTCTTCCCACACAGCTCTAGCTAAACCAATACCCTATAACAGGTAGAACGATTCTGGCTAGACAAACGGCAGTGGGATATTAGTGTCAGTGCTATGCGTATGCATGGTCTTGGTTGATAAATTTCATGTGCCCCTATTCTTCTTGGGAATTTCTAAATTTGACAAACCACCCATTATTTCTCTGGGCATAGTTGGTTGTATTCTTGCAGACAAATGGTACGCACTCAACAACAACCAAACAGAACCTGTGGATTACTAAGTAGATTGGTTTTTGACTCTTAAACTTCAGCAACTGAATATTGCTATCGGACTTTAAAAAAAAATATGTTAAAGGTTGTATGCCTTTTTATATATATATATATATATATTATTTTTTTAATATATAATATATAAACTTCACAATTGAACTGCTCAGTAGCACAGAGTATATTAAATATATAAATATGCAATCTTATTCTTTGCAGAACTATGTAGACTATATTTCCAGATTATATGAAAGGGAAATTAAGGAATTCTTTGAGGTTGCAAAGATCAAGATGACTGGCACATCAAAAGAAGGAAAGAAGTTTGGTAAGTCTATCCTTTTATTAGCAGGGGACCATCCCATTCATTAAGGTCCTTTATAAACAGTGCCTCGGTCTTTAGAAATGCAAAGACATTTGCAGAAGGGCTAGTTTGTCTTGGGTGAAGGCTGGTATTATCCTGATATAATTGGTATTTTCTTCCTTTAGAAGTTGCAAAATGTGATTTCATTATTTACACATATTTGGGGAAACTTGCTTCATTTCTTGATTTGCCCTTACCATATTTGCAATAGATTGGCTGAGAAGTGGCATCTTAATTGTAATCAAAACTGAACATGGAAATTAATTCAGCTGGATGGTCCAATAATGAACCATGTTGTGAAGTTTACCAAATGCAGATATAGTCTAACAATTAAATTTAGAATGTTTTTTCATCTTTGCAATCAATAAATTGATCGTGACGTTGTCATATGAAATGTTTTCAATATTTTACATGACGAGATGTTGCATGAAAGTCAGTCCATCTTTTGCTTATTTGCTAATCTAATGGAATTGATATAACGGCATATTTTCTATCAAAGAGGGATAGAAGTAACTTTAATGAACAGTTGAACAAACGTATAACTTGAAAATTTGACAGATTAGAATTTCATGGCAAATGAGTTAATGCATCTTTGAATGCTTTTTTTAAATCATTTCCAATTTTTAAAACTCTCATTTGTGGAATAGCTAATTTGTTTTCGAGCAATTATAATTTTTTCTTGATTATGTATTCTGTAGATTATGAATCACCATGTAATTGTACTCTGGCATGCTTAAATATTTTTTGTGCATTATCGGCATAATTACATTTTGTCTTTTCACTGAATTCAAGCAATAAGATATGGGGAAGGTTCCTATCCTTTGTCATGTTTAAAGTGGCTTCCTGAATCAACTTCTCCATCAGATTTTTTTGAAAAGAAATTATAGAAGATTTTCCATTTCATTTGGCTAAATTCAATCATCTGGCATATTGAATTTGCTGGATACTCTATTCACATGGTATTTTAATGCTGTCTAGATGGTTCTAATAATAGAATACTTTTTGGCAGAACAAGACATATTGTTCTTATTTGCAGAAGGGTTGGAACCGATTGGTGTTCTAACTTATGTTGTTGAGTGAAATTGATATTTGTGTAATTGTAATTAAATGGTTTAAAGAGTGTTACAGTCATTTGGATTTTGAGTAGAAGGACTCTACAAGTTAATTGGCTGTTAATCAGAAGTAACAATTTATATGTTTAAGATCCATATAGGAAAAGGAGTTTATAAAAAAAAAAAAGTGCAATTGAGTGGCGAGATATTTTGGCAGAAAAGATGTGAAGGAGTGGTTATGGCTGGGGAGACATAAATCTATATAAATTTGTTCTAAAAATCTTAACTCCCAACACACTTTCCCATACACTTGAATTGAGATGGCAACTGGGAATGCTAAAACATTGGTGTGTGTGACATGCAAGATATGACCTAGCCTGGATTTTCCAACTACCTAGGAAGAATACACTTGCATGGAGTGGGTAACAATTGAGTTCCTCAAAAAACAGTAGCTGCACCTATAGTAACTACATCAGACATAAGGAAAAAAATAGCTGAAAACAAAGAGTAAATAATTGGATGGATCATCAGGAAAGAGTCAAGTAATTGCAGAAAGCGAGATGGAGATGATCCAATATGTACTGTATGCAAGAAACAAAACATGTAAGTTCAAAGTTAGTATAAAGACTATTAAACATCTTAGGACTTACTGGAACTTGACTGAAGAAAGAATTACTGAAACTTGACTAGAAGAAAGATGTATGTGTTTCAGGAAAGTTAAAGAAGAGGTGGAGTAGAACTGTTCCTCAGGAAAGGTTTACATTCTGCTAGAAGAGAGAAACTGGCAATTGGCAACAGGATAGTCAGCAAGGAGTAGTAGTGTGTGAGGAGGTATTAGAGTGGGATAAGTTATTAGAATGGAGTAAGTTACCAATGGAAAGATGTCGGTGAAAGCCGTTGGTCATGACGTTGCACAGGTATGTGTAATTTTATAAATGACTTGGAGAGCAAAGTTTTGACTTAAGAAATGAAATGAAAATCGCTTATTGTCGCAAATAGGCTTCAAATGAAGTTACTGTGAAAAGCCCCGAGTCACCACATTCCGGCGCCTGTTCGGGGAGGCTGGTACGGGAATTGAATCCGCGCTGCTTGCTATAGAGTTAGTTAGAATGGATGTAGATGCGAAAAAATGTGAATAATCAAATGGGACCTGGATATATTAGGTAAATGGACAGAGACATAATGAATGGAATGTAAAGTCATGAACCATGCATTGATTTTTACGGTACAGAAAGGGACTTGTTTGTCTTTCTGTTTATGCTGAACCAGTATAAAGCTAATCCTTCTGTCTGACTTGCTGCCCATAGCAATGTGCCTTCTTCTGCTTTGAATGATTATCTATTCATCCCTTAACCTGTAACAAAGCATTCCATGCTCTAAGAACAACATAAAAATGCTCCTAACTTCTCTCATCATTCTTTTTTTAATAACTTTATGTTGAAAACCCCACCTCCACGCATCATAGACTCCCAGAATAAATATTCTGTCCCAATTCATTTTGTCAAAGCCCTGTATAATTGTAAAAACCTCCATAAAATCTTGTCTCTCTGGCACTAGATTCCTGTCTCCATAATTAGTTTCATAATTAGTTTCTTATTCCTGGAATGATCCTGGTGAATCGACACTCTAGAATTTCCTACGAAACCAGCTGGAACAAGTGAGGCTGCATAGTGCACATTTTATGGCAATCTGCCTGAAGTACCAGCAGGAAGGAAGTTTGAGGGCTTTGATCGATAGGTTATAAAACTGTCATATCAATATTAACAATTGAAAAAAGCTCAAGTGTTGAGTTGCAAGTCTTGGGAGGTGATGTTAATGTACCTGACTTTGTATGATGATACTTATGGACTGCTGTGTTAATTTTTGTCTCCATTACAGGATTGAAATAGATTTGTTGGTAAAGTCCAAGGGAGAGTCATGGGGCTAGTTACTGAACTATGAGCGCTGAAGGAAAAAATATCTGCTGGGACTTTGCTATATGGCACTAGGGAAAATTGGTGGGCCATTTGCGATTTTCAGGATTGGGAACAAAATTCTTTGTCAGACCAAAAATCCAGGAGATAGGTAGGGCTTTTGAAGGAAATCATAGAATCACAGAATTTACAGTGCAGAAGAAGGCCACTTGGCCCAACGGGTCCGCACCAACCCCCGGAAAGAGCACCCCAGAAAGATCACCCCACCCAAGCCCACACCTCCACCCCATCCCAGCAATCCCACCCAACCCAACCCTTTTTTTTGATGTGGAGATGCCGGTGTTGGACTGGGGTGAGCACAGTAAGAAGTCTTACAACACCAGGTTAAAGTCCAACAGGTTTGTTTCAAACACGAGCTTTCGGAGCGCAGCTCCTTCCTCAGGTGAATGGAGAGGTATGTTCCAGAAACATTTATATAGACAAAGTCAGAGATGCTGGACAATGCTTGGAATGCGAGCATTTGCAGGTAATCAAATCATTACCGATCCAGGGAGAGGGATAATCACAGGTTAAACACTGAATTGCCGAGCAAAAACTTATAGCTAAATTCCGCACGCATGAGTGCGGCCTCAACAGGGATCTTGGATTCATGTCGCATTACATCCACCCCCCACCATCTGGCCTGGACTTGCAAAATCCTACCAACTGTTCTGGCTTGAGACAATTCACACCTCTTTAACCTGTGATTATCCCTCTCCCTGGATCGGTAATGATTTGATTACCTGCAAATGCTCGCATTCCAAGCATTGTCCAGCATCTCTGACTTTGTCTATATAAATGTTTCTGGAACATATCTCTCCATTCACCTGAGGAAGGAGCTGCGCTCCGAAAGCTCGTGTTTGAAACAAACCTGTTGGACTTTAACCTGGTGTTGTAAGACTTCTTACTGTACTTCTTTTTTGACACTAAGGGCAATTTAGCATGGTCAATCCACATAACTTGCACATCTTTGGACTGTGGGAGGAAACCAGAACACCCGGAGGAAACCCACGCAGACACAAGAGAATGTGCAGACTCTGCACAGACAGTGACCCAAGCCGGAAATCGAACATGGGATCCTGGAGCTGTGAAGCAACTGTGCTAACCATTGTACTACCGTCCTGCCCCTAATCTAGGCAACTTTTATTTTAACTATGTGAGGAATGATAGAAATGTGAATAGTGTACCAATTGGAATGGTGGAATAGGTGACCACAATGGAATTTTTAAAAAATAGATCATTTCCTCCAGGGACAAGTGTTGCAGTGTATATTATTATGGCCACAAGCAGCCCATTAGACTACCTTTCCAAACTCACTCAATTCACTCCAAAACACATCATCATTTAAAAAAACCTCCGTTAAATCTCTTCCTTATCTCGTGCTTAGTGTTCCGGGTCATCTCTGATATCTGTAATTATAGCAAAAGTAACATGTGCCATTCCTGATATTGTCTGGATAATGCCTGCTAAAGGGAACCTGGGGAAAAAAATTATATAGTAGCAAGCTTGGCTGATATACATAATAACATCACCATAGTTGTGCCTTGCATGCATGTGCTTGTTTGTCTGCTTAGTACCTAACAAATGTCATTCATCTACACGGTTTGTGCTAAAGGCCTGTAATCTAACATATTTGTGTTTCGATGCTGCAACCTAATCTCTCACAGCTACACTTCCTCGAAAAGAGACTGCTGTCAAACAAGATCTAGAGAGTGAGTATTGTCTCCTGTCTCCTTTGTCAAGCTGCTAGCTAATGTTCAAGTCTTCCAACAAAATAAAAATGATCACATTGTTTTTGATTTTCTGCAATATGTTGGATAATGGCTTACTGACCTGAATGTTTAACTATATTATTTCAAACAGGTTAGTGAAAATTGCTGACTTATTAAAATAAGGGATGGAAGTTCCCTTCTGAGAAGATACATTAAGTGGTGTGACTTATTTGCATAGATCAAGATGTTAACATTGAAGTATAAGTGATGCCTATTTTAAATTAAACAGCCCTCTTCACCCCTGAGTTGGTTTAATAGTAAATTAACTCCTGAGGTTCATCTGCTCTGACGTGGACGGTTCCAAAATGGTGGGAGGAGGAGGGGAAGTGTTCATGGTCTGAAATTATTGAACTCAGTATTTAATCCAGAAGACTGTAAAGGGTCTAATTGGGAGATGGAACGCTGTTCCTCAAGCTTGTATAGAGATTTACTGGGACTGAGACTGAAATGTGAGCATGAGAGCTAGGTGATGAATTAAAATGGCAGATAACCGAAATGCAGGGTCATGCTTGCAGACTGAGCAGAAATGTTCCGAGAAGCAGTCACCAAGTTTGCATTTGATCTTCCCAGTGTAGAGGAGACCACATTGTGAGTAGTGAATACAGTATCCTAAATTTAAAGAAATACAAATAAATTACTGCTTCATCCGGACAGCTTTTGCAGCCCTGGATGATGAGGCAAGAGCAGGTAGAAAGGCAGATAGATACTGTTAATGTTATACTACAAGTAAATTAATATATTTCTGCAATATAATTTTTCCCAAATTGCATGGAAGTGTATGAAGTATGATACTCAAATTACTGACAGTAAATGTATCCAGTTATTGAAAGGGTAAAATAATGCTTTGTTTAAAAATAATGGCCAGGACTTTATGGGCTGACTGTGGCCCTGATCAATTTTTTAAGTTCCAGAGATAATTAAATGCCTGCAGTAAGACCATCCAATCCTTTAAGAGACCTCTAAGGAGCTGCTAGTCAATAGAATGGTTAGTTGAAACAATGGGAGTGCTGTCTATTGCTGGTACTGCATCCGACCTCGATCAGTGAAGATGGAGGAGCTGGAGTGGGCAGGGCAGTGGGCCTGGGTGGAATACTCTTCCTCCTGCACTGCAGCGAGTCTATGATTCTAAATGGTGCAAGATGCAGTGGGAAAGAATAAAGTTACACTGCTACAAACATGGCTTTTATTTCGTAGGTTGTTATTTCCGTTTCTTCACACTCTTCCTTTGGAAGAGTGTTGAGTAATGGAAAGATTTTCAGTCTGCTTAACACTCTGACATAACCATCTTTGTATCAACGCCGGCATCTCCACATCATCTTTGTACCAACCAATATCCTTCAGACACGAGGGCTGGATTCTCCATTATTGGGAATATGCCCCCAGGCCGGCGTCAAAATGGTAGAATTTTACGCCAGAAAAACTGGCATCAAAGGGACACAAATTCCTAGCCCTGCAGGGGCAAGCAGAGACCCAAAGTAGATCTCGCAGCCTTTGCTGCAGAAACAGGCCCCCGCACTTCCAGGTCGGAGGCCGCGCCGTGCTCAATGGCGGACTTGCACTGTGGAGCTGGACCCAAAAAGAAACCCTCCCGATCGGCCACACGCCCGACCCTCAACTCCCGCACAAGCATTTACCGACCACCTATAGGGCTCCCCCCCCCTCCGATCGGCCTGCCCCCAACCAGGGTGCCCATAGACTAAGTCCTCAGCCGCCACGCGAGTATCCCGACCGGCTGGAGCACATTAGTTCCACACCGTCGGAACCTCAGCTGGTCGGGGGCCGGAGGATGGTGGAACAGGCCTCTGGCAATGACCCCAGGTAGGTCCCAGACGGCGCGGCGTACTCCCCGAGTACTCTGCTTTTCAGGGCCCGCAGAATCGGGGAACCGGCGGCGGTCCTGATTTCTTGTGGGAACGTGGATTCTCCGTCTCCGTGCCAGCCGCGATTTCGCCGTCGGGGTGCGGAGAATCCAGCTCAAGGATTTTATGGACTCTCACTACCCATGTGATACGGAAGTGAGCCCACACTCACTGGATATGAGTGTCACACTGGATGCCAATCTAAAATTCAGTACCAGCTCTGTACTCAACAAGGTTGCCTGGAAGGTGGTGCAATCCGTGCAGCTATGGCCCAATGGCTTTTCTCCTCCTTCTGTATGTTATATACATTCCTGGGCAGAGGCAGTGGTCCTTTTCCTTGTATTTATTATGTGCGATACATTAGTTGGTTAATTTTGTGGTGACGTTCAGTTTCCAAAATAGGAAAGAATTGATTTTTCCTACACTAAATATATCACATTAATGATAGAAAAAAGACCAATAATACTTTCAGTCTTTCTAACCCTAACCCAAAATAAAGTAGTATTGGCTATGGTACAGTTCAGATGTTGAGTAGTTCACTGACAAATTTTGAATTTTAAGTTTTGTGCAGACAATATTTGAATTTCTTTTGGGTTTGCAATTAGAGTCATAGAGTTTTACAGCACAGAAAGAGGCCCTTCAGTCCATCCTGTCTATGCCAACCATCGAGCATCTATCTATTCTAATCCCATTTTTCAGCACTTGGCCTGTATGTAGCCTTGTATGCTATGACCTTTCAAGTGTTTATCTAAATGCTTCTTAAAGTTTGTGAGGGGCAAATGTGAACGGTGCCAAGGAGGCCTGGCCAACCTCGCTCACAAGTTCTGGTCTTGCCCCAGACTAGTCGGGTACTGTACAGCCTTCTTTGAGGCGCTGTCAAAGGTGGTTGGGGTGAGGGTGGAGCCATGCCCAAGAGTGGCAGCCTTCAGGGTATCAGACCAGCCAGATCTCTTCATGGGGAGGAGGGCTGTGATGCCCTTGCCTTTACCTCCCTAATCAATCATTGGAGAATCCTGCTTGGCTGGCGGACAGCAGCCCCACCCAAAGCTGCAGACTGGTTGTCCGAGCTATCGGAATTTTCCCAGGTGGAGAAAATTAATTTTGCCATCTGGAGGATCAGAAGAGGGCTCCACAAAATGTGGGAGCTATTCACCCAGTTGTTCCAAGACCTGTTTGTAGCCAACAGCTAATAAGCCAGGGAGAGAGGGGAAGCCACAGTAAAACAACAAACACAAACGAAAGGGGGGAATGAGATAGATGAGGGGAGGGAGCATGGAAGGGGAGGAAATAATAGGCATGGAGCCCACCCATGCCCAGCACATAATAAAGTACATGGCGTCACCCCAACCCAACAGGAACAGTATAAAAGAACTGATGAGGGAAGAGGGCACGCCAGATGACTATGGGGGGGGGGGGGGGATCAGGAAGAAAAAGGGGGAGAGAGGCAGGGGACCCAACTAGAACTAAACGTCAACTGGAGGACATAAAACAAGAAGGTGTAACCGTTGTAAATAACAAAAAACAACAAACGTCAATAATGGAAGATGACCGATGTATATATATTTTTGTTTTCGATGTATGCTCACACTTAGCTTTGTTCTGTCTAATATAAAAAATCTTTAATAAAAACATTTAAAAAAAAGTTTGTGAGGGTTGTTGTTTCAACCACCCTTTCAGGCAGTGAGTCCCAGATTTCCCGCCACCCTCTAGGTGGAAATATTTTCCCTCAAATCCCCTCTAAATCTTCTGCTATTTTCCTTGAATCTATGCCCCTGGTTATTGACCCCTCTACTAAGGGAAAAGTTTCTTCCTATCAATCCTATCTTTTTCATTCATAATTTTGTGCACCTCAATCATATCCCCCCCCCCTCAGCCCTCTCTGCACTAAGGATTTAAGAGCAGCATGGATCACAGAATGTCATTGCTGAATTATACACACAATTAAACAATTTTGTTTGATTACTTTATTATTAAACTTTTATTTGAATTTTGAATATATCATGAGTTGGTTCATTATGAAAACCCAGTTTTTCCTGGGAGGCTTGAACATAGCTTTTCTTCTCCTGATTGTCAGAGTTAGTTATAAAATTATTTTTGGGCAATCATGAATTGTTGAGCTATAATGCTCCAAATGATGAACTCCTGAAAAGGAAACATTTTGAGTACAGTCTTAAACTGCAGTGACTGAAGCACTGCTTTCACATCTTTGAATTTAATCCAGTTCAAGCTCCAAGGATGAAAGCCTCCTCTTTGCAGCAAATGCAACCAGTGTCTGTAATTTAAAACAAGTACATGAGGTTCCGTCCACTCCATGGAGCCTTTCACAGGTTAGAGCCAGAAGGACACAAACTAGAAATGGCTATAGAATATATATCTCTTCCTCCACTTAGAGCTGCCAATTCTGTGGCATACCCCCTGCCAAGAGAACCAGATTCCTCAAGTTTCCAATATTTTTTACTAGAAGTGTCAATCTTGGCTCAGTGCATGTACTTTGATCCCTGATTCACAATTTGATGCTTCAAATCCCATTCAAGACTTGAGCCACACAATCTATGCTGACATTCCAGTGCAACACTGAGGGAGTCCTGCACTGTTGGAGATATTGGGCTGGATTCTCCGTTCCTGCGTCTAAGTGCTGACGCCAATGGAGGATCTGTGGAGTTCCATTACAGAAAAATTGGTGCCACACCCGCACCAATTCCGCTACTGGTGAGGGGCCAGCACCGGCACCGGCAGAACACGCAAAAAACGGTGGGGGAATCACCGGGTCTGTGATGGACTCACGCAGGGCTGACAAGCTGCAGCCGCGCATAGACTGTACAACACCCACACCCACACCGATCGCGTCCGAAAAGCTGGCGCCGGTCGGACACCCTGAAATCATGAAAGGTGCTATATAAATGCAAGTTTTTAAAAAATCAAATATAAATACATAGATGTTTATATTTTGCTTTTGGTATAACAATCAATATTTCATCTGGGCAAAAGTGAAGTATGAAAGTGGACTTCTACATTAGTTCTTCTGCACTGATAAATACAACGTAATGAAACACTGAAGTCATGATCTAACAAAAAAACCATAACTGTCTTGCAGTTAATGAGTTGAGGTCAGAAAGACCATATTGTGGTCATAAAAGTATGCACTAATAGCGAACTGTCCCAACTATAACGTCAGTATTGTTTAGGATTCATAAGTCTAATGTATTTCAATCCTGCAGAGACATACGACAAATCAATTTGCAAATTGTGTTTGCATTTTGATCCGATACCACAGTACTATTAAAGTTGCATAATGCCATTTAAAGAACTATTTCCAAATTTAGCTATAGATAACTTTGAAGCATAATAACAATGTCTTAAAATTTATAAAACATTTTGGTATTTTGCCCATGTACCCATGAAAAACTGGGTTGAGACTACCCAAGCATATAGAACCATGTTAGTGGGAAGTAATAGTTACCCCATTAATCTAGTTTGCATTCTCAAACTAGGAAGAATGAGTACAGTGCTAATCCATCGTCCCACTCCTCTTTGTCTTTGATATTGTATTTTTCTTTGATTGTGCCTCAGTCTCCATTTGTTTAGCTGCTTCCCACCAGCTTTCAATTCTCCCTCTTTTCATTTGCGGTTCATGTTCGAATGTATTAGTTTGGTTTTATTGTTCTCCTTTTCAAAACTGCTGAGTGCATTTCCTGGGATAGGGTCTTGTATACAGAAGAGACTTGGATAAGATGCAAACAAAAACATTAAATACTGGACAATCTCAGCAGGTCTGAGCATCTGTGGAGAGAGAAAAGAGCTAATGTTTCGAGTCTGGATGACTCTTTATCAAAGCTGGATAAGCCACTTTGGTATGGCTCCAAAATGTGAAATGAAAATTGCTTATTGTCACAAGTAGGCTTCAAATGAAGTTGCTGTGAAAAGCCCCTAGTCGCCACATTCCGGCGCCTGTTCGGGGAGGCTGGTACGGGAATTGAACCGTGCTGCTGACCTGCCTAGTCTGCTTTAAAAGCCAGCTATTTAGCCCTGTGCTAAATCAGCCCCTTGTGGTGTTGGACTTGAGCAGCAACGCTAAACTGTGGTGTTTGTCTAGTTTGGATATAAAATGTAAACTACATTAGGAAGCAAGTAATGTACATATTGATTTCATACTTAAGTAAAGGAATGACTTTTTTACACAAAGAATAGTGTGTGTGTGAATCTTTGGGTGGTTTTAACTGAAATCGCCTTTTGTTACAGGTCAAAAGGAGAACTTTGCTAAACAATTCTCATTTAACAAAACATTAGATCGATTTATAATGTAATAACTGTTCTCAGGTTATTTACAGCATCTGGAACTCCATCTTTGTCTGGATGACTTTGTCAAAGTCATCCAGCCTTGAAACGTTAGCTCCCTTCTCTCTCCATAGATGCTGTCAGACCTGCTGCGATTGTCCAGTATTTTCTGTTTTTGTTTCCGATTCCAGCATCCACACTAATTTGCTCTTATCAAATGAAAACTATGTGACTTGACAATTTTCAAGGTGATGTAGAATCATAGAATTTACAGTACAGAAGGAGGCCATTCGGCCCATCGAGTCTGCACCGGCTCTTGGAAAGAGCACCTTCCCAGGCCCACATCTCCACCCTATCCTCATAACCCAGTAACCCCACCCAACACTAAGACCAATTTAGCATAGCCAATCCACCTAACCTGCACATCTTTGGACTGTGTGAGGAAACTGGAGCAACTGGAGGAAACCCACGCGCACACAGGAAGAACGTGCAGACTCTGCACAGACAGTGACCCAAGCTGGGAATTGAACCTGGGACCCTGGAGCTGTGAAGCAATTGTGCTAACCATTATGCTGCCATGCTGTCTCCCACTGACTTAATTTTATTCACAAAGCTTCCAAGTACAAATCTGGGGAATTGAGTTTTCTGTATGTCTACGAATGGTATCTGGACACCGATAGTAATAAAAACTTAGGATGAAATTGAAAGGTTCCTGGACATAACTACTGATGTTCTGCACAATTTACTCTCAGTTCAAAGTCTGTTCAGCACTAAAAAATTGATTTCTGCGCAATTATTCATATTAATTAAAGGAAGTTACAGCAAGGAGTATTTTTAAAATCCAATCCTCTTTCATTTGAATTAAGCAACTTTGTGTGATGAGTCGATCAATGTGTGTAATTTGTCGAACTGAATTCAATGTTTAACATTTTAATGTGGACAATAGGCAAAAATGATTATTTAAGGACAGATCAAATGGCAAAGTAATCAGTCTGTCATAAACTAAATCAAAATTATTGCTTCAGGCTAGGCAAAAGAAAGTAGAACCAGAGGACGCAAGTATAAATTAATGCAAGGTGGTAAATTTAGATACAGGTCCTTTATCTAAAACCCTTGGGGCAGATTGCTCTTCGGTATTCAGATATTTTCAGTTTTGGGGTGTAGTATGGCTAGAGGGTTTAGAGTGCAGTTGCACTCTTCTGGGAGACCACCTTGAATAGTTTTTCCAACTTCATCTGCCTCATCAATTGGTTTTTGTTTCACAAGTTTGCCTTATATTTTGTTGGCTCGGGTCACAGACTTTTCACACAAAGGTTCATGTTCGCTCATATTAGGGTCCGTATTTGGATGTGTTCAGTTTTTGGTTGTACGTTTAAAGGATATTCGACCGTATCAAGAAAATATTCTTAACTCCGTAAACAATTAAGAATAATCTATCAATCAGGTAAATAAATTTGAAAGCATTTGGACAATTTAAAATATAAATAGATGCTGTAATAGGATAGGTGTTATACTGTAGAGGTAAGTATCAGTAGATTGAATGACATTCTCTCAAACCTATTCTCTCAAACCTGACCTATCTTATGACATTAGTATTGGTTTGGTGACACCATTAAAACATTTATAAAACTGTAAGTAAACCTTACTGAAGGCTTTGACTATTTAGTTTCTTATACTTCAATAGGGAAGTTATTATACTTAAGATTACCACGAATAAACAAGCATTCAAGTATGTAGTTCAGCTAGTTTTAGTTAAAAGATAACAAACAACTATTCATAATGAACAGTCATGCACTGCCAGTTATTAAATAGAACTTTCCTTGAAGATTCATTAAAATGTTTTGATTTTTATTGACTATCTTACAAAGCTGTGCACTTTGGAATTGCAGTCTTGTGATTGGAAGTTGCTGTCATTGATTTAGAGTAATTGAACTGCAGGTCTCCATGGAAGCTCTGGAAAACTTACTGGTTCCACCTCCAGCCTAAATAAACTGTCTGTTCAGGGATCGGGGAATCGTCGATCTCAGTCATCTTCACTGCTGGACATGGGAAACATGTCTGCATCAGACCTTGATGTGGCTGATAGAACTAAGTTTGATAAGGTAAATACCCTAATTAGTTAAGTAATTAAGGGTGCAAATATGTAGCTTTTGGCCAACTGCTTTTTACATTTTGAAATGCTTGCACCAAGGCACAATAGTCAACATGATTTTATTTTTATTATCAGAAAATGAAAATAGCCGAATTATTAAAATGCTGTTGTTGAGGCTTTTGCATGTGGGGGTTGCTGCAATGTTGATTGACAGCCTTTTTCTAGCCTTTGCATTTGGTCCTGGTCCAGATTTTCTTCCAACCTCAATCTTATTAACAACGGAGAAAATAATGATTCTCAAGTTAATATCTATGTGCATGAGGTTTCGAGAAGTGAAATAAAACACACAACGTAGATTATTTAAAACAAAATCTATAAATTATAATCCTTGATTTTATCAAAAGCAAAGTACTGTGAATACGGGAAATCTGAAGTGAAGACAGGAAATGGTAGAAATGTTCGGCTGCACAGGTAGCATCTGTGAGGAGAGGGCAGAGTTAACGATCAATGATTTGAAACATTGGTGGGGGGGGGTATTTTATCCTTAAAACAAACATTTGCGTTGGGTGTTGAGTAGGGAGCTAAAGTCTGTTTCCTGACTCAAACACACCTCCAGCCCACCCATTTCCTGCTTTAACTGAGATAAGAAAGTGAATGTGGAGCATCCTGTTCCAAGGAGGGAAGGTTGGAACTCAAAATATGATAATAAGGCTGTTAGCCACATTGTCAGTCTACTTTTCAACTACCTCTGGGTAGCCAGGTTTCCCAAGCTTCATTGAGGCTACCACCTGGATCCAGGAGGCTACATTTCAACCTTCCATGATCAGCCACCCACTTCTTCCACTGACCTTCCCACCACCAAGCTCCCAATTTTCTACCACATGGAACCCAGTCCCCAATCTACATCCTAAGGCCGGGTCCTCAATTTCTCCCCTCTAATGCTATTACCAGATCCATGCCCTTCCCCAATTTTCATTGTTGGGGAATGTTTCCAGTTGGGGAAGCCATCAGTGACATTGCGCTAAAGTTGCGGAGTTAACTCCATACCATTTCCGAGAATCCCAGTTCCCGGGTTTCCCAAGATTTTCTGACCTAGCTGCTTCCAGGAGATCAGATAATTCAAAATTCACCCCTTTAACTCTGTTTCTGTCTCCAGATACTGTCTGACCCGGTGTAGATCCTAAGACATAGGAGCAGGATTCGAACATTTGGCCCACCGAGACGGCTCCGCCATTCAATCATGGCTTATATGTTTCTCATCCCCATTCTCCTGCCTTCTCCCCATAACCCCTGATCCCCTTATCAATCAAGAACCTATCTATCTCTGTCTTAAAGATACTCAGTGATTTGGCCACCACAGGCTTCTGCGGCAAAGAGCTCCACAGATTCATCACCCTCTGGCTGAAGAAATTGCTCCTCATCTCTGTTTTAAAGGATTGTCCCTTCAGTCTGAGGATGTGACCTCCGGTTCTAGTTTTTCCAACAAGTGGAAACATCCCCTCCACATCCACTCTACCTAGGCCTCCTGTAAGTTTCATTAAGAGCCCCTCACATCCTTCTAAATTCCAACAAGTACAGACCCAGAGTCCTCAACTGCTCCTCAAGACAAGCTCTTCATTCCAGGGATCATTCTTATAAACCTCCTCTGGACCCTTTTCAAGGCCAACACATCCTTCCTTAGATACGGGGCCCAAAACTGCTCACAATATTCCAAATGGGGTCTCATCAGAGCTTTATACAGCCTCAGAAGTACATCTGAAGTACATCAGAAGTACATCCCTACTCTTGTATCCTTAACATGAATGCTAACATTGGATTTGTCTTCGTAACTGCACGTTAACCTTAAGAGAATTTTTAACTGGGACTCCTAAGTCCCATAAGACATAGGAGCAGAATTAGGCCACTCATCCCATCGAGACTGCTCCGCCATTCAATCATGACTGATATTTTTCTCATCCATCTTCTCCTGCCTTCTCCCCATAACCCCTGATCCCCTTATTGATCAAAAACCTATCTATATCTGTTTTAAAGACACAGTGATTTGGCCTCCACAGCCTTCTGCAGCAAAGAGTTACACAGATCCACCACCCTCTGGCTGAAGAAATTCCTCCTCATCTCTGTTTTAAAGGATCGTCCCTTTAGTCTGAGATTGTGTCCTCTGCTTCTAGTTTTTCCTACAAGTGGAAACATTCTCTCCACGTCCACTCTATCCAGGCCACGCAGTATCCTGTAAGTTTCAGTCAGATCCCCCCTCATTCTTCTAAACTCCAACGAGTACAGACCCAGCGTCCTCAACCGTTCCTCATGCGACAAGCTCTTCATTCCAGGGATCATTTCTGTGAACCTCCTCTGGACCCTTTCCAAGGCCAGCATATCCTTCCTTCGATACGGGATCCAAAACTGCTCACAATACTCCCAATGTGGTCTGACCAGAGCCTTATGCAGCCTCAGAAGTACATCTCTGGTCTTGTATTCTAGCCCGCTCAACATGAATGCTAACATTGCATTTGCCTTCTTAACTGCTGATTGAACCTGCATGTTAACCTTAAGTGAATCGTGAACAAGGACGCCCAAGTCCCTTTTTGCTTCTGATTTCCTCAGCATCTTCCCATTTAAAAAATAGTCTAGGCCTCCGTTTCTCCTTCCAAAGTGCACAACTTCACACTTTTCCACATTGTATTCCATCTGCCGCCACTTTGCCCACTCTCCTAGTCTGCCCAAGTCCTTCTGAAGCCCGCCTGCTTCCTCAAAACTACCTGCCCCTTGACAGATATTTATATCACCTGCAAACTTAGCAACTGTGCCTTCAGTTCCTTCCTCCAGATTATTAATGTCCCTTTGTGCTTCTGATTTCCTAAGCCTTTTCCCATTGACAAAACAGTCTATGCCTCCATTCTTCCTACCAAAATACATGACCTCATACTTGTTCACATTGTATTCCATCTGCCACTTCACTGATAAGCAAGTAACATTCGCTCATGTGGTGCCAAGCAACAATTATCTCTCACAAAAGAGTATCTAAACATCTCTCTTTGACATTCAATAGCATTACTCCCTCTGAATCCCCCTCCATCAGCATCCTGGGGATTACCATTAACTATGAACTGAACTGAACTAGCCATATAAATACTGTGGCTACAAGGGTAGGTCAAAGAATTCTGTGGCAAGTCACCCCCTCTTGACTCCCCAAAGTGTGTTCACCATCTACAAGGCGCACGTCAGGACTCTGATGGAATATTCTCCACTTGCCTGGATGAGTGCAGCTCCAACAACAGTCAAGAAGCTCGACGCCATCCAGGACAAAGCAGTCCACTTGTTCAGCATCCACCCCCCCGCCCCCACCAAAATCACCATAGCAGTGTACTATCTACAAGACACATTCCAGCAACTCCAAGCCTCTTTTTCTGACAGCACCTGCCAAACCCCAGCCCAGATGCATAGGAAAACCACCAATTGCATCTTCCCCTCCAAGTCATCCACCAACCTAACTTGGAAACACATCACCATCCTGTTACTGGATCAAAATTCTGGAACTCCCTTCCAAACAGCACAGTGGGTGTACCTACACCAGATGGACTGTAGTAGTTCAAGAAGGCAGCTCACCACTTCCATGTCAAGGGTATTTGGGGATGGGCAACAAATGTTGGCTTTGCCAGCGATGCCAGCCTCTCATGAAAGGATAAAATAATGATTGTAATTTGCAAGTGTATCTGTGAGATGTTTGAAGTGTTTGGGTGATGAAACAGATTTCTATTTTGGAATTTTGCTAACGGGAGTGATAAATTTCTTTGCAATTCTGCCATATCACTTTGCAAAAACTTGCTAAATACAGGAAAGTCTTGAGCAGTTTTGTGCAGTAACTTCACTATATACATGTTTTTGTATCCTTTTATTGGTTTAGCATTGGGTCTCATTGTACAGAAGATAAAACTTGATGTCTGATACTGAACCTTGTTTCTTTTATGAAGATTTTTGAGCAGGTCCTTAGTGAACTGGAACCCCTGTGTTTGGCTGAACAAGACTTCATTAGCAAATTCTTCAAGTTACAACAGAACCCAGCTTTGCCAGGATCTGTAGTGGTATGGCATTTTCATACTGCATAAGTAAATGTATCTTTATGTCTGAAGAAGGAGAATAGTCATGCATTATTTTTATCATGATATGGTGTGAAACCATGACCCAAATCAGTTATTATATTTTGAATAATTGGCTAAAAAATAAAATTGCTTACCCCCTTTGAAGACTGGCTTTTTGACAATTGCAACCACCAGTATGGTTGTGGTAGATAAATGCTGTAAACAGTTTTCTCTTTCGTTAGTTTGAAATTTTCAAAAAGGACATTTAAAATTATTAATGCAACAAAGATTTTGCTAGCATTTTAATGCATTCTATTTAAGTTTAAAATAGAATTTAGTCATTTATGAACTTAATGCATTTCCTTTGTACTGTATTATGCAAGTTGTCTGAAACCATTAAAATTGCATTGCTCATCAATAAAGATAGCGCCACGTAATCATTCTCTTGAATAATAAAGCTTTACTGGAAGTTCAGCAAAGAGATGATAACTGATTATACCCCACTGATTACATGGAATTGGCGAGGGAGGAATGCAAAATGTTAGAATCTTTACACATGTCAGTCGTAAAATATATGCCCAAAACGCTTAAACCATGTTATTAAATACAGCTTTGATCATTTTTTGATTAGTGGATGGTACAATTCGTGCAAATTGTCAAATATTTTGTGGCTGCATCATAGTTTTAGCAAAATATTAAATGCAAAGTACCTGGCTCTGCACCGAATGACTATTCATCCTTGATCATATAAACCCTTTCTCCTGCATATAAACTCTACTAGCCACGTTTACAGTACGCTCTCCATGTTCACCTGCTCCCTCAATGTCAATCATTATTAAGGAGTATGCTAGCATCCTACCCCACCTTGAATGCTCAACAAAACCTTCACTCTCCCTAATCCTGGTAGGCCTCAACTTTCACTCCCTCATATCCAAGCAGGAAAATTTTAATGTATGTCGCACACAGCTGGCTTAACCATCCATTGTGGGGCTTGGCTTAACACATCAAGGTCTGCTAGCCTCACTGTCCTCTGCCAAAATGGACCACCGCAGAGTGGGATATTCCTGGAAGGCAAGGATAGCCCCAGGCACCTTTCCTCTTTGATCAACCTTAGCTTCAAAAGCAGCATTTTGCAGTTTTTTGTTGTAACAGCTTCCTCTTCCCTGGCCCAATCCTTTCAGCTGCATCTGCTGGTGGTGTTACTTTCTAAACCGGACCTAAGGAGATTTGGGTAATAAAAGGTGGAACAGGGCAGCACGGTGGCCTAGTGGTTAGCACAACCGCCTCACGGCGCTGAGGTCCCAGGTTCGATCCCGACTCTGGGTCACTGTCCGTGTGGAGTTTGCACATTCTCCCCGTGTCTGTGTGGGTTTCGCCCCCACAACCCAAAAATGTGCACAGTAGGATTGGCCACGCTAAATTGCCCCTTAATTGGAAAAAATAATTGGGTAATCTAAATTTATAAAAAAAAAATAAAAGGTGGAACAAAATGAGATAAGAAGCACTTAATCCAGAATTCTGAGGATGTGAATCTCCTTACTTGAGAACAGTGTTATCGGTTGCTTGAAGAATAATAATAATCTTTATTATTGTCACAAGTAGGCTTACATTAACACTGCAATGAAGTTACTGTGAAAAGCTCGTATTCGTCACACTCCAGTGCCTGTTTGGGTATACAGAGGGAGAATTCAGAGTGTTCAAATTACCTAACAGCACGTCTTTCAGGACTTGTGGGAGGAAACCGGAGCACTCGGAGGAAACCCACGCAGATACATTGTGGAGATCTACCATGCGGATCTAGTGGCACTTGCGACACAATTTAACTTTTAAAATAATGCAGAAATGGTTTCTTGCTTATGGTAAAACAGCTTGCATTTACTTCAAGAGTTAAAGTTGAAAAATGAAAGTATGAAAAATAGAGACAGTGAATAGTTTAGATTAAAGTATAGAATGATCTGGATAACGATGGCCATACGGACCATTAACACTGCAATGAAGTTACTGTGAAAAGCTCGTATTCGTCACACTCCAGTGCCTGTTTGGGTATACAGAGGGAGAATTCAGAGTGTTCAAATTACCTAACAGCACGTCTTTCAGGACTTGTGGGAGGAAACCGGAGCACCCGGAGGAAACCCACGCAGATACATTCACGGTTATAGGAAATCATCTCCGTCTTTAGCCATCTATCTACATCTCTAAGTCATCCTAATTGGGTTGGGTTAGAATCAAATGAGTTTGATTTGACGGTTAGCTGTCAATCTTCAATGTGCAGCATTAGTTTTAAATGTTTCATGTTCGAATACTTGTGCATGTTATGGAATGCGATTCTGTGCTGTTATCGCGACCAGCTTAAACTGGTCTTCTACTGATTTAGCTGTTATCCGTATTGAGAACAATAGCGCTTTAATGGTGCCTGCCCTGTCCTTGGATTCATATCTGGTACGGCTTGTGTTTTAATATCACACTGTCTTGCAAATGTATTTGCTAGAACAATGGAGCTCAGAAAAAGTGAATTATGCTGTGTCATGCTGTTTTGTGTCTCTGCATGTTTTGAGATGGCCTGAGGTTATGAGTGAATGTAAAATGGGTATTTAAAGACTGGGGCTTAATATTTACGCTAAATAGCTATCTTTACCCTCTCCGGTGTATTGGAAAATAGTTGGTTTCTACACAGAGGGAGAAAATGCAGACTCTGCACAGGCAGTGATCCAAGTGGGAATGGAATCTGGGACCCTGGCGCTGTGAAGCAACAGTGCTCACCACTGTGCTACCGTGCCGGTTTTCTGTTTCTCTCATCAGTGTGCAACTGTGTGAGGGAACAAAAGATAGCAGGCAAAATCAATTTAAAATATATACCTTCTCAGTACTTATTTTATAAGCATGGTAGTAAATGGGTGGAATCTTAGACCAGGGTAAGCAAGGTATAGAGGTGGACACATGAAGGAAATAGGAAAGATCAACTTTGGGTCATTGGCCCAAAACATTCCTGCCTCCAGGCAATGCCACCAGAGTTGCGTGAGCAATGGAGGTCGCTACTCATCCAGCAGTGGCAGGTAGGCAATAGCAAACGATTCTTAGGATAATTAGGAGGACAGGAAGTATTCCACTGGAATCTTCTTGGCAGCCAGCGTGCAGTTTCCTAGCTCCATTCCAACCCCAAGCTATTTTTGTGGAGGCAAGGTGGGGAATGAGATAGAGCTCCCTGCCCTTAGGCAGCAGGTAGTCCACCCAGCTTCCCAGTCATCCACCAGGCTCCTTCAGGTGGTGGAGTACAGATTAGGTGCTTAGACCTGGAGAGCTAATACTCTAAGTCAACCTAGAGGCTGGTCCTGCCCTGCCTGTCTATTCTACACGCACCCACTTCCACACCCCAACCTCACGATGATGACCTGGCGACAAAACCCATTTTTGATTTGTACCGTGAAAAAGTTGGAGAGAGGATGCTTTTGTTTTGATGCGCTCTCTACCCTACTTGCCTTCCATTGCAATCTGCTGCTCCTTTACATATGGAAGGCCAATAATTGGCTCTCCAGCTTCAAAAGCCCATTCAGGATGGCGAGCCCACACTCTACCATTAATTGGTCATGAAAATCACTATGAATGACTTTCCCATTCAGTGAGGTTTGTGAACCACATTTCTGTTTAATGGCAGGGTTCTGAAGCCTGCAAGGAAAATTCTTCCAATTGCAATGAAAATGAGACTTAAAATAATATTGACCATTAATTTCTTATGTTCTGAGATTTTTAGTTAATATGGACCATTGCAACATTTTCTTCGTTCAGTCAAATTATGGCCCACTTGTTTTTTTAGCTTCAAAACTTTGTAGAATTGAAACTGAATATGCTGAAATATAAACTAGGCTTAGTTGCAATAGACTAAACATTTCATTCAGTGTAGAAACTACAAATACATAGAAACATACATAGAAAATATAAGAAGGAGTAGGCCATTTGGCCCTTCAAGCCTGCTCTGCTAATCATTATGATTATGGCTGATCATCAAATTCAATACCCTGATCTCACCTTCTCCCCCTCCCCCCTTTCCTTCCACTGTACCCTTGATCCATTTAGCCCCAAGAGTGAAATAAATTCCTTCTTGAAATCACAAAGTTTTGGCCTCAGCTGCTTTCTGTGATTGTCAATTCCACAGATTTGCCACTCGGTGAAGAGATTTCTCTTTACCTCAGTCCTAAAAGGTTTACCCCTTATTCTCAAAATATGACCCCTAGTTCTGAACTCCCCCAATATCTTTCTGAATCTACCCTGTGTATACCTGTTAGAATTGTGTAAGTTTCAATGTGATCCCTCTCATCTGACAGTCCTGCCATCCCAGGAATCATCCCGGTAAAACTTTGCTGCACTCCCTCCATAGCAAGAACATCCTTCCTCTGAGTAGGACACCAAAATTGCACACAATATTCCATGTGTGACCTTACCAATGCCCTGTACAATTGCAGTAAAACATCCCTATTCCTATACTCTAATCCTCTTGCTATGAAAGCCAACATACCATTTGCATTCTTTATTGCCTGCTGTGTGCTTAGTTTCAGCGCCTGATGCACGATGACACCAAGAGTATTCTTCTCTTTCAATTTATACTCATTCATGTAATAATTTGCCTTCGTATTTTTGCAACCAAAGTGGATAACCTTACGTTTATCCTCATTATACTGCATCTACCATGCATAAAGGGCTGGTTCAGCACAGAGGGCTAAATAGCTGACTTGTAATGCAGAACAAGGCCAGCAGCGCGGGTTCAATTGCCGTACCGGCCTCCCCGAACAGGCGCCAGAATGTGGCGACTAGGGGCTTTTTGCAATAACTTCACTGAAGCCATCTTGTGACAATAAGCGATTATTATTATTATTATGTGCCCATTCACTCAGCCTGCCTAAATCACACCACAACATCTCTACATCCTTCTCACAGCTTACCCTCCGACCCAGCTTTGCATCAATTGCAAATTTGAGGATAATAATACACTTAGTTCCTTCGTCCAAATCATTAATATATAATGTGAACATCTGAGGTCCTAGCACTACAATTGAATTTCTTTTAAAATTTGTGCATTCTTTTTCATGATGTGTTTATCAAAAATAATCAAATGTATGTTAAATTTATCCTAAATCGAATGACATGTAGTATTTAATATTACTTTTTCTTTTATTCATAACATCAGGCAGACTCCACTGAAATAGATGGGGGACTTCTGTCTCGGCAACATAACCTTTTGGGAGACAGGCATTCAGTGCCATCTGAGTAAGTAATGCGGCTAGAATTATCAATGTATTTAGTAACAGCATTAATGAAAACTTTCTGGTGGCTTGTAAATTATTGAGGGGAAACTCTCGCCAATCTCTAGGACTTTATTTTGTGGTCTTTTATCAAATTTAAGTTTGCCTGATAATGATGATGTGAGAACTTCACTAAATGTCCATGAGAACAAGTATGCTGCATACACTCCAGTAAAGAAAAAAAGAGAAATGGGACATACTAGAATAAAATATTTTATTTTTCATAATTATTTGATCATCTTGTAGTTACTATTTCTCTATTCCTATACTTGCAATTTTAATGGTTTCCCAAACCCATGATAAGGAAATGTTAATGGGTGATTCTAAAATTTGGAAATGGCTGCGTAGAGAACCAGCTTTTATAATCCTCTATTAATTGCTCTGTGGTACACATTGCACCACTGTGCCATAATAATTTTCACTTTGTGTACCTGTCACTTTCTTGCAGGAAGCTTACATGAAGGCTCACAAATTTAGCAGTCATTCATGTACTTGTCTAAAAGAATAATTAATGAAATAATGCAGCATTCATTATTTTTCAGTCAGCGTGAATTGATAAGACAAGATTTGCAAACTCCAGTTTAACACTTGACCTCAGTTACTAAAGTTAAAAATCCAGTGTAAAATCCTTTTCTGCAAGTAGGAATCAATAGAACACTACTGCAAAGTCTACTTTTCTAGTGCATTTAATTATTGAAATGTAGTTGGAACACCGACAGATCAAGAATTAAAAAAATTATATCGTGACCATATTATTTTAACTTTGCAATCTTTGCCATTTCTAGAGATTCTGTTTAGGGTAATTCATACATTGCACAAAGCGTAACAAAATCTCCCTAGCAACTAACTTTGGGCTGCAATTTACCTCATTGAAGCATGTGAATGTAAAAAGTGCTTTGCCTTCCATTTTTAATGCTATTTTCCCTTCTCAGCATCAAAATTTCTTCCCACAAGTGAGCCCTCATTCCCTCCCTGCCTGATATCAGGTGATGTTATGAGCCCAGAGGTTGACGAAACCCTTGTCATTGTAACAAGCTTTCTGGATGCACCAAGAGCCGCCTTTTGATCTCAGACAGTGGTTGAATAATCATTATCAGGTCATTACTTTGGCTTTGAATTTTGAAACAATACATGAAGAACAACAGATAAGCAAAAACAAAAAAATACAGCTGTTTGCACCATCTTTGTAGAACCTTTAATTCACATTTGCTCATCAGATACACAATATCAAAAGAATGCTAGACATTGCTAACTTACCTGTACTTGTATATGGAGTTTGATTGGACCCAAGCAATCTCCAGCCTCCATCTGGACGTCGGAACAGGTGATCTGGTCCTTGACTTATATTTTGTTGAAACCCTTTGTGGTTTGACTATGACTAAAGGCAATCAAAAATCTCTTAACATTAAATAAAGCTTCCAATCAAACAAATGCTTACACATGTGGAGGATCTCCGTTGTCTCAGATATTATTTATTCCCCAGATCCATACAATAGGCAGATTATACAAATCCTTTTGTCACTCTGTTCTAAAACCCTACCTGATTTAGTTGATCACTTGTAGAACAAAGCAAGTTGGCCAAAATTCTCTCAATTGAAAGATATTTACTCTTAGTATATTTTGTAAACTAATGACACTTCTGATTTAATTACACACAAAACCTTGGAAAATCAGCTGCAGTGATGTTTCTATACCAAACTGAACACTGACTGTCAATGAGCAAAATGTAAAGTGATTGTTAGTGTATTATACATATTCAAATGTTTGGACTTCTGATTAGAATTGAAACTGAAACTCCCTATTTGTTCTTGGGCTTTTTCATTAGTAAGCATAATTTGTGTGAGGTATTAGCTTTGTTCTGATTGATAACATCTTTTGGATTTGATTCGCACTTTATCTTGAAGAAAGTAGTTCACCCATTGGTTTTTACAGCTTATATTCCACGGACCTTCATTATAATAGGTTTTTCAAAAGATCAATAAATCATCTACCAGCAGCGCTATCTTTTTCATTTATGTCCTTTTGGACTGTAAACTAATATTAATTGTTTTCTATGTCAAAAGAACTGGAAACTGAGTACTGATTGAGAAAATTTGCAATGTTTAATTGTGTGTTGATAAGCCATGTTGTATATAATTGCAGAAAAGAGGAGGCTAGCATTATTCGAGCAATGATGATAAAAGTTTTCCGCTGCATTGAGTCAGAGCTAAACAACCTCATTTCACTTGGAGACAAGATTGACAGCTTTAACTCGTTGTATATGTTGGTGAAGATGAGCCATCATGTTTGGACAGCAGAGAATGTGGATCCTGCTTCCTATCTCAGTACCACATTAGGAAATGTCCTCGTAACAGTCAAGAGGAATTTTGATAAATGCATTGTAAGTGTTTATTGTTTAACAAAATTTTACCTGAAACAAATAATTTATTAACTCAAGTTATGCCTCGTGGTTTTGGCTGCATTTATTTCAAATGAATTGTATTCAGCAGGTTCTACCCATAACCAGAGATGTGCAGAGAAATGATTTCCTAGTTTGGAACTTATTGAAAAATAGAAACAAACTCCGAGCCTTGAAATGGAAATTACGAAGCAAGTTGTGTGTTAGGCAGAGTTTTCTCAAAATAACAAAAAAAGGTTGCTGGTTATTCTGGTTATTGTCATGGACTTGGTATTTTATACTGTATATATATTTCAGTTTTTAAACTTTTTTTACTGCCAGTTTTCTAAATTGAAGATATTGGCTTCTTGTTGGATACATTTCCTGGGTGTAACACATCCTTTAGCATCTGATTTATGGAATCACCTTTCATGTATGAGTTTCGGAAGACTATTTCAATGCAAGGGCATCTCAGCCAAGCTGATCCTGGTCTCTCAAGCCCTCCACCTACACGTACTTTGAATTAGAGCCAGTGGATAGTGATTAAGAGTTGGAGCTTTGCCCAATTTTCCTCCCTTAATCCAGGAATACAGAGGTTACTTTTGCACCCCATGACAACAGATCTTGGTTAACTCAGCATAGACTGGGAATTAACCTTAGCCTTACTTGTGGGATTCAACTGGTTAATGTAACAAGTTACTGAGCAATTGAGGAGCTTCAGTCCAGTTTAATTGGTTTAATTTTTTTGTCATGTGGCTACATGAAAATATTTTCTTTAAATAAAATGTCTACAGCCCTTGGGAAAGCAACGGTTACATTTTAAATAGCTTTCATTGTTGGCAGTGGCTATCCCTTGATTCGAGGGTGATGTTTACTCAGGGTCGTTTTTACCATGGGCTACTGAACATGATCTTTGGACACAAGGGCAAGATGTCCCTTGAGGTAATGGGATCCGAAGTGCTTAATTTACTTCCTTTTCTTTCCTTGCCTGCTGCCGCTCTGCCACTTCATTAAGTAGTTTTGAATCAAAATTAAGTTGTGCCCATTTGAAGGATTGGTAGAAAGCTCCTCCCAACTATTAATGTTAACGCTGCCTCACTTCAAGGATGGCTTCAAAGTGTCTTTATAGTATTTCTTTGTCCCTCCCTGGAATGCTGGCCATTAAGAGTTTAGAAAACTGGGCCTGGTGGGAGAGATTTGCAGGGTTAGGTGGATTGGCCATGCTAAATTGCCCCTTTGTATGTCCAAAGATGTGGGATTGTGGGGATTGGATCCAGGTAGATTACTCTTTCGGAGTGTCAGTGCAGAGTCCTTGGGCTGAATGGCCTATTTCTGCATGCACTGTCTGGATTCTATGGAGATGCTTTTCAAGCATCCAGACCAAATATCCAGTCCATTTTCAATGCTTTTCCAAGAGTTGTTTCTGAATGCTTGTGGAGCTGGCTTCAAGAAGGCTACTAGCATTTATTCAGTGGTCCTCCCATTGAATCAAGAAGTTTTTAACAATTTATTTGGGGGAGGTGGGCTTCACCGGCTAGGCATTGCTGACAAAATGTCTCTGTGTCACTGATACTCCATAGAACATTACAGCGCAGTACAGGCCCTTCGGCCCACGATGTTGCGCCGTCCTGTGAAACCCCTCTAAAGTCCCTCTACACTATTCCCTTATCGTCCATATGCCTATCCAATGACCATTTGAATGCGTTTAGTGTTGGCGAGTCCACTACTGTTGCAGGCAGGGCATTCCACGCCCTTACTACTCTCTGAGTAAAGAACCTACCTCTGACATCTGTCCTATATCTATCTCCCCTCAATTTAAAGCTATGTCCCCTCGTGCTGGACATCACCATCCGAGGAAAAAGGCTCTCACTGTCCACCCTATCTAATCCTCTGATCATCTTGTATGCCTCAATTAAGTCACCTCTTAACCTTCTTCTCTCTAACGAAAACAGCCTCAAGTCCTTCAGCCTTTCCTCATATGATCTTCCCTCATATGATCTTCCCTCCATACTAGGCAACATTCTTGTAAATCTCCTCTGTACCCTTTCCAATGCTTCCACATCCTTCCTATAATGTGGCGACCAGAACTGCACACAATACTCCAAATGCGGCCGCACCAGAGTTTTGTACAACTGCAACATGACCTCATGGCTCCGAAACTCAATTCCTTTACCAATAAAAGCTAACACACCGTACGCCTTCTTAACAACCCTCTCAACCTGGGTGGCAACTTTCAGGGAACTATGGACATGGACACCGAGATCTCTCTGCTCGTCCACACTACCAAGAATCTTACCATTAGCCCAGTACTCTGCCTTTCTGTTATTCCTTCCAAAATGAATCACCTCACACTTTTTTGCATTAAACTCCATTTGCCACCTGTCAGCCCAGCTCTGCAGCTTATCTATGTCCCTCTGTAACTTGTAACATCCTTCTGCACTGTCCACAACTCCACCGACTTTAGTGTCATCTGCAAATTTACTCACCCATCCTTCTACGCCCTCCTCCAGGTCATTTATAAAAATGACAAACAGCAACGGCCCCAAAACAGATCCTTGTGGCACACCACTAGTAACTGGACACCAGTCAGAGCATTTCCCATCAACCACCACTCTTTGTCTTCTATCAGCTAGCCAATTTCTGATCCAAACTGCTAAATCACCCTGAATCCCATGCCTCTGTATTTTCTGCAATAGCCTACCGTGGGGAACCTTATCAAACGCTTTACTGAAATCCATATACACCACATCAACTGCTTTACCCTCATCCACCTGTTTGGTCACCTTCTCGAAGAACTCAATGAGGTTTGTGGGGCACGACCTACCCTTCACAAAACCATGTTGACTATCTCTAATCAAATTATTCCTTTGCAGATGATTATACATCCTATCTCTTATAAACCTTTCCAAGACTTTTCTCACAACAAAAGTAAGGCTCACTGGTCTATAGTTACCGGGGTTATCTCTACTCCCCTTCTTGTACAAGGGGACAACATTTGCTATCCTCCAGTCCTCTGGCACTATTCCTATAGACAAAGATGACTTAAAGATCAAAGCCAAAGGCTCAGCAATCTCCTCCCTAGCTTCCCAGAGAATCCTAGGATAAATCCCATCTGGCCCAGGGGACTTATCTATTTTCACACTTTCCAGAATCGCTAACACCTCCTCCTTATGAACCTCAAGCCCTTCTAGTCTAGTAGCCTGTATCTCAGTATTCTCCTTGACAACTTTGTCTTTTTCCTGTGTGAATACTGACGAAAAATACTCATTTAGCACCTCTCCTATCTCCTCGGACTCTACGCACAACTTCCCACTTCTGTCCTTGACTGGCCCTACTCTTACCTTAGTCATTCTTTTATTCCTGACATACCTATAGAAAGCTTCAGGGGTATCCTTGATCCTACCTGCCAAAGACTTTTCATGTCCTCGCTTGGCTCTTCTTAGCTCTCTCTTTAGAGCCTTCCTAGCTAACTTGTAACTCTCAAGCGACCCAACTGAACCATCACGTCTCATCTTCACATAAGCCTCCTTCTTCCTCTTGACAAGTGATTCAACTGCTTTAATAACCCATGGTTCCCTCACTCGACCACTTCCTCCCTGCCTAACAGGTACATACTTATCAAGGACACGCAGTAGCTGTTCCTTGAACATGCTCCACATTTCCATTGTGTCCATCCCCTGCAGTTTCCCTCTCCAGGCGATGCATCCTAAGTCTTGCCTCATCGCATCATAATTGCCTTTCCCCCAGCAATAACTCTTGCCCTGCGGTTTATACCTATCCCTTTCCATCGCTAAAGTAAACGTAATCGAATTGTGGTCACTATCACCAAAATGCTCACCTACCTCCAAATCTAACACCTGTCCTGGTTCATTACCCAGTACCAAATCCAATATGGCCTCGCTTCTTGTTGGCCTATCTACATACTGCATCAGGAAACCCTCCTGTACACATTGGACAAAAACGGATCCATCTAAAGTACTCGAACTATAGTGTTTCCAGTCAATATTTGGAAAGTTAAAGTCCCCCATAACAACTACCCTGTTATTTCCACTCCTATCCAGAATCATCTTTGCAATCCTTTCCTCTACATCTCTGGAACTTTTCGGAGGCCTATAGAAAAGCCCTAACAGGGTGACCTCTCCTTTCCTGTTTCTTAACTCAGCCCATACTACCTCAGTATTCGAGTCCTCATCAAATGTCCTCTCAGCCACCGTAATACTGTCCTTGACTAACAATGCCACCCCTCCCCCTCTCTTACCACCTTCCCTGAACTTACTGAAATATCTAAACCCCGGCACCTGCAACAACCATTCCTCGCCCTGCTCTATCCATGTCTCCGAAATGGCCACAACATCGAAGTCCCAGGTACTAACCCATCCCGCAAGCTCACCCACAATATTCCGGATGCTCCTGGCATCCAGGTCTCCAGTTCTCACTGCAGTGCAAGAGTGTGGTAACGACCCCTGCACTGTACTTTTGTTGACTTGCTTTGGTCTTTGTTGTCAAACACTGACTGCCTTAGCCTGTAGAAGGCTAAGCAGGCACAACTGATCCTGTGTTATATCTCCTCATCAGTGGTGGCCTTTTGAGAACGGTGGCTGGCAAACTATGGAGAGAGCTGAACACATTCCAGAGTGTTTCCTTCAGCATATTTAGGAGGTGGAATATTTGGTTGATAAAATGTGGCTTGATATGAGTTTTGTTTTAGTAATATTACAGGACTTACTAAGTCTCTTGTATACAGAATTGCTGAGATCAAGAGTGACTTGCAAATCTGATGCTGAGTGGGAAACAACACTGCAATCATCCACAAACTATAGATCATATATGTGTATGGTGGTCAGTTTAGTTTGGGTATTAAGGCGACCAAGGTTAAAGAATTTTCCATCTAGGTTTTTTTAAATTCATTTTTTACAGGATGTGGGCTTCGCTGGCTCGGACAGCATTTGTTGCCCATCCCTAATTGCCCTTGAGAAGGTGGTGGTGAGCTTAATTCTTGAACTGCTGCAGTCCATTAGGTATAGGTACATCTACTGTGCTATTAGGTTGGGAGTTCCAGGATTTTGACCCAGTGACAGTGAAGGAACATTGATATATTTCCACGTCAGGGTGGTGAGTGACGTGGAGGGGAATCTCCAGGTGATGGTGTTCCCATATATCTGCTGCTCTTGTCCTTCTAGATGGTAGTGGTCGTGGGTTTAGAAGGTGCTGCCTAAGAAGCGTTGGTGAGTTCCTGCAGTGCATCTTGTAGATGGTACACACTGTTGCTACTGTGCGTCAGTGGTAGAGGGAGTGAATGCTTGTGGAAGGGGTGTCATTTAAGCTATTGCCAATCAATCCCACCCTGCACTCTTCTTTGTCCTGGATAGTGTCAAGCTTTTAGAGCTGCATTCATCCAGGCAAGTGGGGAGTAGTCCATCACATTCCTGACTTATGCCGTGTAGATAATGGACAGGCTTTGGAGATTCAGGATGTGAGTGACTCGCCATAGGATTCCTAACCTCTGACCTCTTGTAGCCACAGTATTTATATGGCTAGTCTGCTTCAGTTTATGGTCAATGGTAATCCGCAGGATGTGGACAGTGGATGATTCAGCGATGGTAATGACGTCGAATGTCAAGGGGTGATTGTTTAATTCTCTCTTATTGGAGATGGTCATTGCCTGGCACTTGTGTGGTGCGAATGTCACTTGCCACTTGTCAACCCAAACCTGAATGTGGTCAAGGTCTTGCCGCATTTGCACCTGGACTGCTTCAGTGACCGAGCTGCGAATGGTGCTGAACATTGTGCAATCATCAGCACAGCCCCACGTCTGACCTTATGTTGGAAGGAAGGTCATTGATGAAGCATCTGAAAATGGACACTACCCTGAGGAACACCTGCAGTGATGTCCCGGGTCTGAGATTACTGACCTCCAACCACCACAGCCATCTTCCTTTCTGCTAAATATGACTCCAACCAGTGGAGAGTTGTCCCCCTGAATCCCATTGACTCCAGTTTTGCTAGGGCTCCTTGATGCCATACTCGATCAAATGCTGTCTTGACTCTTACCTTATCTCTGGTGTTCAGCTCTTTTATCCATGTTTGAACCAAGGCTGTAATGAGGTCAAGAGCTGAGTGGCAGAACCCAAACTGAGCGTCAGTGAGCAGGTTATTGCCAAGTAAGAACCGCTTGATGGCACTGTTGATGACCCCTTCCATCACTTTACTGATGATTGAGAGTAGACTCATAGGGTGGTAATCAGCTGTGTTGGATTTATGCTGCTTTATGTGTACAGGACATACCTAGACAACTTTCCACATTGCCGGGTGGATGCCAGTGTTGTAACTGTACTGGAACAGCTTGGTTAGGGGCACGGCAAGGTCTGGAGCACAAGGTTGATGAGAAGTGAGCCAGGGAAGTTGAAAGTAACAAACAATATTTCACATCTTTATAAATAATTAAATGATTGGTGTACGGATTGGTATACTGGATTGGTACATTGGATTGATTGGCAGCAATTTAAATGGGGATATTGCCGAGATATTGTCGGGGCCCATAGCCTTTGCAGTATCCAGTGCCTTCAGCCATTTCTTAATATCACGTGGGGTGAATCTAATTGGCAGAAGATGGGCACCTGTGATGCTGGGGACCTCTGGAGGTGACCGAGATGGATCATCCATTTGGCATTTCTAGCTGAAGATTTTTGCGAATGATTCAGCCTCATCTTTTGCACAAATATGCTGGCCTCCTCCATCATTGAGGATGGGGATATTTGTGGAGCCTCCTCCTCCAGTGAGTTGTTTAAATATTCACCACCATTCACGGCTAGATGTGGCAGGACTGCAGAGCTTAGATGTGATCCATTGGTTGTGGCATTGCTTAGCTCTGCTTATGTTGTTTGTCATTCAAATAGTCCTGTATTGCATCTTCACCGGGCTGACAACCTCATTTTTCAGTATGCCTGGACATGCTCCTGGCATGCCCTCCTGCACTCTTCATTAAACCAGGGTAAATACCCTGGTTTGGTAGTAATGGTAGAGTTGGGGATATGCTGGGTCATGAGGTTACAGATTGTGGCGGAGTATAATTCTGCTGCTGCTGATGGCCCACAGCGCCTCATGGATGGCCAGTCTTGAGTTGCTAGATCTGTTCTGAATCTATCCCATTTAGAACGATGTAAGAAGTCTTACAACATCAGGTTAAAGTCCAACAGGTTTGTTTCAAATTACTAGCTTTCAGAGCACTGCTCCTTCCTCGGTGAATGAAGAAGTAGGTTCTAAAAACATATATATAGACAAAGTCAAAGATGCAAGACGATACTTTGAATGCGAGTCTTTGCAGGTAATTAAGTCTTTACAGGTCCAGATGGAGCAGGTTAAAGAGGGGTGAATTGTCTCAACGGGACAGTTGGTAGGATTTTGCAAGCCTAGACCAGATGTTGGGGGGAGGGGGGGGTGAACGTAATGCGAAATGAATCCAAGGTTGAGGCTGCACTCAATGTGCAACTTGTGGTCAGAGAAAGTTCTGTATTGGTGCTGACAAAATTGATTTTTAGTATTGCTGTAAAAAAAAAAGAGACATGCAGTATTAATTGATGTTCTCTTTAATGATGGTTATCTTGTAAGCTGTCCTGATGAGTGCAAGATCAAACACTTTGACAACATGTCTCTCTTTTTAGCAGTGCTCAAGTTCTGTACTACCAAACAACTATTTAAAATTAATTTTCTGGCTAACAAATTAAAAGCAAGTTACAGAGCTTACTAAACAGCACATAGTGCACATTACTCAAGTTTATATATGAGTTTCTCATGAGTTTTTGTTTTGCCTCAGTATCTGATCTGATTATCGAAATGGATAAGGGATTCAAATAATTGCTGATGAATAATGAAGGTTCATCAGACTTGTTCCAGGGATCACTGGATGGATTTATGATGAGAGATTGGTCAAACAGGGCCTATATTCTCTAGAGTTTTGAAGATTGAGAGGTGATCTCATTGAAACCTACAAAATACTTAAAGAAATAGACAGGGTAGATGCACACAAGTTATTTCCTTTGGTTGGGGAGACTAGAACAGGGGGCACAATTTCAAAATAAGGGGATGCCACTTAAAATCGAGATGAGGGTAAATTGCTTGACACAGAAGGTTATGAATCTTTTGAATCCTCTACCTCAAGAGGATTGTAGAAGCTCAGTCATTGTGAATGTTTGAAGTAGCGATTGGTAGATTTCTGATTAATAATAGCATAAAGGGTTATGGGGGTAGTGAATGTAAAAGGCTTTGAACTATCTGGTCACAGAGAGGTTTAACAGGCTGAGTGACTTTGGTTCCTATGAAGGTTGTAGATTTCAGTCTGATGTCCACATTTTGTCTGTAAATACACAAAGCTGAATTAGCTTGCCATTTGTATCTTTCAGTTGAATCAAGTTAAGCAGATGGAAGAAGTGAAGATATCAAAGAAAAGTAAAGTTGGAATTCTACCATTTGTTAGTGGGTTTGAAGAATTTGCAGAACTGGCAGAGTCAATCTTCAGAATTGCTGAGCGAAGGGGGGACCTGGATAAGGCCTACACCAAACTAATTCGTGCTGTGTACAATAATGGTGAGAGGCTGTTGAAACGTGAACTGAATACCCTGATTTAATATCTGTATTTGTGGTGATTATTTGTGGTGTATTCTATTCTCAGTGGAAAAAGTGGCTAATGAAAGTCAGAAGACTCCACGAGACGTTGTGATGATGGAAAATTTTCACCACATTTTTTCAACACTCTCTCGTCTTAAAATTGCATGCCTTGAAACAGAAAGGAGAGAAGCCAAGCACAAATATACCGAACATCTGCAGTCTTATGTAATATACTCTCTGGGACAACCTCTTGAGAAACTTAATGTGAGTTTTCTTTATTCCACTCAAGTAGAAAACATTGATCTTGCCCTTAGTTTGAAGTTGCTAAGAGCTCTTGAGATATAATAATAATCTTTATTGTCACAAGTAGGCTTACATTAACACTGCAATGAAGTTACTGTGAAAATCCCCTATTCTCCACACTCCGGCGCCTGTTTGGGTACACTGAGGGAGAATTCAGAATGCCCAAATTAGCTAACAAGCACATCTTTCGGGATTTGTGGGAGGATACCGGAGCACCCGGGGAAACCCACGCAGACACGGTGAAAGTGCAGACTCCGCACAGACAGTGACCCAAGCCGGGAATCGAACTTGGGACCCTGGTGCTGTGAAGCAACAGTATTAATCACTGTGCTACCATGCCGACCTAGTGCCGTTATTGGTGGAACTAAGGATAAGAGTAACATTTTGTTCAAACATTAATCTTGGACTGGATACGATAATGTTTAATAACCTGTCTTGAAGTTTTTTTCCTGTTCCATGTGGCATTACTTAAAGGATTGCTGGAAATGTAAATAATGTGGAACTTTCAAGGTTATAAAGAATCACACAATTCTTTGGCTCATGAAAAGACATGCTATCCAGTTAAAGTAAATCAGTGTTAAATCAGAATGTTAGAAAACTATTAGTGATAACTCCAAACATGGAGCCCCATGCTTTTTCAAAAAATATATAAAGGCAAAATGACTTTTTGAAATATTCTTCTCTAAAGAAACAACACAAAGCTTCATAACCTCTAACTTATTTTAAGGTAAAAAATTGTGTGAGTGACTTCATTTTGCAAAAGTAATTTAAATTTATATTGGTATTGTTTGAAATGGATGGCATAACTGTTCAGAGCAGGTAAGAACATAAATAATACCACTGGGAATATATATATTTTTTTAAGTAATTGAAAGAAATTATATAACTGAAATTGATGAATGAAACTGAAGTTCAGTTTTTTTTAAATGTTCATATTTATAAAGGTGAAACTCTGGTAAATCCCATTTTTACGAAATGGGTCAGAGCCAAGTTCATTCCTTAAAAAACATTTTCCTTAAAACTTCACTGGCTCACTTATACGTTAGTTTAAATGCAGCTCGAATTGCCAGCCCTTGGGAGTTTACCCTTTTTGAATTATGGTGCAAATTCCACACTGCTGTCAATGACAAACAATGCATCTGCCCCGAAACAAATGGTAAACTGTGCTGCTCGTGCTTGCTATCAGAAGGTTTGGAGTTAAATGTCCAGAATTTACTTCTATAGCATATGTTTAATATGGCAGGACAATCTAAAATAATGAACATTTGTCAACCCTAAAATACTGTAGGCGTTTCAATGGCTGCAGAATAAATTAATTAGGAGGGGAGCAAAAGGAGAAGGCAAGAAGCAGAGAGCGGAAATGTTGATTTACGTTACTTCTGTGCACCTTGTAGCAACTGGTTAATGAACACTGACCCCAAACAGGCAAGCATGTCCATAAAACTGGCAATTCCGGTAAATTGGTATTTTGTAAATTCTAAATTTACCTGTATGACAATATGTTGGGATATTAATGAAATTTGCAGTCACTGAAAAACCTAGTGTAGGTAGAGTCTAACACATGTAAACGGTATTTTATGTAGCTATGTTTGAAATCTGACTGGAATGAAAAGAAATTGTAAGAAATCAATCATATTTTTGTTAGCATATTGTAGGCAATCAAACCACAACAAAAATGCTAGCCGAGGAAAAACTAGAGAGAGCTACGAGACTGATGATCATGCTTCAGTTTGTTGAGGTGTTCTTGTTGAAATCACATTTGCTGTGGATTAAATTTGTCATGAAAAATCCTATGGACATTGAGTCAACTAAAGCTTTGTAATATGTGATGCTGTTACTATTAATTAGTTTCTTGTGAATGCAGCATTTTTTTGAAGGAATTGAAGCTCGTGTGGCTCAGGGTATCAGGGAAGATGAAGTGAGCTATCAGCTCGCCTTCAACAAACAAGAGCTGCGAAAGGTAATTAAAGAATATCCTGGAAAGGAAGTGAAAAAAGGACTGGACAACTTATACAAAAAGGTGGACAAGCATCTCTGTGAGGAGGAAAACTTGCTGCAGGTGGGTATCAATGGAATGTCGAAAATTAAATTCTGGCTCAGCTTAACTTTTTGAAAATACATTCATGTATGTGGGCCAACTAGCAACTATTGGTAATTTCTAAACACCTTTGAAGGTAGCAGTCAGCTGCCCTCTTGAAACTCTGCCATCCTTGTGATGGTGCTTGCATAGTATTGTTAGGTAGGAAGTTCGAAGAATTTGACCCAGCATCGAGTTGCGATATGTTTCCAAGTCAGATGGTGTGCGACTTGGAGGTGCTGTTTGAGATGGTGGTATTTACATGTGGCTACTGCCCTTGACCTTCTAGATAGCGGAGGTCCTGGGTTTAAGAACTGCTGTCAAAGAAACCGTTTCAAGTTGCTGCAGTACGCCTTGTTGATGGTATACACAGTGACTGCAGTGTGCCAGTCATGAGATTTTAAGGGTGGGGTGTCAGTCAAACAGGTTTATTTGTCCTGAATGGTAACAAGCTTCTTGAGTGTTATCAGAGATGCACCGATTCATTAGAATTCGTAGGAGGTATTCATTAGACTCTAGCTTTGTGGCTTGTAGGTGGTGGAAAGGCTTTGGAGGGTAAGGCATCGAGCTACTCACCCCACAAGATCCAGCCTCTTGACCTGCGTTTGTAGTCACCGTATCTGTATCTGCTCCAGTTGTTTTGACATCAATGGTGATGCCTAGGATAATAATAATAATCTTTATTGTCGCAAGTATTTACTGGTAGTTTGGGATTTGATGATGGTAATGCAATTGACTGTCAAGGAGAGCTGGTTCGACTTTCTCTTTTTGGAGCTAATGATTGCCTGGCTCTTTTGCCATGCATGTTATTTGCCAGTTATCAGCAGAAAGGGAAAAAATATTTGTTGATGTATAAAGTGGTCTTAAACAAGTTGCATCGTAAACAGTGTGTATAATTGGTTTAATCCAAAATAGTATAAACATTTTAAATAAGTTGAAAATCTGGTGAGAATGATACTCTCCAGTAAGTTGTGGGTGAATCTCAAACAGAAATTTAGTTTAACTTTTTGAATTCAACTGAGAACTTTAAAAACTATTAAAGTAAATGTAAATTAGTTGACACTTCACAGAAATTAGCTGTTGGTAGCAGTTAATAGTCCATTCAGGTGTAAATGGTGTAAGGGTTGTGAATCTATAGAATGTTTTTAAGATAAAGATAGATAGTTTTTTGAAGGATTAAGGGTTATGATGTTCGGGTGGGAAAGTGGAGCTGAGTCCACAAAAGATCAGCCATGATCTCATTGAATGGTGGAGCAGGCTCGAAGGGCCAGATGGCCTACTCCTGCTCCTAGTTCTTATGTTCTTATATTCACAGCTAGGGTAGGTGGTGTGCCACAGATACACCACATGGGTGTTTGTGGAGTGCATTGCGATCTCAGAGAAACACATCTGCATTGTCTCCATCTGTGAGAATTTCAGCTAAGGGTTGTTGAGCTGCAGTCAGAGGTGAAAACATTGCAGGACATCAGCAATACTCTGGTTCTGTACTATCAAGCAATTACTCATAAGATTCTCAAAGATAATGTCTGGATTATTGCCTGAGCCATACTAAATTGGAATGGGGTTGAACAGACCACCGAGTTGAATGCATGAATGATTGGATTTGTTTATTGTCACACATACCGATGTACAGTGAAAAGTATTGTCCTGCGTAAAGTCCAGAAAGATAATTGCATACATGAAAAAAATAGGGCATACGTAAATACACAATGTAAATACATAGACATAGGCATTGGGTGAAAAAGTGGTGTGAGAGACAGGTGTTTCATTCATGGGACATTGGCACCAGTGGAGGTTTTTTTTGTGTTTTATTCTTCCCTCAGTCTAAGTAGGATGAGTATATGGAGAGATGGAGTGGGTAAATGAAGATAAAATAACCTTTCTTTATTATAAAACTATAAATCAAATATAAACTTTTATTTTTAAAAAATCCATATTTTGAAATATGGAGAATAGTTTTGCGAGTAATATATTGGTGACACACTGGATTGCCACTTGTGCAAATATTTTTTGATTGTTAATTGTGACATTTCTTTTCTCAAAGGTTATGTGGCATTCCATGCAGGATGAGTTCATTCGTCAGTATAAGCACTTTGAGGGTCTGATAGGTCGCTGTTATCCTGGCTCTGGAATTACTATGGAGTTCACTATTCAGGACATCCTAGAGTATTTCTCTAGTATTGCTCAATCTCATTGAAAAAATAATGTGGTTAGAACAGTAACAAGGAATCAGCGCCCTTTTAGGTGTGTCCTGTGCAACCTTTACAAAATGTTTGTTGCTAAAAACTGGAAAAGCTCCTTGTGGAAGGAATTGGCATTTAATGCTGGCTTAATATTTGTACATAGAAAAATAAGTACTCACATCAGCAGTCCAAAGCTGAAAAGCAGTTCTTCTAACACTGCCTTTTAACTAACTTACATGTACATCTAATTGTATGTTCAATTAAGGATGCAAATACAAGGAACTGTAACTTGTTACTTCATATGACGGAAGAATTTCAGGTTAAAAAGTTTTGATGCAACGTACAAGCAATTTTGTACTTGTAGCTATATAGATTCATAATATTCTTTTTTTTTTAAATTACAGCTTTTGGCTCTAAACACCCAGCAGCATCTTGGTATTAAATACTTAATTACAATTTCTGAACTATGGGGGATCTGTGTCCATTTATGTCTGTATGGTGGTCAGGTTTTGTAGATGTTGAAAAATGACTGAGTCTTCCTTTCTTAAAGAAGGTTTTTTTACAAAACGAAACCACTTCTCAAAATCCATAGCGTGACCATCTTTTCCAATGAAAATGGTTACCATATTTTAGCATAATACAAAAATCTTTGTTGATCTTCACGTATCGACCACTAAGAATATAAAGTCTGCTATTCATTCAAAATTGCTTAATTCAAATTATTACAAAATGAACATGTATGTCTGCGCTAAATTATTTCTTTGTGCAATTTCCATTGATTAATTCAAATAATTGGATAATTCTATTTTCTGTGGATTAAAATTATTTTAAATTGTAAGTAAACTGTAAACCAGACCAAGATTGTTAAATTTGCTTTTATATCGATCTTGGTTATTGCAACTCCTAGCACTTCCAAAGACTAAAAATTAATATTCTACGTTTTGATTTAATATTTTCAAAGATTGCCATCATTACTAAGTCCAAATAACAGGCATCAAGAGATAAATTGAAGATTCAATAGCAGTCTCCTCATGAAAAATGTCGTTGCTTCAGATAATTAATGTCACTTGTTGAAAATCAGATGAACTGCATTGTTTCCCTTCCTGAATCAGCTTTCCTATCAGGCAGTGTTTTTTCTTGATCTCCATTGTCCTGATTCAAAAGGTTTTATGGGATTATAAATGAAATAAACAAATGGAATAATTAATTTTGTTCTTGACAGCTAATAGATACTTGGTGTTTCAATTAAAGCAATTAATTAGACTACAAGATAATGCCATTAAATACAGTTAGGCATTCTCACAAAATGTTTATCTTGTGCGCTGAACCGAGTTGTAACTTTATGGTAAATGTTTTGCACCTATTTTTAAAATTTAGTTGGATCAGTCATGTTGAAAGCTTTAGCCCACATTGCAACATAATTTCACTTAATGTCTAGCATGTTGTTTCATTCAGCATGGAACAAAAATGTAAAAGACACATACCAATTTACCTTTTACTCAAGTGTATGAGGAAAAAGATATTAATGTGCACCAGTTCAGAGAGCAAAAATTAAACATACCAAAGGCAAATCAAAACTAGATTTTGTGAAGTACTCTACTTTTCTCAAGAAACATCCTTGTTGAAATATTTAATTAGGAATACATAAACATAGATTTTGGAATACTTATGGAAATTCTTCAGTAAATACAATCCACAGAAAATAAATTTAGAATACAGAATGAAATCTAGAATGGCAGAAAATTAAGGCATAGCACTCCTTCAGAATTCCCACTAACTTGAATAGAGCAAGACATTTATTTTACAATGCAGTGCAAGCTACTCTAGAAAATCAAAAAATATTTAACACTAGAAATGCAGAAAGCACAGATGTATTCACACATGATTATCTGCAAGCTCCCAACTTTGATTTTGATATTCCCAAAATATAAAGATTGTGAAGATACTCATTTTGACTAATATTTATCTAACATTTAGGTTATTTTGTGGTGTATGTGGTAGTATGTGCATTAACTCTTTATAAACACTAATCATGACTACAAATTTACTGAAAGAAATGTTCTTATTATTGTGAAAGTAGAGGGAATTGGACTTTAAAATACCTAAAGAGATTAGCTATAGTAGTGCATAATTCAATGTTAACAGTATTCTAAAAAGTGAGTTCCTTATAATAAACAGACTGAAATAATGATTCTTGTAGCAGGCAGTACTCAGTATTTCAGTACAGTTGTTATAGTTGAGCAACTCTCTTTTTGTACTGAAATATAACAAACATGTCTACTAAATCTTTAATTAAATTCCTAAACTATGGAATTGCATTTCAGTATCATAAATCTATCTTTGGAGGGTAAAAGTGATAGGAAAATATTTCAGTACAGGATATAAATCCTGATGAAGTCTGAAGTGATTTTTGATCTCATTAACTTAAAATAACTTGATATGCATTTTGTATGCAGGTAGCACCTTTGTTTCACAAGCATTTGAATGGAATTGCATGGTTATGTAGTGCTGGTAAAGGACGATTTATGTATTTAAATTAACTCCTATCTGTTTGATGTATTGAAACCAAATATCTTTCTGAAAATCTCTCTGCTCATTTGCATTAAGACTCAATGTAATTAAGCTTATTAACATTGAAAAGAATATGAGATATTTACATTCACTAAGGTGTGTATAGTTCTGTCACTTCATGTACCTACTGGTAATGTTGAGGATGTTTAAAGGCATAAAACACATTTTAAATGTTTTCAGTATTACTCTAGAAAATCACTGTTGGTGCAGAATCCCTATTTGAGCTCGAGAGATTACTATTGATATCTTATTCTACTTTCTGACTTGGATCATGTTGCCAATGTTTACAACAGGGATCTGTCAATTTGCCTTGTAAACAGTAAAATTCTGTGATGAAACTGATGAAGTGTTGATTGCCTCATAACAATGTATCTCTGCATTTAAAACACTATCAATAAAAGAAAGTACACTTCCTATTTGTGTTATCTTTTTAAAAATAAATTTAGAGTACCCAATTCAGTTTTTCCAATTAAGGGGCAATTTAGCGTGTTCAATCCACCTAACCTGCACATCTTTGGGTTGTGAGGGTGAAACCCACGCAAACACGAGGAGAATGTGCAAACTCCACACGGACAGTGACCCAGAGCTGGGATGGAACCTGGGACCTCAGCGCTGTGAGACTGCAGGGCTACCACTGCGCCACCTACATCTGTGCACAAGAGAGACATATTTGAAATAGAAAATTCTGGAAATATTCAGCAGGGTAGCCAGCATCTGTGGAAATAACACAGATAAGTTACCTTTTCAGATAGAAGTCCTTGTCAACTGAAATATCCACATATCTGACCTCTCGACATACGCTGACTGATTTTGAGCTTTTCCAGAATTTTCTGTTTGTTTCCAACTTGCAGTTAATTACTTGTAGTTTGGACATAAATATTTATTCTGCCTTCTAATGCTTGCTGGTGATTTGATGTTTATTGTGCAGAGTTAAGTGTTGATACTAGTGGCCAATTGCATACCAGTTTTATGATAATTAATAGTATTTAAGCAATAGTATTCTTCAACTAAACAAAAGCTTAGGGTACAGTAATTGTCTGGTTTATTCCGCATGGCAATGCTTTAAGCAATCAGAATTAAGCTGCCCAATTTGAATTTGAACAAAGCTGGGCAGTTAACTGTTCCATGCTGCATTCTCCATGGCAATGTCTCCACCAATTAGAATCTACTTGCCAACAAATCAGCATCTCTACTCATGCAGAATAAATTGTTGTTCCCATGTTACTGTTGGTAATTTTTTGCGAGCTAGCCTGATGAGTACAACACAAAAAACTTTGATAGCATGTCTCTCTTTTTCAACAATACATGCTCTGTACTACCAAACAACTATGGGCGTACATTTGTAGAGAAACCATGATGCCGATGTGATTTGAACACAACCCTCTGATCTGGAGACTGACATACTACTGTTGAGCCACAGACTCCAGGAGTGTTTTCTGAAATTTCTGACTTTAATATTCAAAACACATTTATAGTTACACATTTATAGCTGTAACACATATTCTGGTTAAGTGTAATGAATAAATACTATTAAGAATTTGAGACAGGTGCTTTCAGTGTATCTTGAAATGGAATGTTGTGACCCACCTACTACTTCTAATGTATTCAGCACACAAAGAGCCAAGACCCTGTTCAGTATGACACAGAGGTGTGGTAGTGTCGTGGTTACGTTACTGGAATAGTGATCCAGAGGCCTGGACGAATAGTTCTGGGGACATCAGCTCAAACCCCAGCATAAGTTTGAGATTTTGAATTCAGTTTAAACATCTGGAAATAAAAAGCTGGTAAAAGTGACCATGAACTGTTGGACATTAATGTTTTTTAGGGAAGAAAACAGTCCTTACCCAGTTGGACCTATGATTCAAGTTCCACACAAATATGCTTCACTCTTAACAGCCCTTTAAAGCAATTGACCTAAGTCTTTCAGTTGTTTTGAACTGGAAAGAAAAATATGAATACAACTGAATGGACTCCATGACTTAAACCACATCAGGTCAGGACAAATGCACAACCAGTTCAGTCAAACTTGCAAAGGCTTAATCATGGACACTTGATGATGCTGCCAAAGTTGGGAGAGCTATCTCAGACTATACAGGTCTGCTATCGTCATACTCACCTTTCAAGATCATACTTAATGGCCTGGCTATCACTGATGCATAGAATTATAGAAGAGTGCAGCACAAAAGGATGCTGTTATTGACGTTTTCATACCATGGGTTTCAATTTTGTTCAAAAGCCTATTATTTTTTTAAAAAATAATTTCTATTGGAATTGTTTACAGAAAATATAAAAATATAACAAGTATAGCAACAAGCAGTAATATGCAACTAACAGCCCCATAACACCCACAATTCCCCCCCATACCGTAACATCACATGTATCACACTCCCCCCACCCCCCCCCCAACAAGAGAACTTAACCATAAATTAAAATTAAATAAATCAAATTTAAATAAAATAAGCAAACATAATCAACGTCCCCCCCACCCCCCAGGTTGCTGCTGCAACTGTCCCAGTACCCTATCGTTGAGCCAGAAAGTCGAGGAAAGGTTGCCACCGTTTAAAGAACACTTGCACCGATCCACTCAGAGCGAATTTGACCTTCTCAAGCTTAATGAAGCCCGCCATGTCATTGATCCAGGTCTCCACGCTTGGGGGTCCTTCCATTGTAGCAAAATCCTTCGCCGGGCTACTAGGGACGCAAAGGCCAGCACACCGGCCTCTTTCGCCTCCTGCACTCACGGCTCTACCCCAACCCCAAAGATCGCGAGTCCCCATCCTGGCTTGACCCTGGATCCCACCACCCTTGACACCGTCCTCGCCACCCCCTTCCAGAACTCCTCCAATGCCGGGCATGCCCAGAACATATGGGCATGGTTCGCTGGACTCCCCGAGCACCTGACACACCTATCTTCACCCCCAAAGAACCTACTCATCCTCGTCCCAGTCATGTGGGCCCTATGCAGCACCTTGAATTGAATGAGGCTAAGCCGCGCACAGGAGGAGGAAGAATTTACCCTCTCCAGGGCATCAGCCCATGTCCCGTCTTCGATCTGTTCCCCCAGTTCCCCCTCCCACTTCGTTTTCAGCTCCTCTACTGACGCCTCTTCCACCTCCTGCATAAGCTTGTAGATATCGGATATCCTCCCCTCCCTGACCCAGACCCCCGAGAGCACCCTGTCACTCACCCCCCTCGCGGGGAGCGCAGGGAATCCCTCCACCTGCCATCTAGCAAATGCCTTTACCTGCAGATATCTAAACATGTTTCCCGGTGGGAGCCCAAATTTCTCCTCCAACTCCCCCAGGCTCGCAAACCTTCCGTCGATAAACAGGTCCCTCAGCTGTATAATGCCCGCTCTATACCATCCCTGAAATCCCCCATCCATGTTCCCCGGGACGAACCTATGGTTCCCCCTTAACGGAGCCTCCATCGAGCCCCCCACTTCTCCCCTATGTCGCCTCCACTGCCCCCAAATCTTGAGGGTAGCCGCCACCACCGGACTCGTGGTATACCTCATGGGAGGGAGCGGCCACGGCGCCGTTACCAGGGCCCCCAGGCTTGTATCCCCACAGGACGCTCTCTCCATCTGTTTCCATGCTGCCCCCTCCCCCTCCATCACCCACTTACGCACCATCGACACGTTGGCGGCCCAGTAGTACCCCGAGAGGTTGGGCAATGCCAGCCCCCCCCCATCTCTACTCCGCTCCAAGAAGACCCTCTTCACCCTCGGGGTGCCATGCGCCCAAACAAAACAAAAGCCTATTAAAGCGGTACTTTATCAAATGTCTTTTTGAAACCCATATGCGCATAAACTGCAGATGTCTCATCCACCCTCTGTTGTCTCATCAAAAAATTAAAATCAAATTCATCAAACACAATTTTCTCTTAAATTATTGCTGACTCCATTATTAGTCCATGCTTGCCCAAGTGGTATTAATTTTCTCCTGGATTATTATTTTTCAAAGCATCCATATTGCTGGCGTTAAACTGACTGGTTTGTAATTGCCAGGCTTATCCTTTTCCACTTCTTTTGAACAAAGGGTGTAGGATCGGAACCCTCCCTGGCTGGACTTTTATTTATTTTTTTAGCAAATATTTTATTGAGGCATTTATAATTTTAACATTTTAACATATCAACATTCTAAATAGCAGTGCGGTCTGACACACGCAAAATACACAGTAACATACCCAATTCCCCCCCCCCCGCCCCCCCCGCCCTAACTCCTAGCTACCCATGTATTGGATTCCATACCCTTATTCTCCACTTCCATGCCACCCCTCCCCCCTTCTGCTGACAGTCAGTTTTCCTCAAAGAAGTCGATGAATGGCTGCCACCTGCGAGCGAACCCCTGTAATGAACCCCTTAAGACGAACTTAATCTTCTCTAGCCTGAGAAACCCTGCCATGTCACTGACCCACACCCCTGCACTGACCCACACCCCTGCACTGACCCACACCCCTGACTTTGGAGGCTCCGAGTCCTTCCATCCCAGCAAAATGTCTCTGGGCTATCAGGGAGGCAAAGGCCAAAACGTCGGCCTTTCTCCCCCCACCCCACCCCCCCCCCCCCCCCCTCCCCCACCCCCCACCCCTCCCGGACTCCCAGACACTCCAAATATTGCCATGCCACCTCTGGACTCTTGAGTCACCCTCCCTTTCAGGACCTCTGACATGACATCTGAGAATCCCTGCCAAAATCCCCTCAGCTTTGGACGTGCCCAGAACATATGTGCATGATTCGCCGGACTTCCCCTGCACCTCCCACACCTGTCCTCCACCTCCTCAAAAAAACCTACTCATCCGGGCCACAGTCATATGAGCCCTGTGGGCCACCTTGAACTGGATCAGGCTGAGCCTGGCACATGAGTATGCATTGACTCTTTTCAGGGCCTTCTCCCATAGCCTGACTTCCAAACACCCCCACCCCCACTTGTCTTCCCACTTCCTCTTCACTCCCCAATTGAGACCCCTTCCCACTCCATCAATTCCTTATATATTTCTGCGACCATCCCCATCCCAACTCCTGTTTTTGACATCACCTTATCCTGTAGTCCCCTTAGAGGGAGGGGAGGGAAGCTTGGAACTTGTCTCTGGACAAAGTCTCGGACCAGCAGGTACCGAAATCCATTCCCACCCGGCAACTCAAACTCCTCCTCTAGCTCCTCAACTGGACTTTTATTAAATATAAAACCCCAAAATCCATGGACGTAAACACTGCAAATAAACAGGTTAACCCTCAACACATACAGGCATATTGTACTGTTAGGGGTTAAACCTTAAGGCATGTCAATCGGTAGGCAGTGGCGTAGTGGTATTGTCACTGGACTAGTAATTCAGAGACCTGGGGTAATGCTCTGGGGTCCTGAGTTTGAATAACGCTAGGACAGATGGTGGAATTTGAATTCAATAAAAAATCTGGAATTAAAAGTCTAATGATGACCATGAAACCATAGCCAATTGCCGTAAAAGCCCATCACTAATGTCCTTTATGGAAGGAAATATGTCGTCCTTACCCGGCCTGGCCTACATGTGACTCCAGATCCACAATAAAATGATGAGGGGTAGGCAATATTTGCTGGTCCAGCCAATGACGCCCATATCCCATAAACAAAGAATAAAAAACAAATCAATACCATGTAAAGATGCTGGGTTATTATCAACAGAAAGACAAAAAACAGTTCCATCAAACAGCCCAGTTAAAGAAACTGGGAGATCATCTGAGCTGATGGTCTCCCAGTTTCTTTAATTGGGCTGTAATTAAAAAAAAGGCAAGACTAGGGTTTGCAGTGGGAAGGAGGGGTCAGGGCCGGTTACCTTGACTCAGGCCTACTTTCAACAATGGACAGAAGCAGCCATTTGGGGGTTGTAAGTATTTTCAGCCATATCGTGGTCGTTCGCACCGGAAGGATTAACCATGTGTTGAGTTAGAAGTGATCAGCCAGATCCAAGGGATGATGGGGCTGAGGTTTAAGGATATTTTAAGGGTAAATCCTGAGGGAGTAGGAGTTGAATTGAGTATGGTTTGGGGGCAACAATGTAGGGTTTTGCCTGTGGTTTTTCAGTGCTTATAAATAAGTTGTGGTTTATGTGTGTTTATGGGAATCCAAGGTAACTTGAGCTTGTAATTTACCAACTGACCGCTAGGAGTCTCATTTGTATATGAGTGAATATACACTAATGTATATTAGGAGTGACCCCTCAGAGTAGCTGGAGGGAACTGGAGAAAGAGGTTGCTTGTTCATGTCCATACTGTTATTCATCTGTTTTGTATATAGTTTACCCACAGTTAATGTTAATTAATAGTTTACACCTTTAGCTACAAGCTTTCTTGTAAAATAAATCAAGCCATCCGACAAGAACATTACATGGTACCTGGATTGGATGGTATTAAACACTGAAAAAAAAACCTAACAGCCTGCCACAAGGTGCACAGAGATTTGGAGATTTTGCAGACTGCCAGAAGTAAAAACATGGAGTCGAAGTCACCAAGAGTCTCCGATTTCATGGTAATGTGGACATCAATTGGCATGTGTTTAAACAACACTTTAATATTTCTTACTGCAGTAAATTTAGGAGATAAATCAGATGTGTAAGGTAGTGATGCTCCTAACATTGGCAGGGTCCGAAAGCAATTGCTGTGTTTAATACATTTAAATTTGCAAACAATGAAGATAGTAAAAATTTGAACAAAGTAATTCGAAGATTTGATGCACATTGTGTTGTGCCCCAAGAAAGAATTGCATTTCTGAACGTTATACGTTTAGATCACATTTACAAAGGACAGAAGAGTCCATAAATCATTTCATCACTGATTTAAAGTTAAAAGCTAAAACCTGTAATTTTTTGGGGGGGTGTGGAAACCAACTATTTTCTAATACACCTGATAGGTAAAAGATGACTATTTAGCGTAAAATATTAAGCCCAGCTTTAAATACCCATTTTAAATTCACTCATAACCTCAGGTCATCTCAAAGCATACAGACACAAAACAGCATGACGCAGCATAATTCAGTTTTACTGAGCTCCATTGTTCTAGCAAATACATTTGCAACAGTGTGACATTAAAACACAAACCGTACCATATATTAACCCAAGGACAGGGCAGGCACCATAGCAACATTAAGGTGCTATTGTCTACAATGTGGCTAACGGCCAAGTCAGCAGAATTCCAGTTTAAACTGGTCGTGATAACAGCACAGAATTGCAATCCATAACATGCACAAGTATTCAGACATAAAATATTTAAAGCATAAAATATATTAAGTGGAGATGCCGGCGTTGGACTGGGGTGAGCACAGTAAGACGTCTTCCAATACCAGGTTAAAGTCCAACAGGTTTGTTTCAAACACTAGCTTTCGGAGCATTGCTCCTTCCTCCGGTGAATTCACCTGTTGTAAGACTTCTTACTGATTTAAAGCTAATGTTGCACATTAAAGATTGACAGCTAACCGTCAAATCAAACGCATTTGATTCTAACCCAAATCAATTATGATGACTTAGAGGTGTAGATTTCCTATAACCGTGAAGGTCCGTATGGCCATCTTTATCCGGATCATTCTATACTTTGATCTAAACTACTCGCTATCTCTATTTTTCACTTTTCCACTCTAACTCTTGAAGTAAATGCAAGCTGTTTTACCATAAGCAAGAAACCATTTCTGTATTATTTTAAAAGTTAGATTGTGTACAAGTTGCTTCTCTTTAGGTCCTTTTTGCTAGCCGGACTTATTAGAGAATAAGATTTAAGTGACTCTCAATTGTAATCAAATCGAGGCAATAAACGATTCTTGTTTGCATCCGAGAAGTTTTAACTCAAATTTCGACTGAGTTTTAGTGTTGCAAGTTCCTCACTAATTCCGCATGGTAGATCTCTTACAGGGTGGTATCTTCCATGATTTGTGACCAGATTGTGTTTGGTGTGAATGAAAATAAGCTGAAGAAACGGTTGCTGAGGGAATCGGAGCTGTCCTTGGAACAAACAGTTCGGATTTGTCAGGTTCATGAGCTGGCAGCACAGCATTCTAAATGTTTCTCAGTAATGGCGGCATCTTGGAGAAAAGCACTCTGGGTGCCGCCCTTTTTCCAAAAAGGCGGGAAATATCTGAAAAAAGATGGGAAAGTTCCTGCAGCTCCTCGCACACCAACAGGTTAAAGGTCAGCACAAAGGATTTCTGTGGGGGAAAAAAGATGGGGGTCAAAGGCACAACTTAAAGCAGTGTCCAGTATTTGGCAAGTTTTGTTCCAGGTGCAAAGAAAAAAAATCACTTTGCTCAGAATTGTTACTCAGCTCAACCCCAGAGCAGTCAGCAAAGTGGAAGACACAGTCTCCAGTGATGAAACATCATTGTTTGTTTGAGTAATTACATATAAGAATATTTTTTTGGAGATACCAAAAAGTTCTCCATCACTTATAAAATGCAAACTGATACTCCATTTAAAATAATTGCGGGTGATGAGGACAAATGGCTGCTACCATTTGAAGTGAATGGTACCTGTGGTCCAATTGAAGTTAGACACTGGTGCCAAAGCCAATTTAATCAGCATGACTGATTTTAAAAAATCTAAAAATTCAGCTGATTAGAATAAATCACAAAATATCTCAGATTATAATGGTTCAAGCATAAAATGTTACGGTGTTTGTGAGCTAAGTGTGGTGGTGAAAAACACAGTTTATTCCGTCCCATTCTGTATTATTATAAGGAATGGGTTAATTCTGTTCAGTTGGCGGATGGCCAGGATGTTTACTGGAACGTAAAGCACCAGATGTTCAAACTCAGGCTTTCTCATGCCATGATATGCTTGTCGATACTTCATTTATCCAACTATTTGCAACAACTTTCTGACTTTCCCAAATGCTTATCTATTAAACTTATTTACTTTACCATATAAATATCAGGCCCTTTTGCGCGTTCGTTGAACTTCCACTTCCAGAGTCGCGACAGGTGCCAGGAGCCAAATCTCAAAGCCACGGGGTCCCCGACAAGCAGAAGGGCATGAGATTCTTATTTGTACTATTTTTGCTAATAGAATAGAAAAACTTCTGTCATTGTTCTCTTTATTACATTGCGGCTGAATCAAAAAGAAGCCTTGGAGCAATCCAAGACAATTGTATGAGAAGGCTTAGATTCATTATTAAGTGATAAGTCCTGTGAAGAATTAGATCTAGTGCAGTTGATATATAGCATCCACAATTGATTGGATCAACACTCTGACAATTCTGAGAACATTATCAGCAAAGTCAGTGATGTGTTTACAGGTTTTGGTGCACTACCATTCACCTACAAGATATAACTCAAAGAGGATGCAAAACCTGTGATACAGGCACCAAGAAGAGGACCTGCACCTCTTTGGGATCACCTCAAAAAGGAGCTCGACAGAATGACAAAATTACAAGTAATCAGAAAGATAGAAGAACCTACCGATTGGGTAATCTCCATGGTTTGTGTAAAGAAAAAGAATGCCGATATTCGCATACGCATGGATCCTAAAGATCTTAAAGAAAATATCAAAACCGAACATTACCAAATCGTGAGGAAATAACATCGGAGATGGTTCTTTACGAAACTTGGCACATCCAAGGTTTCTGGCAACTAAAGCTAAAGGAACAAAGTACAAAATAATGCACTTTTAATAAGCCATTTGGACGGTACTGTTTTCTGAGAATGCCGTTTGGCATAATTTCAGCATCAGAAATTATTCACCATGCTATGGAGCACATAATTGAAGGCATCAAAGGTGTACGTGAATTATATCATCGTTTGGGGCTCAACCATAAACGTTAATAACTTTTCACATAATGAAGCAGTCCGTGCACACATATGGATAGTCCTGTATATCCAGGTTTGGGCTGATAAGTGACATTTTGGTGTGGCACTGAGTAAATGCTGCACCCTCAGGAGGTGCCATCTTTCACATGAGACATTAAACCAAAGGTCCATCTGTCCTGGACCAATATTTTCACCTCAAAAAATAACACTAAATCAGATTATCTTGTCATTATTATATTGGCGTGCAGAAGCTTCCTGTTTACAATTTGGCTGATGTGTTTACTGCAACAGTGACTACACTTCCAAAGCACTTAACTGGCTGTAAACCTTTTGTGACATATTGATGTCATGAACGGCATGATAAAAATCAACTTTCATTCATTCAAACCACACAATTACCAGGCAATAATCATCTCCAACAATAGCCTAACCGACTCCCATTGACATTCAATGGTGTTACCACTAAGTCCTGCACCATAAACCAGGGAATAAATGGGATCCCACCCAGCCGTGGCTATCAGAATGGACCAAAAGCTGGATATTCTGCAGCATGTAGCTCACCTCCTGACTTGCCAAACCTCTCTACCACCTACAGACACAACTCAGGAGTGTGATGGAATACTCTCCACTTTACTGGTGGGTGTTATGTGTCAGCTGTGGCTCAGTTGGTAGATATAACACCTGTTGTGTTTGGTCCTTTATACCTCATGAAGGAATTGACCAAACACTTCGCCTTGTCCAAACCAAAATCTTTTATTGAGTCTCGTGTGGTAATATAGCAGTCTGATACAGAGCATGTTATCATGGAGTCTGCTTATTACTCATCTGGAATCTTCAAGCACTGACCATTCAATTGTATGTCTTATCACTCTCACAATCTTCTTTCTCAGATGGCCGGATGTGTCTCCTCTTATATGGTGGTCACTGGTCATATGACCTTGGTCTAGAGACCGCATGGTGTGTCTGCACCGCCACCTGCTGGTTGGTGGTCGCACACCATCCATCTATGATATAGCCCATAGGCATATCACCATATCCCCCTTCCTCACAAAACATTAAGATAATCTTATAGGCAACATTAAACGTTCTATGTAGCTAATAAAGTGAACAGGTTTTCTGAAGTTGTCCATAAACATGCTGTGCCTGACAAGTGTCCATTTCCTTTGCACAGATCTCATTGTGACTCCCTCACGGGATCGCCTCTGTGATCCTTCAAGCTGTTGCCAGCCTGTTCAGAGACTGGTTTATGTGCAGGTGTCTTGTTTCTCATGCTCCTCCCTCTTTGCCTTTGGAAGGCCTGTGTCCATGACTGCCATACATGTGTTACTAGTCACTTTCTTTTCCTTACATGATGCTGTTTGCTACTTGCGACTGTTTTCGTTGCTGGTTTGTTGGTGGGATGAGCTAGCATTCCTCTCCTCTTAACTTTGAGAACATGGTGATGGATTTTTGTGTGTCTCTTGGTTTTTTTTCATAGAAGCCTCTGGCGTGGTGCTGGTTGTTGCTGTGTGCTGAGAGGTCCTTAAAATGGCCGCCCGCACTGAGACCACATTTCATGACGTGTCTGTCACAGCACTAATGATGCTGGCTTCTTCTTCCAAGTTGGTGCCAAAACTGTTTTGAGCAGAGTGTCCCTATTCTCTGTGCAGCGACCTCGCTGGCAAATTTTCACCGCCTTTTCCAGACCAAATCTTCCTCCCGCACTAATATTGCCCAAAGCTTATCATCAACTATACCAAAGACGATTTGGTCGCAGATTAACAAAGATTTCAGGTCGCTGTAGTTGTATGGCTGGGCCTTCAGCCTCAAGTCCGTGACAAAAGTAGAACATAGAACAGTACAGCACAGAACAGGCCCTTCGGCCCTCGAAGTTGTGCCGAACAGTGATCACCCTACTCAAACCCACGTATCCACCCTATACCCATAACCCAACAACCCTCCCCCCCCCCCCAACCTTACTTTTAAGGACACTACGGGCAATTTAGCATGGCCAATCCACCTAACCCGCACATCTTTGGACTGTGGGAGGAAACCGGAGCACCCGGAGGAAACCCACGCACACACGGGGAGGACGTGCAGACTCCGCACAGACAGTGACCCAGCCGGGAACCGAACCTGGGACCCTGGAGCTGTGAAGCATTTATGCTAACCACCATGCTACCGTGCTACAAGTGTCAAATGATTCGCCAGATCTTTGGGTACGCATACAGAACATATAGCGCTCAAATGTTTCATTTTTCAGGAGAACAATCCTTATCAAAGTGCTTCATCACTTCATCAAATTTCTTGTGATCCTCCTCATTGTCAAACACAAACGAGTTATACAGTTCGAGCGCTGGTGGTCCTGCCACTGTTAGCAGCAACGCGATTCGCCTTTCATCAGGCTGGGCCTGAAAGCACAGGGCCAAAACATAAAGTTCAAACTACTGTTTGAGCAGCCGCCAGTCTCATCTACGTTACTGCACATCTGAACCCGATGGGGGTCCTCAATCCGTCCATCTCAAGCTTCAGCATTTCCTTATGCGTTGGGTCGCCTCAGGCTGCAGTTCACCTGACCGGTCTTCCAGTTGATTGCCTAATGTTGTCACTGCCGTTGCTATCTATAAATATTCAGCACTCGTGGTACCATGTTGTGTTTGGTCCTTTATACCTTACAAAGGAATCCACCCAACACTTCAACTTGTCCAAACCAGAATCTTTTATTGAGTCTTGCGTGGTAAGATAGCAATCTAATCCAGAGCCCGTTATCATGGATTCTGTTTATTACTCCTCTGGAATCTGCACCTAGCACTGACCATTCATTTGTATATCTTAATTCCCTCTTAATCTTGTTCCCCAGATGGCTGGATGGGTCTCCTCTGATATGGGCAACACTGGTCACATGACCTTGGTCCAGAGACCATATGGTATGTCTGCACCGCCATCTGCTGGTTATCTATGATATCGCCCATAGGCATATCACCACAACACCCATCTCTAAAGACAGAAGGTTATGGATTCAAGTTCAACTCCAGAAACTATCACCCTGAATCGAGGTTGTTACTCCAGCAGAGCACTGAGGGAATGCTTCGCTGCTGGGTGCGCCATTTTTCAAATAAGATTCAAAATGGAGGCACATCTGCTCTCTCAGGTAGACATAAAGAATTCCATGCCACTATTGCAAAGTAGATCAAGGGTTCTCCCTGGTCCTGCTCCAATTCCATTATCGCACCATTCACACATGCCAGGTTGCCTCGCCTTACTGAGTGCTGATCTGCCATGTCTCCTGCTGTGTAATATTACTTCACCTGGTGGGTGTACCTCCACTACCCAGAGTGCCATTACCCCTGGTTCCATTGTCTCACAGGATGCTGATCCCCCCGGGGCCCCACTGGGTGCTGCTATCTCACTTGGTGCTGTCTAACTGGGTGCGGATTCCCCCGGGCGCAGCTGTCTGGCTGGGTGCCGCTGTCTGGCTGGGTGCCGATTCCCCTGGGCGCCGATTCTCCCGGTCACCGCTGGGTGCCGCTGTCTGGTTGGGTGCCGATTCCTCCGGGCGCCGTTGGGTGCCGCTGTCGGGCGGCTCGCTCCGGCCTGGACGGGGTGCGCGCCATTTTCAAACCTCTTGCCGCGGAGATTCGGGTTCTGGCCGGTGACAGAGGGAAGCGGAGCCACTGAGAGACGAGGTATAACGGCCGGGGGAATTCGCCGCCGCGGTGAGGTGTCCGAGAGTGCGCGGACTTTGGGGGTGGGGTGAGGTCGGGCTTGCAAAGCCGGGGGGGAGAGAGAGCGAGAGACCCGGTCCCCGAGGGGGAAAGCGAGCGAGAGACCCGGTCCCCGAGGGGGAAAGCGCCGGCCTTTAATTAAAGGGCTGGCCGCCATTTGGCCGCCGATGGGTGAGGCCTGGAACCGGCCGCGAGACGAGGTGGCCGTGCGCATGCGTGGGTGCAGACAGAGGGTCCCGGTCACAGGACCATTGACTGACTCTCCATCAGAAACATTGTCCTCATTGACACTGATTGACCCCAGCAGGAATGGTGAGGACCTGGTTAAAATGACCAGCCCTTCTCTGACAGTATCCCATCTAATATTAATAATTCCTCGATGTTTGTGGACAGTTTGTATGTCCCCTCTCAATTGCGATATCTGCTCTACCACCGGCTTGGTTGTCTCAGTAAACATTAAGAGGAAGTCTTGGAGAAAAAATATCAGATCGTCTGGAAACTTCTTAACGTTTGGCTTTAATTATTGTGCAATCCCTACAGCGCAGAAGGAGGCCAATCGGCCCATCGAGTCTGCACTGACCTTCTGAAAGAGCATCCCACCAAGGACCAATCCCCCCGTAACCCCACCTAGGCCACCGTGCCTCCCCATGTATCCTACCGCTGGAGTGATGCCTCAAAAGTGTTATATTATCTAAGAGATGATACCATTGCTCACCAGGGGGGATGGGGGTTCCAGGGCTTCTGTGAGGAATTTGCAGCAGTCTGGGGTGGAGGGACAAGAATGTTTTTACTTTGCCAGATAATTGTACTTCTCATTGAGATCCGACCTTGTATCCCTTCAGTCAGTTTCTTGCTGGGACATAACAAGCAATCCCTGTAACCAACTTTCTTCCCTGGTCAGTTAAGTGTTCTCACTTAACAAGCTGTGGTTCAAGCTGCACCCCAGGGCCTGAACAAAAAAAAATAAAGTAAAACTACGGAGGGCAGAGTCTGCCCAGATTATAAGAAATAGGAGCTAGAGTAGGCCCTTTAGCCCATCAAACCTGCTCTGTCATGCAGCAAGATCATGGCTAATCTGATTGTGGCCTTAACTCCAGCTTCCTCCCATGCCCATTATAATCCTTAACTCCCTTGTAGGTCAAAAATTGTCTAATTCTGTCCTGAATATATTCAATGACCAACCTCCACTGTTCTGTGGGATAGTAAATAAGAGAAGAAATTCCTTCTCAACTGTCTTAAATGGGAAACGTCTAGTATTTAAACTGTTCGCCCGGTTTTAGTTTCCCTTTGAGAGGAAGCACCTACTCTGTCAACTCCCCCTCAGAATCTTGTATGTTTCAATATGTGTGCAGGTAACAGTGGTTAGCACTGTTGCTTCACAGCGCCAGAGTCCCAGATTCGATTCCCGGCTTGGGTCACTGTCTGCGCATTCTCTCTGTCTGCGTGGGCTTCCTCTGGCTGCTCCGGTTTCCTCCCACAAGTCCCGAAAGATTCTCCCTCTGTACCCGAAGAAGTGCCAGAATGTGGCGACTAGCGACTTTTCACAGTAACTTCATTGCAGTGTTGATGTAAGCCTACTTGTGACAACAAAGATTATTATTATTAAAAATAAGGTCACCTCGCATTCTTCTAACTCTAATGATTATAAACCCAGGCTGCTCAACTTTTCCTTTCATCTGGGAACTTTTCTGGATTGCTTCCAATTCAAGTATATCCCTTCTTAAGTAAGGAGACCAAAATTGTACACAGTACTCCAGGTTCGGTCTCACAAATCCCTGCATACTTGTAGCAATGCTTCCCTATTTTATATTCTGTTTCCCTTGGAATAAATGCCAGCATTCCATTTGCTTTTCTAATTACTTGCTGTACCTGCATGCCAACATTTTGAGAATCATGTACAGGGACACCTCGATCCCTCCATTGGAGGTACTGCAAAAACAAGGCTCCATCTTTGTTAAGGGTAGCTTTCTGCCCAGAGCACTGATTCTGTTTCATACTGTATCCGTATAGCTTTCATTCATTCACTTATTGAATTTGTATAGGTGGGGCACACAGCAAGTTGAGAGCCAAAGTGTATCTGATGGGTACCTGGGCTAAAGAGTGTTGCTGCACATGTGGAAAAGAAACTGGGGGTTGAGTCCTGGTCTGATTTCAGCTAATTTCCTGAATGCTCATAAAGGTGCTAGACTGTCTTGCTTAAAACTTGTTGGAATATTTGGTCCGCTTTTGAGGGATGGAGTACAGTCAAGTTGCAACCCTTGGAATATGTCTAGGAGTAGCAGAGGTTTGACAGCATGAGTGAGATACCCAGAATAGGAACCGAGGAATGGGTACGATAACGTGGTGAAAAGATGGATTGTATTTTTTCTCCAGTTTTCTGCTCTGATATTGTTCAGCTTTGATTGGTCCATGATATCATATACATGACCATCAACATTAGAAATTTTCAGTATTACCCGTGTAAGATTTTTAATATCAATAGTTTTTTTGATGTTGAAGCAATATGGATATAGAAGTAGTTTAAACAGTAATATGAAGTGATGAAACTTAATGCATCAAGCCTTCTCGTCATGCTAATATCTGCACATTACAATTGATTCTCAGCAGTTTGAGAATTTACACCACTGTCAGGAATAGCTAGATATCTAGTGCTTTGAATTAATGAGGAACTGTAATTAGAAGATGCACCATGGAGAGAAAGCTGTTTTACTGTGTAGCTCTTTAGCAAATGCATGCAGGATCTTTGTGTCAACTGTGATTAGAAACTAGCTTGATATCACACACTGCTTTTGTTGCCTTGTAAACTGACTCAGTCACATAATACTCTTCTAACACAGAGATGCAAGTGTTAACTTAATTCCTGCTGCTAGTTTCATATCACATTAACAACTCCTGCTACTGTAGTGAACTACTGTTTAACGTAGAATTTCAGGAAACAGGAACTCAATTGATTAAATAAATTGTATATTAAGGCTCTTCAAAAGAAACTAAATGCCACTTTAGAGCATTTGAGGTGACAAAGAAGCAGGGCTTTGTTTGCTAACTTGTTGGAAGAATTTGTTGGAAGAATCGGTTTGTAACACAAGAAAAGGAGAATTGCACCCTTTGAAAAAAAAAAATACATGTTCAGCAATTACTGCATATGCAAAGTATGCTTGCTATTCCTATCCATGGTTCACTATTAATGCTGCTGGAAGTGGCCTACCAAAGTACTCAATTGTGAAAATAATTGGCACCACCATTTTCTGAAAGCAGCTTGTCTCCTGCATTCCAGAATATTTTATATGAAAATAGGCACAGTAAGGAAATTGTGTAATCTCAGTTCAGAAGCTGATAAATGGTGTCTTTTATTCATTTGAATATTTTTGCATGTGTTCTGTTGCATTAATAAGATTGCATTAACTAGCACAAAAAATGGGTCTAGCTGTAAAATTGTGGACAAATGCATTTAAAAAAATTATTTGGGATGTGGGCATCACTGGGAAAGGAATCTGCCATCCTTAACCAGTTAGCCTAATTGAGAGTCTAGGTCCACAGCAATGTGGTTGACTCTTAACTGCCCTGTGAAATAGCCTAAATGCCACTCAATATAAGGCAATTGGGGATGGGCAACAAACGCTCGCCTTGTCAGTCACACTAATATCCCATGAAAGAAAAATTTAACTAGCCAATATTCAGTTTGGGTTCTTCTAATGGCGGGAGAGGGTCTTGAGTGTTCTATGTTTGTTTTGTTGGATATCAGAAATAAGGGATGGATTTAAGTGAATCTAATTTATGTGAAGAAAGGGGTTAAAACTCTAGTTAGATTCATGTTAAACAAAGGTGTTTGCATGTATGGAGGTTTTGGTTTCATTTCAAACTGTCTGCATTGTGATTTAAGAATTTGTGACGTGAAAAACAAACAACTTAAAGACTTTGCTATTGCTCATCAGCTAGGGTCTACCTTTACGTTCGAAAGACCTTATGAGTTTAGTTTTTAACTGGATTCAAGGTAGTTGGAGCTCAGCAGCTGGAGATGAAACCGCTCTCATAGCTCTAAAAGAAGCAATACAATCGAGTAATGGGAAGAAAGCAAGTCCCAGAAACTATAGTTCTAGAAACCAGGAAATGAAATGGGATGTCCCAGGAAAACTGAAGCAAAAGGGACAAATGAACTGGAAACTGAAGAAAGGTATTGTTCATTGAAGTTAAAGAGAGCTGAAAATTGCAGACCTGATGAAGTTGGCTTGCAAGGTGCCAGATATCTTTTTTATTTAATATTTTTTTCATTCTCCTTTTTCACATTTTCTCCCAAAATTACACCCACCAACAATAAACAATAATCATTAACAAATATGTCAATCCCCATATCAATAACAATGATCCCATCCTCCCACCAACCCCCAAACAGTAGCCCGCATGTTCACACAAACAAATGACAAAAAAGGAATTAGGGATCACCCATAGTCGCCATTAACACACACAGCCCCCCAACCCTCCCACCCACCCGCCCCAACTAATGTTCGATGTTATCCAGTTCTTGAAAGTGCATAATGAATAATGCCCATGAATTGTAGAACCCCTCCATCCTTCCCCTCAGTTCAAACTTAACCTTCTCAAGAGTCAAGAATTCCAACAGGTCCCCCCGCCACGCCAGGGCACAGGGTGGAGAGGTTGCTCTCCAACCTATCAGGATCCGCCTTTGGGAAATCAACGAGGCAAAGATTACAACATCTGCCTCCGACCAATTTCCAACCCTGGCTGGTCCGACTTCATGTGCACCACTTCAGAAATTACCCTAAAAACTTCCTTCCAGTAATCCTCTAGCTTTGGACAGGACCAAAACATATGAACGTGATTAGCCCCCCCCCCCCCCCCCCCCCAACACACCCCCGCCCCGCAAAGTTCACACACATCTTCTACTCCTTCAAAGAATCGGCTCATCCTCACCATGGTGATGTGTGCTCTGTATACCACCTTCAGCTGTATCAGCCCCAACCTCGCGCCCGAGGTGGAGGCATTCACTCTCCGGAGCACCTCACACCAGAACCCCCCTCCATATCCTCTCCCAACTCTTCCTCCCACTTTGCATTGATCCCTTCCAGTGGTGCCTTCCCCTCTTCCAAAATAACTCCGTAAACCACCAACACTACCCCTTCTCCAGTCCCCAGCACCTCCTCCAGCAATGTGGAGTCCGGCTCCACCGGGAAGTTCTGTATCTCCTTTCTGGCAAAAACTCGAACCTGCATGTGTCTAAACATTTCTCCCTGCTCCAGCCCGTACTTCGCTTCCAGCTCCTTCAATCCTGAAAACCGACCCCTAAGAAACAAATCTTTTAGTGTCTTAATCCCCTTCTCCCATTTCCGAAAATTTCCATCCCACTTTCCAAATCTGTGGTTCCCCCGAATCGGCATTTCCCTTGACCCTGCCCCCCCAACCCAAAGTGTTGGTGAAACTGCCTTCAAATTCTCAATGAAGCTATTATTACCGGACTCCCCGAGTACTTCCCCGGGGCTATCGGGAGCGGCACTGTTGCTAGTGCTTTCAATCCCGACCCCTTGCACAAACTCTCCTCCATTCTGACCCATTGGGAATCAACCCCTCTGACCCAGCTCCGCACCTTCTCCACATTCGCCGCCCAGGAGTAATTATAGAATTTACAGTGCGTAAGGAGGCCATTTGGCCCATCGAGTCTGCACCGGCTCCTGGAAAGAGCACGCTACCCAAGGTCAACACCTCCACCCTATCCCCATAACCCAGTAACCCCACCCAACACGAAGGGCATTTTGGACACTAAGGGCAATTTATCATGGCCAATCCACCTAACCTGCACATCTTTGGACTGTGGGAGGAAACCGGAGCACCCGGAGGAAACCCATGCACACACGGGGAGGATGTGCAGACTCCGCACAGATAGTGACCCAAGCCGGAATCGAACCTGGGACCCTGGAGCTGTGAAGCAATTGTGCTATCCACAATGCTACGGTGCTGCCTACATCAGGTTTGAAGACCCAAACCCCCTGCCTGCCTTCCCCTCTGTCGTAGCACCTTTCTAACTCTGTCCACCTTACCTCACCATATGAACAAAGCAATCCTTCCCTCAATCTCTCTGGAAAAAAAGCCTTTGGCAGGAAAATCGGCAGGCATTCAAAATTAACCAGAAATTGCGGCAACACGTTCATTTTAACCGCCTGTACCTGACCCGCCAGTGACAGAGGGAGACCATCCCACCTTGCGAGATCAGCTTTCACTCTCCCCACCAATCTAGAAATAGAACATAGAACAGTACAGCACAGAACAGGCCCTTCGGCCCTCGATGTTGTGCCGAACAATGATCACCCTACTTAAACCCACGTAACCCGTATACCCATAACCCAACAATTAACCTTACACTACGGGCAATTTAGCATGGCCAATCCACCTAACCCGCACATCTTTGGAATGTGGGAGGAAACCGGAGCACCCGGAGGAAACCCACGCACACACGGGGAGGACGGGCAGACTCCACACAGACAGTGACCCAGCCGGGAATCGAACCTGGGACCCTGGAGCTGTGAAGCATTGATGCTAACCACCATGCTACCGTGAGGCCCTCCCCCTCCCCCGGGCACCCTGCCCCCCCAGGTACCTAAAGTGAGTCCCTGCCCTACGGAATGGCAGCCCCCCCCCACCCCCGGCCGAGACACTACAAAATACTCACTCTTGCCTAGATTTAGTTTGTACCCCGAGAAAGACCCACACACTCGAAGCAGCTCCAATATTCCCCCTATCGACACACCCGGTTCCAACACGTATAACAGCAAATCATCGGCATATAAGGACACCCTATGCTCTATCCCCCCCCCCCCCCCCCCCCCCCCCCCCCGGCACTATTCTTTTCCATACCCCCGAACTTCTTAATGCGATGGCCAACAGCTCAATCGCGAGTGCAAACAGCAGGGTGGACATAGGACATCCCTGCCTAGTCCCACGGTGGAGAGAAAAGTATCTCGAGCTGATGTTGTTTGTGCGGACACTCGCCCTCGGATCCTTATATAGTAGCTTTACCCAGTTCACAGATCTTGGTCCAATCCCAAACCGCTCCAGAACTGCCATCACGTACCCCCATTCTACCTAGTCAAATGCCTTCTCAGCGTCCAATGCCACAACCACCTCTGTTTTCTTCCCCTCCGCCCATGCCATAACGACGTTCAATACCCTTCTAACATTTGAAAAGAGCTGCCTCCCTCTCATGAACCCTGTCTGATCTTCACCTATCACCTTCGGGAGGCACTCCTCCAGCCTACCTGCCAGTACCTTCGCCAGTAGTTTTGCGTCCACATTCAGAAGTGATATGGGCCTATACGACCCACACTCCGTCGGATCCTTAACGATGCCAGATATCTGACGCAATCGTAAGGTTGGTGAGTTTAGTACAGCATTCTATTGGCATGGCTGTGTACCTCAGAGATTGTGTGAAAGCTTAAATGTACGTGGCAATTCAAGGCAGAGGATTACTGAAAGGAGAGGTGGAAATGCTGGAAATGAATCCGTGCTAAAACAACAAAGGAAGAGCGTTGTTTGGAAGAAGATTCTAAGGCTTGTCTTTTTGAGAGTGGAGTTCGGGAAAATTCATGTAGAGACCAGTGAGATATGTTGGCTCGCAGTGTAATACTCATCTGGGCGGCGGCACAGTGGTTAGTACTTCTGCCTCAGAGCGCCGGGGACCAGGGTTCAATTACAGCCTTGGGTGACTGTTTGGAGTTTGCACTTTTCCCCGTGTCTGTGTGGATTTCCTCTAGGTGCTCCGGGTTTTCTCCCACAGACCAAAAATGTGCAGGTTAGGTGGATTGGCCATGATTTAAAAAAATTGCCCCTTAGTGTCTCGGGATGTACACGTTAAGTGGGATTAGAGAGATGGGGTGGAGAAATGGGCCTGGTAGGATGCTCTTTCAGAGGGTCAGTGCAAACTCAATGGGCCAAATAGCCTCCTTCTGCATTGTAGAGATTCTATGATTCTGTTCTATGGGGGAATTTGAGGACAGCTCCACAGAACTTATACTGGGTGGCATCTGGAACTCGGTTTCAGAGTGGAGTGTGTCTGACCACAGTTAGCTTATTGGTTTGCAGGGACTCTGTATTTACTGAGAACATTTTGGTGTAAAATATATTTTGTAACACATGTTACTCTAAAATCTGAGGATAAGTGGGAGTGAAGGAGTATTGTATTATAGTCAAACTTTTCATGTTTAATTTTTTTTGTGAAAAACTAATTGTCAGTCCTATGACTGTTCATTTACATTTCTAAAATAAATGTAAAAGTTAGTCTGTTGAGCCAGGGTTCCTTTCTGGAACTTTCCCAGCCAGTAATAACATCAACTGCAATTGTAGTAACAAAGGGGCACTCAACTCCAGACCTTATTAAAATCTTGATCCAATGGCATCAAGGATCCCAAGCAAAATTGAAGTCAGTTGCAAAAGTGGGGGAAAGCTCTCCTTCCGTTTCGCATGGATTGGTCATGGAATTGGATGGGTGGGTGGGCGGAGGAGTGGACCTGGGTAGAGTGCTTTTTCGGAGGGCTGTTGCAGACTTAATGGACCGAATGGCCTCCACCTGCATTGCAGTGATCCTATGGTTGAAGTCTTACATAGCACAAAGGTTTTTGTGATTATTGGAGGTCAATTATCCTCAGATGGCACAGCAGGTGTTTCTCAAGGTAGTGTCCTAGGCCCAAACATCTTCAGCTCCTTTATCATTGACCTTCCCTTCATCATTTTGGCCTCCTCATGAGGTCTCTAGGATCACTGATGCCAGTATTCCAATGATTGAAGGCACTGGATATTGTAACGGCAATGGGCCCTGACAACATTCCAGCAATAGTACTGAAGACTTCTGTTCTGGTACAGCTGTAACTGCATGATGTGGGAGCTGGTAGATCCCATTGCGAGCTGCAGTAACCACGTCTGCAGCAAGTGTTTGTTGCTCGAGGAATTTTGGCTCAGAATTGATGGGCTGGAGTCTGAGCTTCAGACACTGCAGCACGTCCAGGAGGAGAGAGTTCCCTGGACCCTTGATTTCAGGAGGCAGTCGCACCCCGTAGATTAAGTACCTCAAATTCGGCCAGGGTTCAGGGACAGCAGGGTGTGACTGCGATTGAAGCAGGTAGAGAGATCCTGAATTCAGAAATGGAGAAGCCTCAGCTCTTGACCTTGTCCAACAGGTACAAGGTACTTGCTCCTTATGTGACTCAGGAAAAGGACTGCTGGGAGGATGAGCTAGCTGACTACTGTACCGTGGTAGAGGAGACCATTCAAGCGGGGGAGCAAAAAGACAAGTAGTTATAGGGGATTCTATAATTAGAAGAACTGATGGCATCTTTTCTGAGCAGGACCAAGAGTCCTGCATGATATGTTGTCTGCTGGGTGCCACGGTGAGGAACATCTCTAACTGGCTTGAAAGGATAGTGGAGTGGAAGGGGAGGATCCAGTTGTTGTGGTCCATGTTGCGACATAAACATAGGCAAGACTAGGAAAGAGGACCTGTTTGGGGAATATCAGGAATTAGGAACAAAATTAACGAATAGGTCCTCGAGGATTATAATTTCTGGATTGTACCCGAGCCATGTGCAAATTGACATAGGGATGAAAAAATTAGGGAAGTAAACATGTGATTAAAGGAGTAGTGCGGGAAAGAGGGGTTCCATTTCATAGGGCACTGGCATCAGCTTTGGGACAGGAGTGATCTGTATCTTTGGGACGGTCTCTACCTGAACCAATCTGGGACCAGTGTTCTAGCGGAAAGGCTAAATAAGGTGATCACAAGGACTTTAAACTACCAAATTGGGGGGGGGGGGGGGGGGGGGGGGGAGGAAAGGCCTCAGGGGAACTCAATACAGTTCAAAAAAAAAGTAACAGGGCAGAGTGTAGAGAAATAGTCAGAAACCTAACTTTAGAAACTGCGGCTAATGGTAAAACTGCAAGAAGTGTAATGGTTAATGGGAATCAAAACAGCAGGTCAGCATGTGAGGAGAAGGTAGAGATTAATAGAATGAACAGGCAGGGCCAGTCTAACAACTACGAAGGAAAAAGGAAACAGAAAAAATAAAAATGTAAGATGACTGGGAGTGAAAGTTGTGGGAGTGAAAGCGGAGTGATATCATAGTTTAATAAAGTTAATCAGAATGTATGAAAAGTGTAGTGTACAAGAAAATCCTGCAAGGGAAAGATAAATCAGTAGGTTATATTTAAAAACCTTCCACCTCAATACACGCAGTATTCAAAATAAGGCACTAATAATTGAGACAAATGGGTATGATTTGGTGATGATTACTGAAATGTGGTTGCAGGGGGACTGGAGTTGAATGTTCAAGGGTACTCTGTATTTAGACAGGTTGGAACAGGAGGTGGATTTGCTTTATTGGTTAAAGATGACGCCAAGGCTGTATTAAGAAATTACGTTGGCACTAAGGGCCAAAATGTTGAATTGATCAGGGTGGAAATAAAAAAAAGAAGGGAAGAAACCCCTTGGAGTAATTTACCGGCCCCCGAACAATACTTCCAAAGTGGGGCATAGTAGAAACCAAGAAGTAATGGGGGCTTGTGAGAAGGGCACAGCGATAATCATGGGTGATTTTAACATGCATATTGACTGGATTAATCAAATTGGCAAGGGTAGTCTGGAGGGAGATTTCATTGAGTGTATGAGGAATTGTTTCTTAGAGCAAAATGTTATCGAGCCAACCAGGGAGCAGGCTATTTTAGATGTAGTATTGTGTAACAAAGAAGGGTTGATAAATAAATAGCCTTGTCGTTAACGATCCTCTTGGAAGGAGTGATCACAGCATGCTAGAATTTCAAATTCGCATTGAGTGAAGAAGGCAGAGTGCCATACTAGATTTTTTTTTTTTTAAATTTAGATTACCCAATTATTTTTTCCAATTAAGGGGCAATTTAGTGTGGCCAATCCACCTACTCTGCACATTTTTGGGTTGTGGGAGCGAAACCCACGCAGACACGGGGAGAATGCGCAAACTCCACACAGACAGTGACCCAGGGCCGGGATTCGAACCTGGGACCTCAGCGCCGTGAGGCGGTTGTGCTAACCACTAGGCCACCGTGCTGCCCTGCCATACTAGATTTTTAGCATTAGGCAGAGGTAATCATGCAGGCCTGAGGAAAGAGTTGGCTCAGGTAGGATGGGCACAGATAATTGAGGGTAGAACAGTTGAGGAACAATGGCAGATGTTATGGGAGATATTAAATACCACTCAATTACCGTACCAGCCTCCCCGGACAGGCGCCGGAATGTGGCGACTAGGGACTTTTCACAGTAACTTCATTGAAGCCTACTCGTGACAATAAGCGATTTTCATTTCATTTTTCATTAAAGTATATTCTTGAGAGGAAGAGGAATTATAAAAGGAAGAGAAACGTTCCTTGGTTAAAAAAGGGAATTCAAAGGGGACATAAAGACAAAACCTAGGATATACCATACTGCAGAAGCTAGTGGTAAGCTGGAGGATTGGGAGAACTTTAAGGTTCAGCAAAAAGCTACTAAAAATGAAATCAAAAGAGCTCAGATGAACTACGAAAGGAAATTAGCAAAGGAAATCATAAACACCGATACCAAAAGCTTCTTTAAGTATTTAAGGAGGAAGAGAATAGCTAAAGTAAATGTTGGCCCTTTAGAGGACGATACTGGTGAGGTAATAGTGCGGAACACAGATGGTGGAGGCACTGAACCAATAGTTTGTCTCTGTCTTCATGGTCGAGGATAATTTAAAAATTCCCAAAACTGCAGTTAATGCAGAGGAACTAGGGAGAAGATATTGAATAAACTGATGGGATTAAAGGCAGATATGTCTCCGGGACCTGATGGACTGCACCCTAGAGTATTAAAGGAGGTGGCAGCAGACAATGGATTCATTGGTTACGATATTTCAAAATTCCCTGGATTCTGGAAAGGCCCTGATGGATTGGAAATACGCTAATGTGATGCCCCTATTCAAAAAAGGAGAGAGACAAAAAAATAGGGAACTATAGACCGGTTAACTTGAACTTTGGTGAGGAAGTTGCTGGAATCAATCATTTGGAAAGACAAAGTTCAATCCATCGTTGTCATCGTGCTTTTATGAAGGTTAAGTCATGCTTGACAAACATTCTTTGAGGATGTAACCAGCAAGATGGATAATGGGGAACCTGTGGATGTGGTATATCTAGACTTCCAGAAGGCGTTTGACAAGGTGCCACATAAAAGACTAATCCAGAAGATGAGATAGCAGAGGATTGGTGGTAGAGTACTAGATTGGATTGAGGATTGGCTGATTGATGGAAAGCAGAGGGACGTGATAATGGGGCCCTCTCTGGCTGGCGAACTATAACCAGCGGGGTGCCACAGGGGTTAGTCCTCGGACTTCAACTGTTTACAATGTATATATAAGATCTCCATCAGGGACAGTGTAATGTCGCAAAATTTGCAGATGATAATAAGGTGGGAAAGCAGGTAGTGAAGAGGGCAGCACGGTAGCATTGTGAATAGCACAATTGCTTCACAGCTCCAGGGTCCCAGGTTCGATTCCGGCTTGGGTCACTATCTGTGCGGAGTCTGCACATCCTCCCTGTGTGTGCGTGGGTTTCCTCCGGGTGCTCCGGTTTCCTCCCACAGTCCAAAGATCTGCAGGTTAGGTGGATTGGCCATGATAAATTGCCCTTAGTGTCCAAAATTGCCCTTCGTGTTGGGTGGGGTTACTGGGTTATGGGGATAGGGTGGAGGTGTTAACCTTGGGTGGGATGCTCTTTCCAAGAGCTGGTGCAGACTCGATTGGCCGAATGGCCTCCTTCTGCACTGTAGATTCTGTGATTCTATGAGATGAAGAGTTTACAGACAGCTATGGAGAGTCTAGGAGAACAGGCCAAAATTTGTCAGATGGAGTTTAATGTGGGTAAGTGTGAGGCTATGAATTGTGGCCGAAAAAATTGACAGGCAAGTTATTATCTAAATGGAAAGCAGATTCAAAATACATCTGGGCAGAGGGATCTGGGTGTCTTTGATCATGAATCGCGGAAAGTCTGTATGCAGGTACGAAATATAATAAAAAAGGCAAATGGAGTTATTGCAAAAGGACTGGAGTATAAAAGTAGAGAAATGTTGTTGCAATTGTATGGAGTGTTGGTGAGAACACACCTGGAGTATTTTGGTCTCCTTATTTGAGGAAGGATGTGGTGGCATTGCCGGCAATTCAGAGAAGGTTCACCAGATTGATTCCGGGAATGAAAGGGTTGATGTATGAGGAGAGATTGAACAGTTTGGGCTTATACTTGCTGAGGTTTAGAAGGATGAAAGGGGAGACTTGCGATGGCGGCCATGGAGTGAGTGATCGAACATTTGGCAGCTTCCACTTGAGGCGTTTGTTTGGGACCTTTTCCCCATTTGTAGGGTGGATGTTTTGTTTAAAAAAAGGTGCAGGGGTGACTGGAGAAAGTTTAACACCACTGTGGGGCTGGTGGATGGATCCACGGACCAGAAGTGGATCGAGAAGAAGGGAGCTGTTGGTGCAGGAGAATCTTCATGTGACACAGGTCAAGATGGCGGAGGGTTAAAGGCCTACCCTGCCTGAGCAGTGGTCGATGGAGCATCTGGCGGACTTCTTTAATGAAAAGTTTAGCCGACAGAGGAGGGAGGCCCAGGAGGACCTAGCCATGGCAGTGGAACTATTAAAAGCGGAAAATTATCGTGTGGAGCAGAGGCTGGAGACCCAGGACCAGGCGACTCGGAAAGTGGAGGAGGCGGTGGGGGAGCGCGAGGAGCGGCTCGCCTCGTTGGTGGCTGAAGTGGTTCTAATGCGAGAGACCCAGAAGTGGTTAAAGGAGAAGGTGGAGGACTTGGAGAATCGCTCCCGGAGACAGAATCTAAGAATCGTGGGGTTGCCTGAAGGCATCGAGAGAGCGGAGGCTGGCATGTATATGGCCAAGATGCTGGAAACGTTGATGGGGGGCCTTTGACCAGCCCCTGGAGGTCGATCAAGAACACAGGGTGCTGATGAGGAAGTTGCAGGCAATTGTGCGTCTTCACCGGTTCCTGGGTAAGGAGAAGATATTGAGATGGGCGAGGTAGACAAGGAGGTGCACTTGGGAGGGGTACATGGTTTGGGTATACCAGGACCTGGGCGTGGACCTGGTGAAGAGGCGAGCCGGGTTTAATCGGGTGAACACTGCCCTCTTCAAAAAGGGGATGAAATTCGGGATGTTGCACTTGGCCGGCCTCTGGGTCACTTTTAATAGCCGAGAACATTATTTTGGAACACCATAGAATTTGCAGTGCAGAAGGAAGCCATCTGGCCCATCGAGTCTGCACCGGCCCTTGGAAAGAGCACCCCACTTAAGCCCACACCTCCACCCTATCCTCATAATCCCGCAACCTCACCCTATCCCCATAACCCAGCAACCTCACCAAAGCTTTTTGGACACTAGGGAAATTTAGCATGGCTAATCCACCTAACCTGCACATGCTTGAAATGTGGGAGGAAACCGGAGCACCCGGAGAAAATCCACGCAGACACGGGGAGAATGTTCAGACTCCACACAGACAGTGACCCAAGCCGCGAATCGAAGCTGGGGTCTTGGAGCTCTGAAGCAACAGTGCTAACCACTGTGCTACTGTGCCGCCCAAGAGGAGGCATGGGAGTTTTAAGAGTCAATGGACTGGCAGAAGAAGGGGGACATTGAACTGTGGAGCAGAGGGAGGAGATGGGTGCTGTCTCTGTCCATTTTTTCTTGTATCTTTTTTCGTTTGTTGGTTGTTTGAGAACTTCTGTCCTTTGAGACGTTTTGTTTTGAGGGGACACATTTTTTTCTTGTTCTGTTGTTGTTTGTGCAGTGGAGTGGGGGGTGGGGGTTGGTAGGAGACTCGGGTTCCTTGGGTGGGGCTGCCAGGCTAGCTGGATGAGCTCGTTAATGGGAGCGTAGTGGGGGGGTGGGCAGGTGGTTAGTGTAGCAGAGGAGGATGGGGTTTTTGTGTTGTTCAGGGGAGGAGGGGGGGGGTGCTGCTGCCAAAGGTGGTGTTACTGTGGCGTAATATGGAGGGAGTGGTGATGGTGGACATTATGGATGGGCCGGGAGGGTCACATGGCATGGCCTGGGGCTGGCCTAAGAAGGGATATGTTTGATCGGCAGGGAGGGTGGGGGCGGTGTTGCAGGGTGCCCTCCGAACAGGCTGGTCACATGGAATGTGAGGGGGTCGAATGGGCCAGTTAAACATGCGCATGTTTTCGTGCACCTGAGGAGCTTGAAGGTGGACGTGGCCTTTTTGCAAGAAACACACTTGAAGATCGGGGATCAGACGAGGCTAAGGATAGGGTGGGTAGGGCAAGTCTTTCATTCGGGATTAGACATGAAGACGCGAGGGGTGGTGGTGCTGGTAAATAAATGGGTGGCATTTGAGGTGGGGAACATTGTGGCAGATTCAGGAGGGCGGTTCATGATGGTTAGTGGGAAGCTGGAGGGGATGCCGGTGGTTTTGGTTAATGTTTTTGCCCCAAATTGGGACGATGTGGAGTTTATGAGGTGGGTGCTGGGGAAGATCCCGGACCTGGACTAATACCGGTTGATTGCAGAAGGGGGGGGGGGGGGGACTTTAACACGGTCATTGACCCAGGTTTGGACCGGTTGAGCCCACAATCAGGACAATGTCGGCGGTGGCGAAGGAGCTGAAGGGGTTCATGGGGTGGTGTGGACTGGACACACGCATAGAGGTTTGGGAGCCCGAGGACGAAGGAGTTCTTGTACTTCTCCCATGTGTACAGAGTGTACTCTCGGATTGATATTTTGGGCAAGTTATTGTTGGGGTCATTGTCACAGGATACTCGGCAATCGTGGTTTCAGACCACGCGCCACATTGGATAGACTTGCAAGTGGATCGGGGGGGGGGGGGGGGGGGGGGGGGGGGGGTAGGGGGTGGCGGGGGGGTGCAGTGCCCACAGTGGAGGCTCAACATAAGGTTGTTAGTGGATGAGGAGGTGTGTGAGCGGGTGAGGGCCGCAATCCGGGGGTATGGGATCTGAATGATAGAGGTGAGGTCTCAACCACCACAGTGGGATGCGTTCAAGGCAGTGGTTAGGCAGGAGTTCATATCATCCGGATGCATAGAGAGAAGGAGGAGTGAGCCGAGATGACAAGGTTGGTGGAGGAGATTCTGTGAGTGGACAGGAAGTACTTGGGGGCATCGGAGACAGGATTGTTGAAGGAGAGGCAGAAGCTCCAGATGGAGTTCGGGCTGGTGTCCACAGGGAAGGCAGCAGGGCAGTTGCGGAGGGCCAGAGGGGCAGTAAATGAGTATGGGAGAAGGCTAGTCGGATGCTGGCCCACCAATTCAGGCAGCAGGAGGAGGCGAGGGAGATGGGAAGAATTGGAGGGGTAGAGTGGTACTGGATCCGGTGGGGGTGAATGGGGTATTTGAGGAGTTTTACAAGTGGCTTTATGAATTGGAGCCCCCGACATGGGGGGGGGGGGGGGGGGGGGGGGGGGGGGGGGGGGTGCGGCGATTCCTGGACAGGTTGGAGTTCACCAAGGTGGAGGAGGACCTGGTGGAAGGGCTGGGGGCCCCCATCATTGGACTGGTAGGGGTAATGGAGGGCTTGAGTGTGATGCAGACAGGGAAGGTCCCGGGCCCGGATGGGTTTCCTATAGAGTTTTTTCAGACGTTTGGGGCGGATCTGGGTCCCCTGCTGGTGAGGGCATGTAATGAGGCGAGGGAAAAGTGGGAATTGCTCCATACATTATCGCATGCGCCCATATCCCTAATACTGAAGAAGGATAAAGATCTGGGGCAGTGTAGGTCCTATCGCCCTATATCGCTATTAAATGGGGACGCTAAATTGTTTGCAAAGATCCTGGCCTTGCGAATTGAGGACTGTGTACCTGGGATGATAGGGGAAGATCAGGCAGGGTTTGTAAAGGGGAGGCAATTGTCAGCAAATGTTCGGAGATTACTAAAAGTGATAATAATACCCCTGGCAGGATAGAACGTAGAGGTGGCAGTGGCAATGGACGCAGAGAAGGCTTTTGATCGGGTGGAGTGGGAATACCTGTGGGACGTGTTAGGGCGGTTTGGGTTCGGTTAACGTTAGTGGACGGTCCGATTCTTGTATAGGGCGCCAGTAGCGAGCGTGCAGTCGAATCGAGTGAGCTTGGGGTATTTTAGGCTACACATGGGACAAGGCAGGGGTGCCCACTCTCTCCGTTGCTTTTTGCCTTGGCAATAGAGCCATTGGCCATGGCGCTTAGAGCGTCAAGGAGCTGGAGAGGGATTGTGCGGGGGCGGGGAGGGAGGGTGTTGAGCACAGCATCTCGCTGTACGCCAATGAATTACTGCTTTATATTTCAGGCCCATGGGGACGTATTGGGGGAATTTTGAGTATTCTGGAGGAGTTTGGCCTGTTTCCCGGATATAAGCTAAACATGGGGAAGAGTGAGGTGTTCCTCGTCAAGGCCAGGAGGCAGGAGAAGAGGTTGGGAGAGTTGTCGTTCAGGGTGGTGGGGGCAAGATTCAGAAATTTTGGTATCCAGTTGGTGCAGCAATGGGAATAGCTGTACAAGTTGAATCTGGCACGGTTGGTGGAACAGATAGAACATAGAACCTACAGTGCAGAAGGAGGCCATTTGGCCCATCGAGTCTGCACCGACCCATGTAAGCCCTCACTTCCACCCTATCCCCATAACCCGATAGCCCCTCCTAACCTTTTTGGTCACTAAGGGCAATTTATCCTGGCCAATCCACCTAACCTGCACGTCTTTGGACTGTAGGAGGAAACCGGAGCACCCGGAGGAAACCCACGCAGACACGGGGAGAACGTGCAGACGCCGCACAGAGAGTGACCCAGCGGGGAATCGAACCTGGGACCCTGGCTCTGTGAAGCCACAATGCTAACCACTTGTGCTGCCCGGGAGATGAAGGGAGATTTTAAGAGGTAGGGTGTGTTGCCACTTTTGCTGGCAGGGCGGGTGCAGACAGTGAAAATGACGGTGCTGCCGAGGCTTCTATTTGTTTTTCAAAACCTCCCGATGTTCGTCCCAAAATCATTCTTTAAAAAAGTCAATACTTTGATCTTGGGGTTTCTGTGGACAGGCAAACCCCACAGGTTTAGGTGGTGTTGGAACGGTGGCAAGGTGGGGACAGATCCTCTGACTGCGCAAGAAGGGTGATCGTATCAAAATGCAAATTATGTCCTTTTGTCCTCTCAATGGTCCCCTTTTGAAATGGACCCGGAGGGTTCCAGATCTGAGAAGTCACTTTGTAGATTTGCTGGCAAACAGGTTTCGATCCATGAGTCCTCTGTTTTCATGATTACATTTAGATGTGAAGTTCCACAGGCTAGAAGAGGATTATCTTTTGTTCTTGTAACTGCTATTGGTAGGTTCTGGAACAAAGGGTTGATCTTGTGGTCATATGACCTGTAGCAGTCATCTTTTGGTTCATCAAAAATTCCACTAAAAAGTTTTGGATTTATTTTCATATCATATTGACACACACACCTGGGATATTACTGCAGGAGTTTCTCATGGTATGTCCTAGGCCCAACAATCTTCAGCTGCGTCATTACCTCCCCTCCATTACAAGGTCAGAAGTGGGGATGTCCGCTGATGTTTTGGAACCGTGTTCACCATTCGCGACTCATTAGACACTGAAGCAGACCAGGCTGACATGGTGGCACAGTGGTTAGCACTGCAGCGTCACAGCTCCAGGGGCCCAGGTTCAATTCCGGCCTCGGGTGACTGTGTGGAGTTTGCACATTGTCACCGTGTCTGTCGGTTTCTTCCGGGTGTTCCGGTTTCCTCCCACTGTCCAAAGATGTGCAGGTTAGGTGGAGTGGCCATGCTAAATTGCTCCTTAGTGTCCAAAGGGTTAGGTGGGTTTACTAGATTATGGGGAAAGGGTGGGGGGCATGGGCTTGGGTAGGGCGCATTTTTGGAGGGTCAGTGCAGACTCAGTGGGTCCTCTGCACTGTAAGTATTCTATGATTCTATGTCCATGTGCGGCGAGTCCTGGGCAGTATTCAGGCTTGGGCTGATAAGTGCAAATAACATTAGCTCCACACAAGTGCCAGGGATTGACCATCTCCAACAAGAGAGAATCTAACAATTTTCCCTTGACATTCAATGACAGTACCATCACTGAATCCCCCTCTATCAACATCCTGGGGGTTACCATTGACCTGAAACTGAACTGGACCAGCCACACACATACTGTAGATTCAAGAACTGGGTCAGAGGCTAGGCATCCTGAAGCAAGTAACTCACCTACTGACTCTCGAAAGCCTGTCCCCCATCTACAAGACTCAAGTCAGGTGTGTGATGAAATACCCTCCACTTGCCTACATGAGTGCAGCTCCAACAATAGAAGAAGCTGAACGCCATCCAGGAAAAAGCAACCCGCTAGAATGGCACCCATCCACCACCTTAAAAATTCACTCGATCCGCCACCGGTGTACAGTGACAGCAGTGTGTACCATCTACAAGATGCATTGCAATAAATCCCCAAGTCTCCTTCGACAACACCTTCAAAACCTGTGACCGAATATCGAGAGGGACAAGGTCAGCAGATACATGGGAACACCAACATCTTCAGGTTCCCCTCTGAGCCACACACCCTCCTGACTTAGAACTATATCACCCCTCCATTACTGTCGCTTTGTCAAACTCAAAGGGGTCTCTTCCTCACAGCAATGTGGATATTCCTACAACACATGGACTGCAGCAATTCAAGAAGGCAGTTAACTACCACCTTCTCAAGGACAATTGGGGATTGGCAATAAATGCTGGTCTAGCCAACAATGGCAACAGCCTATGAACAAATATTTTTAATAACATTGTCAATCGGGTGAAATAATTTGTCACTATTTACAATATCGTAAATCATCCACTTTTTGAATACCACTACCATTTCATTATAGCATCTTCTCTGCTCTAGTGAGAGAAAATTGAACTTTCCAGTTGTCTTTAACTGTAATCTCTCATTCCTGCTAACATCCTAATGTTGGTGACCTTCACAGCAACCATTAATATTCTTATTTCTCATGGTTTTAAAACTCCTCTTTACAGAGCATTGGTCAACCAACCTCCTTTAAATCTATCATGTGTTTCTATCTCATTTAGAGATGAACAAATAAATGGATTTATCTTTCTATTGAATATTCTAATTTTGATTCTAGGTGTCAAGAGTTCTACAGTAATTATCATCCATTGTGCTTTAGATTTTTCTTGTTCTAAGGTCTATGCTGTCATGCCCTTATTGCAGATTCTTAGTTCCTGCTATGTCCATTAGATGGCGTCTGGAAAGCTTGGCAGAAGTATGGAATGCCTTCTTGAGATTCATATTTCTTTACTGTTATGCCTGCTTCTGTTATGTTCACTTTTGTATTATACTTTCTACATGTATTAATGTCTAGGATTTTACCTAAATTTGCAGAGAAACGGTTCTTACAATGACCACCACTTCGGAGAGAAAGTTTATAAACCTGCGGAAGCGTTTAGATCAACTTGGCTACAGGCAGCCCCTCGGGATCGAGACACTCCCATTAGTGGAAAAACTTTTCAGGTATTTTAACTTTTGCTGTACTGTATTTTTCAGAGTTGAGAGGTTTATCTTATGGCAAAAAACACTACATATGTTGTGTTTCAAAGCATTGTAATTTCCTTAGTTTGCTTAAAAAGTAATCTATAGCTATTGTTGCTCCTAAAATTACCAGTTGTGCAGTAATTTTACTATGAACCCAACTATATAGCCATGTTTTCTCAGCACACTTGAATGTCACACTTTCTATCTGTACATTTTGTTCTGTGCTTAGGCTTGAGGGGCTGAAATTTCAAATCAAGAGTGGGCAATCAGCAAGAGCTGCTAAAAACTTCAAAGGAGAAGCTAAAACAATCATTCAAAATTTTTTTTAAATCTTTGTTTCTCCGCAAAGCTATAGCAATAAAACCTGTAACATAACATGCAGTTAGTAAGGCAAATGCAATGTTAGCATTCATGCCAAGAGGGTTAGAGTTCAAGAGCAGGGATGTTGTATAAGGCTCTGGTCAGACCCCATTTGGAGTACTGTGAGCAGTTTTGGGCTCCGTATGCAAGGAAGGATGTGCTGGCCTTGGAAAGGTTCCAGAGGACGTTCACAAGTATGAGGAACGGTTGAGGACTCTGGGTCTGTACTCGTTGGAGTTTAGAAGGATGAGGGGAGGGATCTTATTGAAACTCACAGGATAATGCCAGGCCTGGGTAGAGTGGACGTGGAGAGGATGTTTCCACTAGTAGGAAAATCTTGAACCCGAGGGCACAATCTCAGTCTAAAGGGACGATCCTTTAAAACAGAGATGACGAGGAATTTCTTCAGGCAGAGGGTGGTGAATCTGTGGAACTCCTTGCCGCAGAAGGCTGTGGAGGCCAAATCACTGGGTGTCTTTAAGACAGATAGATAGGTTTTTGATTAATAGGGAGATGGGAGATCAGGGGTTATGGGGAAAAGGCAGGAGAAGGAAAAGGCAGGAGAATGGGGATCAGAAAAATATCAGCCATGATTGAATGGCGGAGCAGACTCATGGGCCCAGTGGCCTACTTCTGCCCCTATGTCTTATGGTCTTATTATTTACAAAAAAGCTATTGAGCTCATGTTTATCAGCATTTTCATGCTGGCAGTCTGTGGGGAGATTTGGCTGCTCTGAGCTGAGCCCCAGCCTGAGCCTGTGTGGTGTGCGGCTCTGGTCTTGCTGGCAACATTTTTAACTGGGCTGTTGCTGCAACTCCAAAACACTGTTCAACATTTCCGATATAAAATATGCGAGTGTTCATTATCATTTGCAGTTGCAAATCAGGCACAACGAGTCTACACTGAAAAACACTTATGCAGAAAACTGGTCATCCTAGTCCGACCCATTTCAGCCTGTTCCTACACAGGCATTGCACACAATCTTTAAACCATTCAGGTCTAATGGTACATATGCAGATTGTCATTGAACATTCGTCTGGTGTCTGCTTGTCCATTGGGTGATGTTGCCTCCCCGGAGAATTTCACTGCCATGGTGAGTCTTGCTGCTGTGGTAATTGTTGCTGCTTTATGTTGCCTTTGTTCCCATGATTCCCCCTGATTAGCATCCCTCCCCCCTCTTAAATTTCTGCCTAAACTGCCTCCAAATCTTCAAAGTGGCCACCACCACCAGACTCAGAATACTTTCCTGAAGCCATCTGGAGTTGCCAGTGCCCGCAACCCGTCCCCCTACACGAGCCTGCTTCGATCTTTACCCACAGAGCCCCCTCCCTGCTCCAGCCATGCACCATCAATGCATTCGTTGCCCAATAATAATACAGCGAACTTGGGAGCCTGACACCCCCCCCCCCCCCCCCCCCCCCCCCCCCCCCCCCCCCCCCCCGGCCTGTCGTTCCCTCTGCAAAATCCACCCTCCTAATCCTGCCCCTGCCCCCCCCCAAACATGAACGACGAGATCAACCTGTCCAACCCCTGAAGAAAGAATTGGGTCAAAAGATGGCAGACATTGAAATAGAAACAGAAACCGCAGCAAAACTTTCATTTTAGCTGCCTGCACTGGGCCCACCAACGACATTGTCCCACCTCGAATGATTGGCCTTCACCCTCCCCACCAAACTAGTGAAATTATACTTCTGGAGCCCTCCCCAGTCTCCGGCCACCTGCATCCCTAAATACCTAAAGTGGGTTTCCACTAAGCGGAATGCCAGCACCCACGCCACCCCTGCTCCTACTCCCGGCAGGGAGACCATTTCCTAGGACACCCCGAACTCCTCAGTGCAATGGCCAGGGGCTCTATAGCCAATGCAAACAACGGGGGGGGGGGGACGACACCATGCAGTGCAAAATACCCCAAATTTATGCTGTTAGTGCGAGCACTCGCCATCGGTTCCTTATACAACTGCCGCAAACCTCGGCCCACTTCTAAATTTCTTCAATAGCGCCATCAAGTAACCCCACTGTACCCGATCAAATGCCCCCTGTGATCAGTACCACCACCACCTCCGCCTGAGAAAGGACCACATTCAGCAACTACCTCATGTTTCAGAACAACTGCCTTCCCTTCATGAACCCCATCTGATCCTTCCCAATCACCTTCGGGAGACACCCTTTCCAACCTTGATGCCAACACCGTTGTCAATATTTTGGCATCTACATTCAGCAGAGATATTGGCCTATATGACCCACACCCCACCGGTTCCTACCCTTTAGCAGGATTGAGACAGAAGCCTGCCCCATCGGTTGTGGCAAGACATCCCTACCTATCGCTTCCTCAAACATTCCCACATCAACGGCACCAGCTTATCTTTAAATTTCAACTGGGAACCGATTGGGCCCCACCTCCTTCCCTGTCTGCATTCTCCAATTGCCTCCTTCACCTGCCCTCCCACCGGCTCCTCCAAGCCTGCTCTATCATCCTCTCCCATCCTCAGATAGTCTAACCCATCCAAGAACTCCCTCAGCCCCAGCGCCTCCCTCCGGTGGCTCCGACCTATAGAGGTCCCTATAAAACTCAAATACTTTATTAATCTGCTCCAGGCCTCCACCAGCTTCCCTGTCCTATCCCGTACCCGAACTATCTCCCTCGCTGCTATCTCATTATGTAGCTGGCCGGCCAGCATAAGCCCTGCCTTCTCCCCGTAATCGTAGACAGTGCCCCTTTCAACCAGCGCACCGTTTTCCCTGTGGAACCACACCTGCAAAACCTTCCTCTTGGCCAGGAGGCCCAGGTCCGAGTCCCCCGTATACCTCCCATCCACCTCTGAAATCTTCTCTATCATTTGGCATTCCTCCCTCTACCTACTTGTTCACCTTAGCCTTGAATGAGATCACCTCCTTCCTCACTACTGCCCTCAAAGCCTCCCAAACCACCAGCTGCAGCACCTCCCCCGTGCAATTAGAACATAGAACAGTACAGCACAGAACAGGCCCTTCGGCCCTCGATGTTGTGCCGAGCACCCTACTCAAACCCACGTATCCACCCTATACCCGTAACCCAACAACCCCCCCTTAACCTTACTTTTTAAGGACACTACGGGCAATTTAGCATGGCCAATCCACCTAACCCGCACATCTTTGGACTGTGGGAGGAAACCGGAGCACCCGGAGGAAACCCACGCACACACGGGGAGGACGTGCAGACTCGTGGTTAGACTATACCGCCACTTTGTCTTTCCCAAACAGATGCAGATGAAAATGCTCATAAACTAAGTCAACGGCAAGTACTCTTTCTCAATCTGTGTGCAGCGGCGTTCAGAATGCGTTAACGTTCTGGATGAAAATGCAACTGGTTGTCCTTTCTGCATGAGAATTACTCTGAGTCCTGTCTTGCTGGCATCACTCTGCGGGGTGACCTAATCACTACCATCATAGTACCTCGCATCGGCATTGTCTGTTGTTTGATGTGAGAAAAAGCTGCTTGTTGTTCTGTGTTCCAATACAACTTGCTTTGTAGTGAAATTCTGCAGAGGTTCACACTGTAATGACAAATTGCCCAAGAACCTTACTAGGTAATTCACAAATTCAACAAATCTGCTCTGCTTCATCTCTGTTGATTTCTGCATCTCTGTTACAGCTCTCATCAGGATCAGGGAAAACTCCTTTCGCTATCAGTACAGGACCTCTGTACTTGACTTCAGTGACCTTCCATTGCAGTTTCTTCTTGTTCAGCTTCAGATTCACCTCTAGCAGTCTCACTAGACTCAGATTATGGTCTGTGAAGGCTTCTTCCATTGTATCTCCACATCCACAGACTAATAGATCATCGACAATCACTTTCACAGATCATTGACTATCTTGTGCTTGTGCATTGATACTCTTCTAGAGCATTAGAAATGTCAAATGTCATGCTCAGCCATCTGTACCTCTCAAATGACATCCATAATAGAGTCAGGAAACCGCTGCTTTCCAACTTCACTTGCTAGTATCCGTCCTTCATATCTAGGGCAGTAAAGACCTTTGTCTTGGCAAATTGTGGGAAAGTTTCTTCAATGGTTGGCATGGGATAATGAGATCTCGACAAAGCTTCATTGAGGTCCTTTGGATATATCTGTTTTACAGGTTATCTCAAGTTGCTAATCCAGTCTGTAGGAGTTGTCACTTTCTTCATTCCTCCCATTTTCTTCAAGCTTCTCTGTATGTCTTTTGGACTGGACTTGAGGACAGCTGGAGCTCCTTGGAAGATGCAGAGTTCGTCTCACTCTCACCTTCAAGCTGATGTTCGCCAAGAAGTCATCCAAGACCAATGAAAATAGATTTGTAATTCTTTAGGCTTTGTTCAGCAGTCATTGACTTTGTGTTGTGAAGGACTTCCAGTGGTGGCATGTAGGGAGTGGTCGCATATGAGGTGGCACCCGCCTAGGTGCTTTTATTTTTGACTTTTTCGCCCAGCTTTTGGGGCCTGTTTTGGTTCAAACTCAACTAATTTGATGGGATAAAGTTCCCACACAAGAGAAATGCCCAGAAGGTCCAGGTCAAAGAAGCCAGCAAGTAAAGAGTCGTCGATAGTCTCAGAAACCTCTTGAGTCTCTTCTGCTGTGAAAATGGTGGAGGCTGCTGCTGTGACTCAGGTCACTCCACTGATGCTTACAGGGATCTTGGCAACGGAATTTAAGAAACTGCGGCAGGCTATCTCCAAGGACCTCTACAATTCAATAAAAGTGGCCCTGGCTAAGATGGAGGAGACTGTAAAGGCGTATGTTGCTGTGTTGCAGGATTGGAGGCGGCTCTCTTGGAGCAGAGCAATCAGATTGTCTCCTTGGAGGCTGAGATGGCAATGTTGGCCAGTGATAATAAAGCATCGCGGGCCAAGGTGGAGAATCTCTCCAAGTGACAGAACATCAGAGTCGTGGGGCTGCTGGATGGAATGGAGGACCCAAATCCGACTGACTACATATCGAAGATGTTTGGGAAGATGGTGGGAGAGGGTGGATCGACATCCCCTCCAGAGTTGGATCAAGCCCACCAGTCACTTAGGAATATTTGACCTTCTGGCGACCAATCACAAGCAATCATCGTGAGGTTCCATAGCTATCAGGAGAAGGAACAAGTCCTGAGGTGGGCGAAAGATCACCAAGATCTCAAATGGGTGGCACACGGCATTAGGATCTATCAAGATGCTGGAGTGGAGCTTGCTAAAAGGTGGGCGATATTTAACAAGGCCAAGGCTGTGTTAAGAGTCGAATTCGGTTTGGGGTGGTATTCCCTGCATGCTCCCGAGTGACTTATGATATGAAAGACTATTATATTGATGCACCAGAGGAGGCTGATGCTTTTTGTTCGGAAACATGGGCTGGGGATGAGTTAATTGTAATTTGTTTAGGATTTTGGTATTCATAGAATCCCTACAGGGCAGAAGGAGACTATTCAGCTTATCAAGTCTGCACTGACCCTCTGAAAGATCACCCTACCAAGGCCCAACCCCCTGCCCTATCCCTGTGACCCCACCTAACTGAAGAGGTTAGCTGATGGGAGCAAAATGGTGGGGGTAACTGCAGCTCCTTATTTTTGTGTAGTTTTAGATAATGAGCATAGGGTTTTTGTTTTGTTTGGGGTTAGGGCTAGTTGAGGTAGGGGTTCCATGTTTTTGTTCGCCTTTCGGCTGCCTTCCAGGAGATTGTGCAGGTAAGGGACTCGGGTGGCAGGTAGTTTCCACCCATCGAAGGTCAATGCCTTTGAAACCTTTTATCGAACTCTGTACAGATTGGAGCCTCAGAGGAGTGGTCACCCATGATGCAGTTTTTGGAGGGGTTGTCGTTCTGGTGGTGGAGAGGGAGAGGAGTTGAAATCTCTGTTAGGCCGAGAACGTTACGGCTTAATGCAGTTGGGTAAAACTCCGGGTCCAGATGGATTTCCCATCGTGTTATTAGAAATTTGTGGGGCAGTTGATCCCACTGATATTGGACATGTCTGGGGGGTATTGCAGGTTACATTGGTGTATGCCTCTATTTCCCTGATGTGGATCATATCGGCCTATCTCGTTGTTGAATGCTGATGATAAATTGCTGTCTGAAGTGCTGGCAATGCGGTTGGAGCCCTGCCTTCCATCTGGGTTTTGTCAAGGCAGCTGTTGGCCAATATACATTGATTATTACATATCATCCTTTCTCCCTCTCTAGCAACCGAACTAGCTGAGATTGTTTCAATGGATGTCGTAAAGCCGTTTGATAGAGTCAAGTGGGTATCTATTTGAGATTCTTGTGAGGGTTTCAGACCAAAGTTTCTATCTTGGATACGTTTGTTGTATAGGACTCTGACCCCGTAGTGTTCGCACAAACGACATGAGCTCAGGTTACTTTCAGTTGAATAGGGATACGAGGCAGAGTTGTCCATTGTCTCTGCTTTTAGTTATTTTGGCAATCGAACCACTGCCCATAGCATTGAAACTTTCCACTATGTGGAGGGGGATAAAGTGGGCTGGCAAGGAGCATAGGGTGTCTTTGTATTTTTTCATTTCATTTCATTTCATATCGTGGACCCAGTCTCCACCATGGGTGAGATAATGAAGCTACTTAGGAGCTCACTGGCTATAAGTTGAATTTGGATTCGAATGAGTACTTTCCAGTGACTCCTTCAGGGAGAGGAACTGATCTGGGGATGTTGCCTTTTCACCTTTATAGATCTAGCTTTCATTTTCTCAGAATTTGAGTGGTCCATGATTGAGCCTCGCTTAATAAATTAAATTATGCTAGCCTGATTAATGGGGTTAGAACTGATTCGCAGAAGTGGGATAACCTCCCCGTATCCTTGGTGGACAGCGTTCAGACGTTTAATTTGAACTTCCTTCAGAGATTTTTATTTATTTTTCAGTGTCTCCCCATTTTTCTTCCCAAATCGTTCTTTGCTAGAGTCAACAAGATGATAGCTTCATTCATTTGGGCGGGCAAGACCCCAAGGATTCACAGGGTGTTTCTTCAGAGAGATACAGTTGGGTAGCTTAGCCTGATCTAATTTGTTATTTTATTACTGGGTAGCCAATATTGAAAAAGTACTGGGATGGCTCAAGGATCCTAATTCCATATAGGGACAGATGGAGGTGAGCTCGTGTAGTGGTTCTAGCTTGGGGGTCTTGGTAACTCCTTTGCTTCCATTTTCCCATGCAAAATTGATCTTGAGTCCGGTAGTGGTGAGGATTTGGAGGCAGTTTAGACAATATTTTAAGCTCTACTCCATGTCGTTATCAGCCACTATTTGTTGGAATCATCTCTTTCCGCCAGCAGGTTTAATCTCAAAGCTCAGGTCATGGGATAGGCGGGCATGGAGAGGTTTGGGGACCTGTTTGTGGAGGATAGGTTTGTTGGATTTGAGGAACTGTTGGATAAATTCCAATTCCCGGGGTCTAATTTATGCAGGTATTTCCAGATGAGTGATTTATTGTGTCTGGAGATCTCTTCATTTCCCTTGGCACCTTAGCCCTACCTCCTGAATATGATCTTATCTCTGGCCGAGATAGGTAAGGGAAAGATTTTGGATAGTTGTGGCCAGATCCTGTCAGCGGTGCAAGCTCCGTTGGATGAGGTGAAGAAGAAATGGGAGGGGGAGCTGGGTCCGGTTTCTGATGTGGGTGGGACGGTGTGAAGTGAGGCTTTTCACAGGGTCAACTCAACCACCTCCTGTGTTAGGCTCAGGTTGATTCAGTTCAAGGTGGTGCACAGGGCAAATCTGACCAAGACAAATCTACTTTGTGTGTTTATGTATGTCCTATGTTATTTCATGTATGGAACGATCTATCTGGACTGTATGCAGAACAAAACTTTACATTGTACCTCGGTACACATGACAATAAATCCAAATCCTTGTCCTGTTCCCTTTACCAATGGATCCACCATTGAACATCTGAGCTGAACTACAGAACAAATGGGAACTTGTTCAACCACTACCTCCTATTGGCCAGATCCAAGGTCATCCCATCCTCTGACACTGAACTACAGTATGCTGTTGATACTTGCATCGGTGCACACTTGGAGGCCAAGTTCCAAGTCATTGTCAATACCTTTACTGAGGCGTACACGAACATGGGCCTTGCACCAAACACCTGTAAGACGAAGTTTTTCTACCAACCTGACCCGCCACACAGCACTTCCTCCCAGTTATCAAAATTCACGACAAAGTCCTGGACAACATGGACTATCTTTCATATCTTGGGAGTCTACTGTCAACAAGGGCAGGCGCCAAGATTCAACACCACCTTCACTGTGTTAGCTCAGCCTTCAGTTGCCTTCAGAAGAGAGTATTTGAAGACCATGACCAGATCTAGCACCAAGCTCATGGTCAAAAGAGCAGCAGTGATACCCGCCCTCCTATATGGTGCAGAGACATGGACTATGTGCAGCAGGCAACTCAAAACCGTGGAGAACTACCACCAGTGCTGCCTCTGCAAGGTCTTGCAAATCCATTGGTAGAATAGGCACACCAATGTCAGTGTCCTCGCTCAGGCTAACATCACAGACTACAGAGCAGAAGAGGCCCTTAGGCCCATTGAGTCTCCACCGACATATGAAAGGCTCTGTCCTGCCCACCTAATCCCACTTACCAGCACTTGGCCCAAAGCCTTGAATGTTATGGCATGCCAGGTACTCATCCAGGTACTTTTTAAAGGATGTGAGGCGTGCCACCCATATCACCCTCCCATGTTGTGCATTCCACACCGTCACCACTCTGGGTAAAAGAGTTTTTCCTCAAATCCCTCCCTAAACCTCCCACCCTTCACTTTGAACTTGTGAACCCTCATAACTGACCCCTCGACTAAGGGAACAGCTGCTATCTATCCATCTTGTCCATGCCCCTCATAATCTTATACACCTCAACCAGGTCACCCCACAGTCTTCTCCAGAGAAAACAACCCAAGCCTATCCAACCTCTCTTTATAACTTAAATGTTCCATCCTGGGCAACATTCCTGTGAACCTTCTCTGCACCCTCTCCAGTGCAATTAAATCCTTCCTGTAATGTGGCGACCAGAATTGCACACTGTACTCCATCTCTGGCCTCACCAAAGTTCTATACAGATCCATCTTGACCTCCCTGCTTTTGTAATCTATGCCCCAATTGATAAAACAAAGTGTCCCAAATGCCTTTTTCACCTCCCTATCAACCTGCCCTCCTGCCTTTTGAGATCTATGGACAAACACGCCAAGGTCCATTTGTTCTTTGGAACTTTCCAGTCTCAAATCTTTCACCGTATAGTTCCTTGTTAAATTACTCCTTCCAAAGTGTATCACCTCACAGCAAGCTGAAGCCAAGCGTCGACAACAAAAGGACATCCCACCCATCCACAGCTCCAACTACCATTTGTTTCACCTGTGGGAGAAACTGTAGATCACGCATTGGAGTCCTCAGTCACCTGAGAACTCATTTTTAGTGTGGAAGCAAGTCATCCTCGACTCCCGAGGGATTGCCTCTGAAGAAGGTTTTTAAATATATGTTGTTAAAAGTGAAATTAAATAGATAGGGAAAATTAAGGATGTGAGGGTGAAAGTAGTGAGGGACCCGGGGGCGGTTAATGACGTGTTCCGTGAATTTTATAGCCGTTTATACTTGTCTGAACCCCCTGGGGGGGGGTGAGGAGGGAACAAACCAATTCCTGGGGAGGCTAGAGTTCCCGAAGGTAGATGAGGAGCTGGTGCAAGTCTTGGGGGGCCCAATTGGGCTCGGTGAAGTGATGGACGGATTGGGGGCAATGCAAACGGGTAAATCTCCGGGACCTGACGGGTTCCCAGTGGAATTCTACAAAACGTTTTCAGGGCTAGTGGGATCGCTGTTAGTCAAGGCTTTCAATGAATCCAAGGAGTCAGGAATGCTTCCTCCAATGCTATCACAGGCATCACTCTCTCTCATCCTGAAGCTAGACAAGGACCCGGAGAGCTGTGGATCGTACAGACCAATTTCCCTTTTGAATGTGGATGCTAAGTTACTGGCAGAGATCTTGGCCACCAGAATAGAGGATTGCGTCCCGGAGGTAATAGGTGAGGATCAGATGTGGTTCGTGAAGGGCATGCACCTGACGTCTAATATTAGGCGGCTTCTCAATGTTATATTGATGCCAGCCGAGGGGTGTGAGGCTGAGGTCGTAGTAGCCATGGACGTGGAGAAGGCTTTTGACTGGGTGGAGTGGAAGTACCTATGGGATATCTTAGACAGGCTCTGGTTGGAGTAGGGATTTGTGGACTGGGTCTGACTGTTGTATCAGGCCCCGGTGGTAAATGTGACAACCAACCGAATCCGGTCAGAATATTTTAATCTCGGGAGAGCGACAAGGCAGGGATGCCCGCTCTCCCCATTACTGTTTGCCCTGGCCATAGAGCCTTTAGCAATGGTCCTTAGAGCATCGAGTGCATGGCAGGGAATAGTGAGGGGGTGGGTGGAGCACAGGGTTTCTCTATATGCGGATGACTTGCTGCTTTATGTTACAGACCCGGTGGGGGGGAATGACCAATATCATGGAGGTACTGGGAGAATTTGGGCGATTTTCAGGCTGCAAGCTGAATATGGGAAAGAGCGAGATGTTTGTGATCCAGGCGCGGGGACAGGAAAGGAGACTGAGGGAGTTACCTTTTAAAATGGTGGCGCGGAGTTTCAGATATTTAGGAATTCAAGTGGCTAAAGAGTGGGGGCAGCTCCACAAGTTAAATCTGGGCAAAGCGGTCGACCAAATAAAAAGGGATTTTGACAGATGGGACATGCTCCCGCTGACGTTAGCGGGAAGGGTCCAGACGGTGAAGATGACAGTCCTCCCAGACTGCTTTTCTTTTTTCAATGCCTTCCGATTTTTGTCCCAAAGGCTTTTTTTTAGAAAAATAAATGTGGCGATTACAGGTTTTGTATGGGCCGGGAAAACCCCGAGAGTAAAGATGGCACCTCTGGAGCGGGCCCTCCCGATCTTTAGTAATTATTACTGGGCAGCCAACATATTGATGGTCAGGAAGTGGGTAGTGGGGGAGTGGTCGGCCTGGGAGCGAATGGAAGTGGCACCCTGTAAGGGCACGAGTTTGGAGGCTTTACTAACGGTGCCCCTGCCGTTTTCGCCGGTTTGGTACTCTACAAGTCCTGTGGTGGTGGCAGCCCTAAGGGTGTGGGGGCAATGGAGGCAGCACGTGGGATTAGAGGGGGTGTCAGTATGGTCTCCGATGTGTAACAATCACCAGTTTATCCTGGGGAGGCTGGATGGGGGCTTCAGGACATGGCAGCAGGCAGGTATCGAGAGATTTGGCGATTTATTTATCCAGGTGGGCTTTCCAACCTTGGAGGCACTAGAGGAGGAGTTTAAGTTACCGGGTGGGAATGGGTTTTGATATCTTCAGGTCCGGGACTTTGTCCGGAGGCAGGTTCCAAGCTTCCCTCGCCTCCCCCTGAGGGGACTACAGAGCAAGGTGATGTCAAAAACTGGCGTTGGAGAAGGGAGGACTTCGGAGATATACAAGGAGTTGATGGAGTGGGAAGGGGCGCCGATCAGGGAGGTGAAGCAGAAGTGGGAAGAGGAGCTGGAAATGGAAAAGTGGGAAAAAGCCATGAAGAGAAGACTTTGCTTGATCCAGTTCAAAGTGTTCCACAGGGCTCACATGACGGTAGCCCGACTGAGCAGGTTCTTTGAGGAGGTGGAGGATAGATGTGGGCGGTGTGGGGGTAGTCCGGCCAACCATGTGCATATGTTCTAGCCATGTCCGAAGTTGAGGGGATTCTGGCAGGGATTTGCAGACGTTACGTCAGAAGTCCTGGAAGGGAGGGTATCTCCGAGGCCAGAACTGGCAATATTTGGGGTATCGGATGATCCGGGAGGCTGATGTCCTGGCCTTCTCCTCTCTGATGGCCTGGAGACGGATTTTGCTGGGATAGAGGAACTCGGAGTCTCTGAAGTCGGGTGTGTGGGTCAGCGATATGGCTGGGTTTCTCAGCCTGGAAAAAAATCAAGATCGCCTTGAGAGTATCAAATCAGGGGTTCGCCGAAAGCTGGCAACCGTTCATCGACTTCTTCAAAGAAAATTGAACGTGAGCAGTAAGCGTTGGGGGGGGGGGGGGGGGGGGGGGGGGTGAAGAAAATAGGAGGTCTGGCAGTGTCAAATAAGGACAGGGAACTCAGTACAGTAGTCCCCCGTTATAACGCGCCCCGCAATACCGCGGTTCCCGATATACGGCGGGGGGGTTTATGGACCCCAACTTACTTGACTCATTTTAAACTCTTTTTGAAACAGCACCTTTTTGAGCCGCGATGATTAGACCGATTAGCAGCGATGATTACCCGCGATGATTAGACCGATTAGCAGCGATTATTACCCACGATGATTAGACCGATTAGCAGCGATGATCACTGTCTTGTACTGTAGAACGATTAGCCGCGATGAGTAGCCGCGACCGATTAGCCCAGTTACACAGCCATAAAAGGGATACCTTTTCCAGTGCTGGTATCTTCGAGTTCGAGTTCAGTTGCTGTCGTTCAAAATGTTTAAGCGCAAGTCTTACTCAGTGAGTCAAAAGATACATTTGATAGACCGGCTTCGAAACGGGGAAACGAAGGCAAAATTATCCAGAGAGACTGGTGTACCAGAGTCAACTGTCCGTGGGTGGGTGAAAGATGAGCCCAATTTAAGAGCATATGTTGGGACAGTTTCTCAGAGTGAAGGGCTTAGCAGGAAAAAGGCAAGGAACGCTAGTGACAGTAACTTAGAGAAGGCTGTGTTCACCTGGTTTGTCCAGGAACAGTCTGGTGGCACCCCCCTATCTGGACCTACCATCAGGACTCAGGCTGAGAAGTTCCATCACCAGCTCCACCCAGAGGACAGCAATTTCGTAGCCAGCAAGGGTTGGCTCCATCGGTTCCAGAAAAGACATGGGATAGGTGCAGTTACCATCAGTGGTGAACAGAGATCCGCCGACTCAGGAGCCGCAGCAGCCTTTCCCGACATCCTCAAGAACTACATGGTGCAAGAGGAGCTGACCCCAGAGCAACTCTACAATGCAGATGAGTCAGGGCTTTACTGGAAGATGCTGCCTGACAAGACCCTAGCTGTCAAGGATGATGCCCACAAGACTCTGGGGTACAAGCAAGCCAAGAACAGGCTCACCATCCTGTTTGCCAGCAATGCCACGGGAACACACAAGCTGAAGCCATTGATTGTGGGCAAATTCAAGTCTCCTAGATGCTTTCACCACATCAACATGGAGAACCTACCCATTACCTACCGGAACTCTGGCAAAGCCTGGATGACAGCTTTCTTATTTGAGGAGTGGTTCTTCAAGTTCTTCGTACCCAGTGTCAGGGACCACCTTAGATCCCGCAACTTACCGCAGAAGGCCACACTCCTACTGGACAACTGCTCAGCCCACCCTCAGGGAGATGTTCTCAAGACCAGGGATGGGCAGATCCAAGTGCTCTATCTCCCAAAGAACACCACCAGCAAGATCCAGCCATGTGATGCTGGCATCATTCAGACCTTCAAGTCTGTGTACAAAAAGGAACTGATCCTGGAAATGATAGACTCTCCTCTCACTGTCCCAGATTACCTGAAAGCCATCACCATCAAGGATGCCTGTTATCTGGCAGGGAAGGCCTGGGGAGCTGTGACAGAGAAGACCATCGCCAACTGCTGGAACAAGGCCCTAGGAGCAGCACTCCCACGACCCCAACATTACCCGGATGAAGAGGATTTCGTAGGCTTTACTGAAGCAGAGATCAGGGCAGCTGAGGAGAGGCTAGAGGACCAACTGGATGAGAACCTAACACTCCAGGATTGGGTGAACAGGTGGGCAGTAGCAGAGGATGACATGGCACCCGCAGAAACATTCACAGAGGAGGAGATCATCGACCAGGTCACCCAAGAGGAGGCAGAAGAAGAAGAAGAACCCCAGCCCACAGTGGCAAAGAGCCACTCGGATGCCATCACGCACCTGAAGTGGCTCATAGCATACACAGAGCAGCAAGACTTCGACCCGATATACATCCTGCACCTGAAGAACCTCCAGAGACAAGCACAAGTCAAGATGAGGAAGGGGATGTGCCAGAGGAAACTCACAGACTTTTTAAAATGATTTTAAAAATATGCGTGTAAGTACAATTTTAAGTATATTATTGTATGTATACTGTATATTATTGTATATATTTTAATACATTTAAAACTTGATTTAAGACTTGAACGAACTTTGCTGTTTCTTATTTAAAACGCCCTTCCATTCAGCAATGTTCAGCATAGTCAGCGATGTTTCCTCTCGTTCATTCATTTCGATATCCGCCATCTTGGATATCCGCGGCTCGGTTACAACGCGGGTGGCTGTCTTGGACCCGAACACCCGCGTTATAACGGGGGACTACTGTATATGGGTAGCTAGGAAATAGGGTGTGGGCAGTTGGGGACATTGTGTTTTTTTTTTGGGGTTCTTTGTTTTTGCGCATATATATATATGTGTCGGCCCACGCGACTGTTTTAAGAAATGCTAATGTGTTAAACTGAAAATTTTAAGTGCTTCAATAAAATATATTCTGAAAAAAAGTGAAATTAAATCAATGATTGTGCCTTGGTGAAAATGTTAAATGGCTCCTGCACATTTGTATATTTTAATGAAGCTACTGCTATTTGAGTTTAAAAGATATCCATCCATGTGCAGCATTCTAAACAATATGTAATGTGTTGCAGTGATTTGGTGCACACGACGGAAAGCCTTCGCAATGCCAAGCTATCATCTGGAAAAACAGAAAAAGAGACCAAGAACTTGGACTCTGTACTTGAACCATATAGAGCAGAGAATGCACGTCTTGTCCAAGAGAACAACAAGCTCCACCAAGAATTACTGAAACTTAAGGAGGAGTCAGATCAACATATCAAAGGTACAGATGAGCAAATTATTAAAGTACCGATGTAACAATATTGCTGTTTTATTTGTCGACAAATAAGATAGATTGTCGTAGTCAATATTTTCCCCGCTTTTGTACTGTGGTAGAAAGATTCAAACAGCATTCATTAGGTAAGCAAAACTGAACTTTATTTTACGAATTAAAACTGCTAGCAGTAATGGCTGAGACTTGAAGTCGGAAGGCAGTCAAGTACAAACTGCTGAGTCCGTCCCAAGTCTGCAATATCACAGGAGAATAAGACGATTTTTATACATTATAGGATCAAGATAACATGAATACAGCTTGGTCAGGAATTTGATCAAAAGTAAAACATAAGTAATAATCATTACAATAGCGTCTCCTTGCTGACCTTTAGGGGACTGGGGTCTCATGTCATTATCTTGTCTTTGTTTTAAGAGATGGACAAATTTGTTTAAGTACAGGAAGAGAGTTTTTTAGCTTATCGTATGTATTTAGACTGCTCTGGTCTCATGACGAACGCGTCTTATCCGAGTTTTAGAGTCAGCCAGTTCTCAGGTCAAGTTGACCTCGGCTGTTTGTATCTGTGCCTTAGGTTATGTGAAGTCAGTTTAAATTCAATTGTACCAAGAAGACTTGACTAGTTTTCCCATCATGCCATTATTTGCTTCGCACAATACCACAATTTATTGTCTGCATGTTTCTTAAAATATTCTTTAATCGCGACTTGCATTTAAAAAGCACCTTGAACATAGCAGAATGTTCAAATGTACCTCAAAAAAGCTAATCAGACAAGAATGGACGCCAAACCAAAGGAGTCATTAGTAGGGATGACCAAAGTTTGATCAACAAAATGAGTTTTAAGGTTACTTAACTCTAATTTATATAACTCCTTTAATGTAAATAAGAATGTCCCACCTCATTTCACTGGAGTGTTTTGCAGGACACTCTAAAGGGCAATGATGTTTGGTGAGCTGGACATGCTGCAGGTGAGGATGTGGAAACAAAGGTAGAATGTGTGAGGTTAGCTAGGACTGCCTTGGAACAGTTATGTCTCGAGCTAAGCAACACATGGATGAGGATTTCAGCAGTAGATGAGCTTCGGCAGGGCAGAGTCAGGCGATGTTACAGATGGAATTGACGGACTTTGTGTAGGTGTGGTTATGTCACTAAAGCCCACATCTAGGTAGGCAGCAGAGATAGCACAACTTTCATTTACACAGCATTATAATGCAGCAATACTTCCCAAGATGTTTCACAGGCAGAGGTCAGATCAAAGCAGGACTAGGAGAGGAGTTAGAGGCACAATATTCAAAGAAGGTGCAATATTCAAAGAAGGTGATGTTAAACAGACTTTTAAAGGTATGGGAAAAAGCATCCCATCTATTTCTGTTGGTTGGAGACTTTAGGTCTGGGTGAATAGTCTAAAAGTTGGAGCCTTCCAGTAGTGAAATTAGGAAACACTTCTGCACAAAGGATAGTGGGAGTTTGGAACCCCCTTCTGCAAACAGCACTTAAAGCTGAATCAGTTGGTAATTTTAAAACTGAGATAAATACCGTATATACTCGCGTATCATGCGACTTTTGAAGACCTAAATTGTAACCTAAATTTGGGGGGTCGCATGATACGCGAGATGCAAAATTCGCGGGTGTTTTGCTTGCTGTTTTTTACGACGAGGAAGGAAATCTATAGAACATGTGGGAACCTGCACCTTTTATTGTTAATGACACTCTACCTGCTGGTTAAACAAATACAGCTTAGTAAACAGAATAAGGATTGCACTACTGATAAATCAAGACATTCATTTAATCCTTCCAGTTTGGTAATGTATATGTAGTTAAGCAGATGCAGTAAAAGGCAATCATGATCTAAGGGGGCATTGTTCAGGTGCTGACTACTATTATTAAAGTTATCCAAATAAAATGTCTGATTATTGCTAGCTAGCGACTGTAACTCTAACAGTAAGAACATATATGCTGTTTACTACCAGATGCCTGTTTCGCTGTATTTAAAAGATTCAAAGGCTGCGTCCTGCTGTCATTGATAATGTGTTATGGTAAATCCAATAGTATCTGCTGAACATGGTTTTTTGCTTTGACTTCGGTTCTTTTTTTGCATTGACTAGAGTGCATCCAATTGCAGCCCCTTGCCCCTCCCCAAGGCTCACTATATAATACGATATCATCTTATCGAACCTGGACCTGTGCATTTTTTTTGAACTTTTTTGAAGCCTATGCCCACGCTCTCTCCGACCATGGGGGCAACGTGCACATCTGTTACTTTGTGGTCATTGTTAATGGTCCGCGTCCATGCTTACACGAAAATGTCCCTCTGAATCATGAGAATTCTCCGAGACACCCTTCGGCCCATCGTACTCGTGCCTCCTCTTTGCAATTTCAACCCTGGAGAAAAGATGATACTTTCACAGTTTTTGAAATCTGCGCGTTTCCATAATAAATATATTTTTAAAAATGTACTACTGACCATCATAGGGTGTATATAATTCTTCGTTACATTATTCAATACATGGCCGTCTTTTTCCGATACAGAATTCGCGGGTGTTTTACTTGTTGTTTTTTCTGATGGGAAGATGTTCAGCCACTTGACGTTTCCATTCATAAAAACATGAATGGAAACGTCAAGTGGCTGAACATCTTCCCATCAGAATGCTGTGGTCAAAATCTAAAGAGTAGTATTCCTGATCATATGGGTAGTTTATTCAATACATGGCCATCTTTTTCCGATACAGAATTTGCGGGTGTTTTACTTGCCGTTTTTATGAATGGAAACGTCAAGTGGCAGAACGACGCTAGTAAAGACAGCTGGAAAGCTGTTCGATTCGCGAACAGCTTTCACAACAGAATGCACTCTGCAGAATCCACACACAAGGATACCATTTGGAAATTTTAGTTTGGGCATTAATTTCCAAAAAAGTGACTCGCATGATACATGAGATATAGCATAGAATCATGTTTTGGGGACGAAAATTTAGGGGTCCCATGATACGCGAGATCGCATGATACGCGAGTATATACGGTAGTCTTTTTTGTGAACTAAAGGTATTGAGGAATTACAGGGCAGATGGAGTTAGGTCACAGATCTGCCAGGATTTCATTGAATGGTAAAGACTTGGGCAGTAATATGGTCTAGTCCTGTTCCTATCTAATTGTGTTGGATTAAGAAAACAACCATCGGGTCATCAAGGCTAAAAAACTTCATGCCCTGAATTTTCTCTCATTTCTGTCAGTTTGGTGCACTTTCCATTACCTCCCCATACAAACTAGTTTAAAGCTTAGTTATATTTGTAAGTAGGGTTGCTGCTACCTCCTCCACAGCATGTCCCTTGCTTCTTCAGAGAGCATTTGTCCATGTGAAATCCTCTGCTGCTTCCTGCTGTCGCCAACATAAAGTATGTGCTCTCTTACTGCCATTAATCAATATCTTTTATAAGGATGCGCTAGGAGTGTGCATTACAATCAAATAATACAGCAGCAAGATTTTGTGAGTCTTAAAGGGTTATTTATTCTTACACACTTACCCCAAATTAACACAATCCACTCGGTCTCGCGCACACAAACACGCATGCAGACACAAAGATTGGATACAGATAAAGATAGTGTACTTTTGCAGATTACGGTTAATTCTGCCCTTGATTTATGATTTTTGACCACCCACTTGGCAGACCTGTGGCTTCTTGAATGGGTTTGATGATTCAAATTTGAAGTGAGGCTCTTGTCACGTGAAGGAATCACAGTTGTTTGTGAGGTTTCTTGTAGTCGAATATCTAGGCAGTTGGTTCTCAGGTGAACTTTGAAATTGAATAAGTAGTTTGATGACTTACAGCTAATTTCAGGGTCTGATTCTCAGACTGTGATGGTTCTTAAAGGGCAAAGCTGGCACTGCCTTTTCTAAAGTTACTGTCTCTTCAATCACGTAACCAATACTGGCATTGCCTAACCAGATTAGTTAGGAAGTCCAAAGCCATCACTAAGCCAGAGGAGATGGATGGTGGTCTTTCACACTTAACTTGTGAATAACTGACATTCCAAAGCTGAAGACATAGAATCCAGGAGTCTATTGTGTTTTGAGTAAGCTTCATGTAAGGGATATATGTTCACTCTCTGGGAGGCCCCCCCACCCAGGATGCTTCAGTTAAAACTTTCCAGAAGCTTGATGAAGTCTGTGTTGAATAAACAAATGTCTTTTGACACCTTGGCAGCCATATTCACGGTTCATCATGGTCCATTTTAATAAATAACAGACCGTTCCAGAAGTTTCTGTAGGAGCATATCCATGTTTAAAGCCATGACTATGAGCTGCCTCTGCTGGGAATGACACTGGCCAGTTTCAGCACAAGGCTTGTTTTAATCGACCGTAGCTGGTACCTAGGTTGTCACCCTGGCCATGTGTGTGACTTCAGGTACCCATCCCCATCAGTTTGCCTCTTCTAATTTTCTTCTCAAAGTACTTTGATTAATGATTTGTCAAATCAAAAAAAAGAGCTGCTGGCAGGATCTATGATGTGGAGATGCCGGCGTTGGACTGGGCTGAGCTCAGTAAGAAGTCTTACAACACCAGGTTAAAGAGGTATCTCTCCATTCACCTGAGGAAGGAGCCGCGCTCCGAAAGCTCGGGTTTGAAACAAACCTGTTGGACTTTAACCTGGTGTTGTAAGACTTCTTACTGGGCAGGATCTATGGTTAATCATTGCAAATTGTCAGGCCATTTCTTCATGCTTTTATTCTGTCCTATTTGACTGGCTGCTGTTTTAAGAGATGTGATTTATTTCACTTGTTATTCCTTTGACATAAAGATTTAAAACACACCATTAGAAAGTTGGAGCATGACACGGCAGATTTGAAGTTCTTAAATAACCAGTACGTGCACAAAGTGCGATCCATAGAGAAGGAAAGTAAAGCAAAGACCGAAAAGATCCAGCAGTTACAAGAGAAAAACCTGCAAGCGGTTGTACAAACTCCAGGTAAGAATACTACTTTCTTTGTGATTTTCGTTTATTTTGTTCAAAGAGAATGTGAATGTAATGATTTGATTACTATTATTGTGCTGCTAGGCAGTGATAGAATATACCACATAAGGGTATTGAATTAAAATGATGGCTAGAAACACGGAACTATGATCTTCCTTGTGTGATGACCCTTACTCTGGGAAAAGCCGTTTTTTTGTGAAATGTCCCTTTAATTTGAGAAGAATTTCTGAAGAGGATGGATTTTCTCGCAGGCATTTTAGTTCCAAGAAATGCCCGTGTGAACTGGGGCTGCTATGGGGAGGAAAGTTAAAAGGCAACTAATAGGGAGATTGAATTACAGTTTATGCCCTGTTGCAGCAACTTCAGTTGCAGCGGAAAAATGACCGTTCAGAACACAGAATTTGTGTAAGAGGGAGCAAGCATAACTCTTCACCAATAGATCTGTTTTCTGTTTGGCAGTAGGAAGGAAATATAACTCAAGACGCTCTTAGTGAAACAACGTGCAAGAAAACCAAAACGGATTGAATCCTAAGAGCAATGGGTACATCTCAGGCATGCTAAAGAGATTATTGTGCAAAATTAAAGCGCATGAGATTGGGGGAAGTATATTGAGGTGGATAGAAAACTGGTTGGCAGAGAGGAAACAAAGAGTAGGAATTAATGGGTCCTTTTCAAATTGGCAGGCAGTAACTAGTTGGGTGCCATGGGGATTGGTGCTGGGACCCCAGCTATTCACAATATATATTAATGATTTGGATGAGGGAACAAAATGTAACATCTCAAAGTTTGCAGATGATACCAAGTTGAATGGGAGGGTGAACTGTGATGAGGATGCAGAGATCCTACAGCATGATCTTGACAGGTTGGGCGAGTGCAAATCAATGGTAGCTGCAGTATAATTTGGATAAGTGTGAGGTCATTCACTTTGGAAGCAAAAGCAGGAAGGCAGATTACTATCTGAATGGTTGTAAATTGGGAGAGGGGAGTGTGCAGCGGGACCTGGGCCTTGGTGAGGCCACACCTAGAATATTGTGTGCAGTCTCGGTCTCCTTTTCCGAGGAAGGATGTTCTTGCTCTCGAGAGAGTGCAGCAAAGGTTTACCAGACTGATTCCAGGGATGGCGGGACTGTTATATGAGGAGAGATTGACTAGGTTAGGATTGTTCTCACTGGAGTTCAGAAGAATGAGGGGGGATCTCATAGAGACTTATAAAATTCTAACAGGACTAGACAGGGTAGATGCAGGGAAGATGTTACCAATGGTGGGTGTGTCCAGAACCAGGGGTCGCAGTCTGAGGATTCAGGGTAAACCATTTCGGACAGATATAAGGAGACATTTCTTCACACAAAGAGTGGTGAGCCTGTGGAATTCGTTACCACAGGAAGTAATTGATTCTAAAACTTTGAATATATTCAAGAGGCGGCTAGATATAGCACTTGGGGAGAATGGGATCAAAGACAATGGGGAGAAAGCAGGATTTGGCTATTGAGTTGGATGATCAGCCATGATCGTGATAAATGGCGGAGCAGGCTCAAAGGGCCAAAAGGCCTCCTCGTGCTCCGATCTTCTGTGTATCTATGTGAAAGGAACTCTGGAAAACTACATCATCAGGACAGACATATGAATGGAAACTATAGGCGAGGATCATTCCCGTAGACCAACATGCCAACCCTCAACAGACGTGACCTGAAAAGTTATTGGTCTATGAGGATAGTAACATTTGACTAATCTTTTTCGATTCCTTTGAGGAGGTAATAAAGAGAGTAGACAATAGTAATGCAGTAGAGGTAACTTAGTTGGATTTTCGAAAGGCCTTAATGAGGTGCTCCATAACAGACATACGAGTACGGTCAGCAAATGTGAATTACTAGCTGGCTTGAAGACAGAAAGCTGTGGGTGGAATAAGAGATAGTTATTCAGAGTGGCAGAAAGTGGGAAATAGTATTCCACAATGATCAGTGCTGGGACCACTGCTGTTCACAACTTTAGTTAACAATTTGGACATTGAAATCAAAAACACAATTTCTAAATTTGTGGGTCATACCAAATTAGGGGAAATAATCAAATTGAGGAGGATTGCAACAAATTACAGGAGGACTTGGATAAACTTGCAGAATGGATAAATAATTGGCAAATGAAGATCAAGACATAGATGTGAGTTGGTACATTTTGGTAAGAAGAATAGAGAGCTCAGCTATTACTTGAAAGGTGCGGTAGAAAGCCAAGGGATCTCAGAGTACAAATACATTAATCACTAAAGATTGTGCCACAGGTAGCACGGCCATGAAAAAGCAACTGAACAGTAGGTTTTATTTCTAGAGGATAACATTGAAAAGTAGGGGAGTTATGCTAAACCTAATTTGAATCTTGGTTAAACCATGCCTAATGTGCTATGTGCATTTCTGGTCACCACTTAGGGGCCTCACGGTAGCATGGTGGTTAGCATCAATGCTTCACAGCTCCAGGGTCCCAGGTTCGATTCCCGGCTGGGTCACTGTCTGTGTGGAGTCTGCACGTCCTCCCTGTGTGTGCGTGGGTTTCCTCCGGGTGCTCCGGTTTCCTCCCACAGTCCAAAGATGTGCGGGTTAGGTGGATTGGCTATGCTAAATTGCCCGTAGTGTAAGGTTAATGGGGGGGATTGTTGGGTTACGGGTATACGGGTTACGTGGTTAAGTAGGGTGATCATTGCTCGGCACAACATCGAGGGCCGAAGGGCCTGTTCTGTACTGTTCTATGTTCTATATGATAAAAACGTTATAGAGGCCACTAGAGAAGGTGCAGAGAGGTTTTACGAGAATTATACCAGAAATGCTTAGGTATACATACAGGAAAGGATTAACAGGCTGGGTCTCTTTCATGTTGGAAATGAAGGTGACCTAATGGAGATCTTTAAAGCTATGAAAAGTTTTGAGAGTGGATACAAAGAAAATGTTTGCTCTTGTGGGGACATAGCATAACTAGAGGCCATCAATGTAACGGGAGAAGGTTCAAGTGGAGCAAAAACACTTCCATGTACTTGTTTGGTCAAATCGCCTGTTTCTGTGCTGTATATCATGTACAATCCTATGATTAGCTCTCTTGCCATGTCTGAGTACCAGTACTTCAGAGGCTCAAGCCCCTAAGACAGGTTGCTGCTGATATCTGCAGCCTCTTGGAACAAGATCTCCTTTACAATGGAGTAGGTGGCACACATTGCTTGTGGCTGACAAGGTGCCTGTCACTGGAAGGCCACTCACACCGGGCCTCTACGTCTCACCAAGGTTGGCAGAGAAATGTGAGCGTTTTTAATGACTCCTGTAGAGAGGTGGGAGGCAATATTTGTGGAGGTTGACTGCGGGCCTCGATGTGAGAGGGCAATAGGATGAGGGTGTGTTGACACTCGTATGCGGTTGTGAAGAGGTGCCTGAAGGGAGTGGAATGTGTGGAGCTGTAAGCTTTGTCCTGAGGAATGCTATGCAGTGCAAAAACAGAATATGGGGCTTGGCAACTAAGAATGTAATGCTACTCACCGGTCAAGTCTTCCTGAGTTCCTGGATCCTTTGGGTACACCAAACTCCTGCTGCTGGCTACTTCAGCCACTTCCATCCATACCAACTTGGTTGGAGAGGTTGTATTACATTCTTTTTATTATTCCCTTCTATTCTTGAGCAGGCTCACCTCACTGCAGTTCCTCAGATCCTGCAGGAGGACCTCCAAGTGTGAGTGAGTGACCTTGTGAACAGCCTTACAGATCTGCTCTCCAATCCTGTGGTTGTTGTTGCTATTATAACTCATGCTCTGGTCCCATTCGGAGAAATCCTTCCTTTCACTGATGCAAACGCTTCTTTTCCTATTCATTCATGGGATATGAGGGTTGCTGGCTGGGCCGGCATTTATTACCTATCCCTAATTGCCCTTGAAATCATCCAGTGGAGACCATATGAGTGGAACTGAGGAACAAAAAATAATCTAAAACCGTAATGGGTATTGTGTATTGACCCTCTGGTAGCAGTTCTGAGGTGTTAGAATGTATAAATGCAGAAATTAGGCACATTAGGAAATTAGTATTAATGGGGAATTTAACTTACACATAGATTGGAAGAGGCAGACAAGCACCTGTCAGAAAAGTAGTGAATTTCTGCAATGTGTCTGGGATAGTTTCCTGCAGCAATATGTTCTAGATGCAACAAGGGGATAGGCGATGTTAGATTTAGTTATGAGTAATGAGCTAAATTTAATTAGCAGCCTAACTGTGTACGAACATTTATCAAATTGTGATCACAACATGAGTCAATTCAGTGTTGCGTTTGAAAGTGAAAAGCATGATTCAGATACAGAATTTTAGACTTGGGAAAGACTAACTTTAACAGAATGAGACCGAAACTGTCCTTGGCAAACTGAGAAGATCTGTTAATGGGTCAAATGACGGATGATCAGTGGAGAATATTTAAAGAAATATTTAACCAGATACAGAGCGAGTATATATCACTGAAAGGAAAAGGCTCCACTTCACAAAAAACAGCCATGGACAGCTAAAGAGGTCAGGGACAGCATAAAACTAAAAGAAAGTGTTTACAGAAATGCAAAACATAGATATAAAGACCAGCGCAGAAAAATACTTTCACTGCACCTCGGTACACATGACAATGAACAAATCCAATCCAGTCCAGAAAGTCATGTATCCGTGACACAAAGCAGCTTATAAGAAAGAGCTACTAAAAGGGATTATGAAAGGAAAGTTGCAAGGGACATCAAAATCAATAAGAAGTTTTGTAGTTACATGAAGGAAAAAGTGAATGGTCAAGAGCAATGTAGGCAAACTAAAAGGTGAAAACAGAGCTATAGTCAGTGATAATGGGGAAATGGCAGACATGTAGAACAATTACTTTGCCTCAGTATTTACATTTGAAAAGGAGAATAATTTGCCGGAAGTCCCAAAAATATTAACAGTCAATAGAGGACAGGGGCTTAATACAATTAATGTAAGTACAGCATCAGGAACTAGGAAATTAATGGAACTTAAAAGTGACAGATCCCCAGGACTTGGCAGTTTCCACCCAAGGGTGTTAAAGGAGGTAGGCCGAGCACATTGTACATGCCCTAACTATAACCTTCCAGAGTTTCCTAGATTTAGGTATCGTCCCTCTGGATTGGAAAATTGCACATGTCACTCCACGTTTTAAGAGGCTGGAAGGGAGAAGCCAGGGAATTACAGAACAGTTAGCCTAACATCTGTGGGAGGGAAATGCGGGAGTCTATAATCAAGGATGAAGTAACTGAACACCTCAAAATCGTGGTGTTTTAGGGAGAGCCAGCATGGGTTTGTGAAGGGAAGGTCATGCCTGACTAATCTTATTGAATGTTTTGAAGAAGTGACTACGGTAATGGACAGGGGAATGTCTTTAGATATTATTTATATGGTCTTCCAGAAGGCGTTTGATAAAGCCCCACAAAAGAGACTGTTAACTAAGGTGGAAGCCCACGGTGTTGAGGGCAAATTATTGACATGGTTAGGAAATTGGTTGAGTGGCAGGTGACAGTGTGTGAGGATAATGGGTAATTACTCTAATTGGCAGGAGGTGACTCGTGGTGTACCACAGGACCTCAATTATTCACAGTATTTATTATAGAAAGTATAGAAGTATAATCAAACTCAAAAACAGCTTCTTCCCTGCTGTTACCAGACTCCTAAACAACCTCTTCTGGACTGGCCTCATTAACACTACACCCCCGTATGCTTCATCCAGTGCCGGTGCTTGCGTAGTTACATTGTGTACCTTGTGTTGCCCTATTATGTATTTTCTTTTATGTATTTCCTTTGCATTTCCTTTTCTTTTCATGTACTTAATGATCTATTGAGCTGCTCGCAGAAATATACTTTTCACTGTGCCTCGGTACAGGTGACAGTAAACAAATTCAATCTAGAAAGTGATATATCAAATTTGATGATGATACAAAGTTAGGTGGCATTGTAGACAGCCTAGATGATAGGATAAAATTGCTATTGACAGACTAGGTGAATGGGCAATTTTGTGGCAGATGGAATTCAATGTAAGCAAGTGTGAAGTTACCATTTTGGACCAAAAAGGATAGAGCATTGTACTTTCTAAATAGAAAGAATTTGGGGACAGTAGATGTCCAAAGAGACTTGGAGGTTCAGGTGCATAGATCCTTAAAATGCCACAAACAAGTGTGGTAATAATAAAAAAGGCAAATGGAATGCTAACCTTTATATCTAGAGGATTGGAATATAAAGACACAGGGGTTATGCTGCAGCTATACAAAACCCTGGCTAGACCTGGAGTACTGTGAGCAGTTCTGGGCACCATACCTTGGGAAGGACATTTTGGCCTTGGGAGTGCAACTTAGGTTTACTAAAATTATACCTGAACTACAGGGGTTAATTTATGAGGAATGATTACACAAATCAGGCCCTTTTTCACTCAAATTTAGAAGGTTAAGGGGTGATCTGATCTGAAGCATTTAAGATTATTATCAGGGAAAGACAGGGTAGATAAAGATAAACTATTTCCACTGGTTGGAGATTCTAAAACAAGGGGCCTTAGTCTAAAAATTAGGGCTAGACTGTGCAGGACAGATGTTAGGAAGCACTTCTTCACTCAAAGGGTGGTAGAGGTTTGGAACTTTCCCCCATAAACAGCAGTTCAAGCTAGAACAGTTGTTAAATTTAAATATGCAATAGATAGATTTTTGTTGAGCAAAAATATTAAAGGCTATCTTAAGGGATATATTAAGCCAAAGGCAGGTATATGGAGTTAGGCCACAGATCAAACACAATCTCATTAAACGGCTAACAGACTCGAGGGGCTGAATGGCCTACTCCTGTTCCAATGGTGGCTTGGTTGGCCATTTATGAGTCTGGATTTGTGGGTCTGGAGTTGGGTGTAGGTCAGACCAGGTAAAGATGACATTTCCTTCTCTAAAGGGCATTAGTGCTTACAGCAATCAACAATGGTTTTAAAGTCATCATTGGACTTTTGTAATTGCAGATTTTTATTGAATTCAAATTTCACAACCTGCTGAGATGAGATTCAACCCGAATCCCTCGAACCTCTTGATTACTAGTCCAGTGGCATTACCACATCCTGCTACCCTTCCCAGTTGGCTGCGGAACCTGGAGGTGGGATGCTATTGCTGTGGTTCAGTTAAAGAGCCTTTTCAAAGCTGCTCCTTCAGCATCCGAGTTTCTGATGCAGTGAGTTCCACTGTTTGACCAATGACAAAGTTGGACAAATCTCACCTCTGGTTCCCAAAGCTTCCACCACTGGAGGTTTTCCCACTTCCCACCCATTTAGGGCAGCACGGTAGCATGGTGGTTAGCATAAATGCTTCACAGCTCCAGGGTCCCAGGTTCGATTCCCGGCTGGGTCACTGTCTGTGTGGAGTCTGCACGTCCTCCCCGTGTGTGCGTGGGTTTCCTCCGGGTGCTCCGGTTTCCTCCCACAGTCCAAAGATGTGCGGGTTAGGTGGATTGGCCATGCTAAATTGCCCGTAGTGTCCTAAAATGTAAGGTTAGGGGGGGGGAGGGGGGGGGGGGGGGGGGGGGGGGGGGGGGGGGGGGGGGTTGTTGGGTTACGGGTATAGGGTGGATACGTGGGTTTGAGTAGGGTGATCATGGCTCGGCACAACATTGAGGGCCGAAGGGCCTGTTCTGTGCTGTACTGTTCTATGTTCTATCTGGGTCTGTTAGTGTGTTTTTTTGTGAGGATTTGTCAAAAACTCCATTATCGTTTTATCATATAAATGCAAGGAATGGGAAATGGTGAACCTGCTTTACTGTATTTTTTTCTCCAGAGCAGTTCTTATGTCCCTATATGTGCAAATTATCGGCACGGTGATTACAAGAACTCATGTTTCTGCTTTATGTGCAGTAAATGATTATCGGAGTAATTAAACTTTTCTCAGTCAGTTGGCCATTTATTTTCTCACTCCTCATAAAAACGGTGATTCAGTCTTTTAGTATTTCACCCAATTGGTTGATGAGCTGCTTCACCACAGGGGCATTACACCCAAACCTGATATCTGTCTCGCAAATCCTCACCTACACAGCTTCTTGTACACAATTTCCAAGTGGTAGATTACTGGATTAGTCTTAGAGTATGAGCCATGGACAGCTTCCTCTGTGGCATTGCAAATCTAAGGCCAATTGTAGCATAAATATATGGATCAGAAAGACTTAACGAAATATGGCCTTGCAGTAATGCCCTCACAATAACACTAAAGTCATGTTAATGCTCAGCAAATAATATTACATCACAGAAAGTTAGGTCACATAATGACATCATAGAACAAAAAGACCTGTGTAACCCAGTTACCAAGAATTTTCAATACTCCTGCATGGCGGATGTTTACTGAGATTGGGGTCGAAATGTTGTCAAACTACAGAGATGTGAAGTGTTGGAGTAGTTTAAATAAACCACAAGGTTATTTCAAAGCAACAGCATAAATTAAAGGAACTGAATCTGGCAAATTAGTCTTAGTGCAGTGTTAAACATGGAATGTAGGTACAGTACAAAATGAAGAGAACTGGACATGGCAACAAATCTTAAATTTGAGATTTATTTTTAAAATAAATTATCTTTTTTCTTTTGCAGGTGGTAGAAAGCGCACCATCCCATTTCGTCGACAGCGAATGCAAATTGATCAACCAATTCCTCCATCTGGAATTGCATCAGCACCACAAATTCACACTGAAGATCCTTATTTCATGGACCTCTTGAGTGTGGCTGATAACAGGTATTTATAATTCAACAGATCAATTTAATTCATATAAAACTGATTAATGACAAATAGAAGAATTTATTATTAAGGTAGTGAATTAGGACATTAGATTCCAGTTTGAGCGGCAGCACGGTGGTGCAGTGGTTAGCACAGCTGTCTCACGGCGTCAAGGTCCCACGTTCGATCCAGGCTCTGGGTCACTGCCCGTGTGGAGTTTGCACATTATCCCCGTGTTTGCGTGGGTTTCGCCCCCATAACCCAAAGATACGCAGGGTGGGTGGATTGGCCAGGCTAAATTATCCCTTAATTGGAAAAAATGAATTGGGCACTCTAAATTTATTTTAAAGAAAGATCCCAGGGTTGAAATGGAGCCTATGATTGTCCAAGGTTATTGCTTTGGATAAAAGCTACAATGAGGTTAAAGTGGATCGTGTCCCACAGCCGATTGCAAAATATGGCTTTCATAAGCTCAGTTCAACAGACCAAGGGCGAAAATCTCCGGTGACCGTCGCGATGCCCGGGACACGGGGCCAAAAACGGCGCTGATGACTCTTGGCATCGGGCCCCGCGAAACATCGCGTATTCTCCGGGCCCGAATGGGCCAGCAGCGGTGTTACGCCATTCACGTCGGCGTCATCCGCTGACGTTGGGCGACGTAATTAACGCCTCCCGGCGTGACTACACAAAAGCTCCCACCCCCCCCCCCCCCCCCAAACCCACCGGCACTCGCACTCTGTGATCTCTCTCTCCCTCTCCCCCTCCAACCCACCGGCACCCGCACTCAGTGATCTCTCTCTCTCTCCCTCCCCCCCCTCCCCCCCCCCCCCCCCCCCCCCCCCCCCCCCAACACAACCCATCAGCACCCGCACTCTGTGATCTCTCTCCCCCCAACCCACCGGCACTCGCACTCTGTGATCTCTCTCTCTCTCTCTCTCTCTCTCTCTCTCTCTCTCTCTCTCTCCCTCCCCCTCCCCCCCAACCCACTCGCACTCGCACTCTGTGATCTCTCCCCCCCCCCCCCCCCCAAACCCAACCCAACTCACCGGCACCCTCACTCTGTGATCTCTCCCTCACCCACCGGCACCCGCACTGTGATCTCTCTCTCTCTCTCTCTCTCTCTCCCCCCCCCCCCCCCCCCCCCCCCCCCCCCACCCCCACCCCACCGGCACTCGCACTCTGTGATCTCTCTCTCCCTCTCCCACCAACCCACCGGCACCCGCACTCTGTGATTTCTCTCCCCCCCCCCCCCCGGGCCTGTCACCCACCTCCACGATGAACGGCGTCAACCATCAGCACTGGTTGACGCCGTTAAATACCTGTTGTGATTAACGCCGACATGACCACGGGACCTCGGCTCATCCGGGCTGGCGAATAACGGCAGCACAGAAACCCGTAGCCTCCTGCCGGCCCCCTCCATTTTCCGAGGCGTGCGGCGGGATTGGCGGCACGCCGACTTTTTGCGGGTGGGAGAATTCTGGACATGGCGGGGGCGGGATTTTCGGCGGCCCCGGGCAATTCTCTGACCCTGCTGGGGGTCGAAGAATTTCGCCCCAGTTCAGCAAAGAGAAATCTCCAGAAATTACTTGTTGAGAAATGATCTACAGGACAGTGGAGCATGTAGAACCTACATAGATGTGGATGGAGAATATGCATTGCAAGTTTGTGAAAACAATAAAAATTAATGGATACTTTCAGAAAAACAAGTAATTAATAAATAACATTATTCAAATTTTGGGGGTATCTGTTTATAGATTACCTCGGGTTCAACATCAAGTTCAGCATTCTGTAGGCCTCCAAATAGTGAGAGAAAGATTGATGAGCAAATCTGCAGGAAAATTACAGAGATGTGCAAGAACTAGTGAGTGGTGATATTGGGACACTTTAATTATCGCATATTGATTGGGATCATGTTAGAGTAAATGGGAAGAAGAGGGTTCTGAAATGTGCTCAGGATAATTTCCTTTATCAATATCTTCTCAGTCCAACTAGCAAGGAAGCATTGCTCAATCGGAACTGGCGAATCAAGTGTCATAAGGTTTAGCCTAATAATGGAGAAGAGCAGGGAATAATCTAAAATATAATTTCTAAATGGGAAGAGGGTTAACGTCAATGAGAGAAGGGATCTAGCTAGGGTAAAATGAAGCCAAAAACTGACTGGAGAAACAGTCAAAGAACAGTGGGTGATCTTAAAGTAGGAGATGTTTCAGGTACAGGCCAGGTACATTCAACAAGGAGGAATGGTGGGAAAATCAAAGCCAGAGCTTTTGGGTAACAATGGAGTGAAATATTATGAACAGAAAAAGAGGTTGGATAGTGTGTGTCAGGTGAATTATTTAAGCAAGAGCCAGGTCAATAACAATGAGTTGAACAGGGAGCTACAGAGGAATGTGCAGCTGGTAAAGGAAGCAAATGTGAATAGAATGGCAGTTAACATAGAAGAGAACCCAAATATCTTCTACCTGTAAATGGTAAGTGGGTAATAAGAGGTTGAATGGATCTTATTAAACCGCTATAAATAAGTGAAACAAAATACCCGAAGGCCTTATTCATCGTGGCTGGGGACTTCAGCCAGGCCAACCTTTGTACTGTTAAAATTCCACCAACGCATCTCCTGTCCCACCAGGCACCCCAACATCCTTGGTCCCTGTTACACAAAGGGCACCTACTGATCTATCCCCTGATCCCATTTCGGAAAATCGGACAAGACAGTGCTCATTCTCCCGCCATATAAGCAGAAACTTAAGCGGGTGAATCCAGTTAAGAAGGTCGTGCACTGCTGGTCCAAGGCCACAGAAGAGCTACAGCGACTGCTTGAAGTCAGTGGACTGGTCCATATTCAAGAACTCAGTGTGTCAAAAATTGCGTGCCACAGAAGGTAGTACATTCCCCGAACTTAAACCATGGTTTAACCAGGAGATTCATCCCCTACTGAGGTGTTCAAGGCAGACGACCCTGACGAATCAAGAAATCTAGGTATGACCTCCGCAAAGCCATCAGGTACGGCAAGAGACATTACCAGACTAAGCTAGAGTCACAGACTAATGACATGGATTCTCGTTGGTTATGGCAAGGCTTAAAGAATATAACGGGCTACAAAGCAAAGCTGAATAGAATCTCCAGCACAGAATACCCTTCTCCAATGAACTCAATGCTTTCTATACTCGTTTCGAGCAGGGAGCCAACAAAACATTGTCAATTGCCCCAACCACCTCGGATACACCTACATCTACCGTCACAGCCTCAGAAGTCGGATCCGCCTTTTAGAAAGTGAACCCACAGAAAGCCACAGGCCCTGACGGAACCCATGGTCGTCCACTCAGATCCTGTGCGGACCAACTGGCAGGTGTTTTCGCAGACATCTTCAACCTCTCCCTACTCCGTTCCAAGGTTCCCACCTGCTTTAAGAAGACAATTATCATATCGGTGCCAAAGAAGAACCAGGCAACATGCCTCAACTACTACCGTCCGGTGGCCGTGACATCTTATCATTTGAAATGCTTTGAGAGGTTGGTCATAGAATCATAGAATTTACAGTGCAGAAGGAGGCCATTCGGCCCATCAAGTCTGTGCCTACTCAAGCCCACGTCTCTACCCTATCCGTGTAACCCGGTAACCCCCATGAGACGCATCAACTCCAAACTTCCAGAATGCCTTGATCCACTGCAATTCGCACACCGCCACAACCGGTCCACAACAGACCCTATCTCCCTGGCCCTACACTCATCCCTAGAGCATCTCGAAAACAAGGACTCCTATGTCAGATTCCTATAAATCCCAGGCAAGCTCATATCCAAACTCCAAAACCTAGGTCTTGGCTTCTCCCTCTGCAGCTGGATATTCCACCCTATGACCACAATCAGTAAGGATAAACAAAACCACCTCCTCCATGATAATCCTCAATACTGGGGCCCTGCAACGCTGCTTAGTCCCCTGCTATATTCCTTATACTCAGGCGACTGTGGCAAAATTCGGCTCCAAATCCATCTACAAGTTTGCTGCTAACACCACTGCAGTGGGTTGGATCTCAAACGACGATGAGTCAGAGTAGAGAACCCAGTTTGATAGTGCAATGACAACAATCTCTCCCTCAGTGTCAGCAAAACTAAGGGGCTGGTTATCGATTTCAGGAAGGGAAGTGTCGCACAACCCGTCTGCATCAATAGTGTCGAGGTGGAGATGGTTGACAGCTTCAAATTCCTAGGTATACACATCACCAGCAATCTGTCCTGGTCCATCCACATAGACACTACGACCAAGAAAGCACAATGCCTATACTTACTCAGGAAACTAAGGAAATTTAGCATTTCCACATTGACTCTTACCAATTTTTGCTGATGTACCATAGAAAGCATCCTATCTGGCTGCATCACATCTTGGTATGGCAACTGCTTGGCACAAATCCGTAAGAAGCTACAGTGAGTTGTGAACACAGGTCAGTCCATCATGCGAAACTGCCTGTCATCCATTGACTCTGTCTGCACCTCCCGCTGCCTTGGGAAAGCGGGCAGCATAATCAAAGGTCCTTCCAACCCGGGTTAGTCTCTCTTCCAACCTCTTCCATCAGGCAGGAGATACAAAAGTCTGAGAACACACACTATCAGATTCAAAAACAGCATCCCCACTGTTACCAGACTCCTGTATGCCCCTCTTATAGACTGAACTGATATCTCTACTCATCTCTAATGTTGTAGCACTTTCATCTGGTGTCAATGTCTGTATTTACCCTGTGTATTTATCGTTTGTCCTATGTTTTTTCATGTATGGAACCATCTGCCTGGACTATACACAGAACAATACTTTTCCCTGTACCTCGGTATACGTGACAATAAATTTAAATCTAAATTAAATCAAAATTAGGGGCAAAAAGGGTGATACGAGTACCTTGCATCAGTGTTTACGAAGAAAAAGGATGCAAACAAAATATCAGTAGGCATGGTAAAGGCAATGGATGGGGTGAAAATTGACAGGATGTGCTGAAAAGGTTGACTCTGCTTCCAAGTGGTCCAGGTGGCTTTGCGAGGCAAGTTCCCAAAAGAAGTGACTTTGGAGATGGTGGAAGGGCTTTCCAATTTTCCTGAGATAGGGGAAAGTGCCAGAGGATTAGCGAGTGACAAGTGTGACACCCTTATTCAAGAAAACGTGTAAAGACAGACCTCGTCAACCAGTTTAATATCAGTGGTGGAAATTGTTTTAGAAACAATAATCTTTTTTAAAAAATCAACAAGTACTTGGAGTGGCTTGAGTTAATGAAGGAGAACCCATACAGGGAGACTGACTAGATTGTTCTACAGAGAACTGGCATAGATTCAATGGGCCTAATGGCCTCCCTCTGCCATAATGTTTGTATGGGCTTGATCAAGCCCCACGACTCCATTGCATTATCAGGTCATGACCCTAAGTTGATGTTGCATCACCTCTGATCTGTAATGCTTCTTTTTCTAACCATTATCATAGAATTTACAGTGCAGAAGGAGGCCATTCGGCCCATCGAGCCTGCATCGGCTCTTGGAAAGAGCACCCCACCCAAGGTCAACACCTCCACCCTATCCCCATAACCCAGTAACCCCACCCAACACTAAGGGAAATTTTGGACACTAAGGGCAATTTATCATGGCCAATCCACCTAACCTGCACATCTTTGGACTGTGGGAGGAAACCGGAGCACCCGGAGGAAACCCACACACACACGGGGAGGATGTGCAGACTCCGCACAGACAGTGACCCAAGCCGGAATCGAACCTGGGACCCTGGAGCTGTGAAGCAATTGTGCTATGCACAATGCTACCGTGCTGCCCCTTATGTTGTTAAACAAAAGCATGAATCAGGCTCCATTGAGCAGCTGCTGGAATGTATCAAATCTCCCCATGAATTCTTCGTTCCCAACCAATAGAGAACTGGACAAAGAATCCTACCAAAAAAAAATGCAGATTTCAACCCAACAGATAGATACAAACATACAAATTAAGAGTAGGAGAAGGCCACTCAGCTCTTTGAACCTGCTCTGCCTTTCAATAAGATCATGGCTGATCTGATGGTAACTTTAACCCCACATTCCTGCCTACCCTCAAAAAAAAATCAGCCCCTTGTTAATCAAGAATCTACCTGGCTCTGACTTTAAAATATTCTGCTTCCACTGCCCTTTAACGAAGAGTTCCAGAGACTCGCAACCCTCTGACACAAATAATTTCTCCTCATCTCTGCCTTAAATGAGCGACACCTTATTTTTAAAAAGTGACCCCTAGTTCTGGATTGTCCAACAAGGGGAAACATCCTCTCGACATCCACCAGTCCATACCCCTCAGGACCTTAAATGTTTTGATCAAGTCACCTCTTGCTCTTCTAAACTAGTAGATACAAACCAAGCATCTCTAACCTTTCTTCATAAGTCAGTCTGCTCATTCCTGGCATTAATCTAGTTGTCTTCTTCAGTGATCACTTGCTAACTAGTATGAATGTCCACCTAAGAAACTTTGTGCCACTGGTCTTAGGTTCTGTGGGTTCTTGCGTGGCCGGTGAGCCCGATCCCAAAGCTGCATCGCCCGACTGCACACTTGACGGGTGTTTCCAGGAGGTAGGATTGGTCCTTGGACTCTGGAACCACTGGTATTCCTTTCTCAGTCTCCTTTGTTTGACCTCCTCTTGCCTTCGGTTGTTCTCAAAGAATTGAGAGAAAATTTGGAAATTTCAACGAAATGACCCAGTGCTAAGTTTAAGATTGTGCCATCTTGATCTGTAATTTGATTTTTTTTTACTGAATTTGTTCTCCCTCTAGTATATTCTTGTTCATCTCAAAAGTGACAGCAATCTTTATTTGAACTTTACTTGTGGCTTTTGTGATTTTTTTTTTCCAGAATACTGGATCTTCAAGCTACTGTTGATGAGCTGAAGATTGAACTGGAAAAATCAGATCGTGGGATGAGAAAATTCCAGAGGCAGGTGAGATAGTTGTATTTGAACACAAACTCTTGATGTGTTACTTTTTTTAAGAAAGCAAATGGAAATCGTTTTTTAAAATTATAATTATATATCTTGATTTTTTTTTTTTGTAAATCAGACTGACTGCCAGAAATTTTCTCCTTCTACATTCTAAAATAATCCATTCAATATATCAGCCGCTGTCACGGATGCCTAGTCAGCCCTCAACAATGGCTGAGATACTGAACCAGACGCGTAACGGTTTAACATTTTAATAATTCAGCAGGGGGATGGGAACCTAAATTGTAGTCCCAGTGTACAGGATGTTGAGAGTAGTGAGGTCAGGGATAGGGTTAAAAGTTCGAAAGAGGGCACCGGCAAGCAAGACGCTGGTTTGAAGTGTGTCTACTTCAACGCCAGAAGCATCCGGAATAAGGTGGGTGAGCTTGCAGCATGGGTTGGTACCTGGGATCTCGATGTTGTGGCGATTTCGGAGACATGGGTAGAGCAGGGACAGGAATGGTTGTTGCAGGTTCCAGGATTTAGATGTTTCTGTAAGAACAGAGAAGATGGTAAAAGAGGGGGGGGTGTGGCATTGTTAATCAAGGAAAGTATTACGGCGGTAGAAAGGACGTTTGAGGACTCATCTACTGAGGTAGTATGGGCCGAGGTTAGGAACAGGAGAGGAGAGGTCACCCTGTTGGGAGTTGTCTATAGACCTCCGAATAGTTCCAGAGATGTAGAGGAAAGGATTGCAAAGATGATTCTCGACAGGAGCGAGAGTAACAGGGTAGTTGTTATGGGGGACTTTAACTTTCAAAATATTGACTGGAAATACTATAGTTCAAGTACTATAAATGGGTCAGTTTTTGTGCAGTGTGTGCAGGAGGGTTTTCTGACACAGTATGTAGACAGGCCAACAAGGGGCGAGGCCACATTGGATTTGGTACTGGGTAATGAACCCGGCCAGGTGTTACATTTAGATGTAGGTGAGCACTTTGGTGATAGTGATCACAACTCGGTTATGTTTACTTTAGCAATGGGCAGGGATAGGTATATACCGCAAGGCAAGAATTATAGCTGGGGGAAAGGCAATTATGATGCTATTCGGCAAGATTTAGGATGTATAGGATGGGGCAGGAAACTGCAGGGGATGGGTACAATCGAAATGTGGAGCTTTTTCAAGGAACAGCTACTCCGTGTCCTTGATAAATATGTACCTGTCAGCCAGGGAGGAAGTTGTCGAGCAAGGGAACCGTGGTTTACTAAGGAAGTTGAAGCACTTGTCAAGAGGAAGAAGAAGGCCTATGTTAGGATGAGACATGAAGGCTCAGTTAGGGCACTTGAGAGTTACAAGTTAGCCAGGAAGGACCTAAAGGGAGAGTTAAGAAGAGCGAGGAGAGGACACGAAAAGTCATTGGCGGATAGGATCAAGGAAAACCCTAAGGCTTATCAGGAACAAAAGAATGACTAGAGTAAAATTAGGGCCAATCAAGGATAGTAGTGGAAAGTTGTGTGTGGAATCAGAGGAGATAGGGGAAGCGTTAAATGGATATTTTTCGTCAGTGTTTACACTGGAGAAAGACAATGTTGTCGAGGAGAACACTCAGGTTCAGTCGACCAGGCTAGATGGAATTGAGGTTCAAAAGGAGGAGGTGTTAGCAATTTTGGAAAATGTCAAAATAGATAAGTCCCCTGGGCCAGATGGGATTTATCCTAGGATTCTCTGGGAAGCAAGGGAGGAGATTACAGAGCCTTTATCCTTGATCTTTATGTCGTCTTTGTCGATAGGAATAGTGCCGGAAGACTGGAGGATAGCAAATGTTGTCCCCTTGTTCAAGAAGGGGAGTAGAGACAACCCTGGTAATTATAGACCTGTGAGCCTTACTTCGGTTGTGGGTAAAATGTTGGAAAAGGTTATAAGAGATAGGGTTTATAATCATCTTGAAAAGCTAGCCATTCGGGCAGCATGGTAGCATGGTGGTTAGCATCAATGCTTCACAGCTCCAGGGTCCCAGGTTCGATTCCCGGCTGGGTCACTGTCTGTGCGGAGTCTGCACGTCCTCCCCCTGTGTGCGTGGGTTTCCTCCGGGTGCTCCGGTTTCCTCCCACAGTCCAAAGATGTGCGGGTTAGGTGGATTGGCCATGCTAAATTGCCCGTAGTGTCCTAAAAAGTAAGGTAAAGGGGGAGTTGTTGGGTTACGGGTATAGGGTATAGGGTGGATACGTGAGTTTGAGTAGGGTGATCATTGCTCGGCACAACATTGAGGGCCGAAGGGCCTGTTCTGTGCTGTACTGTTCTAAATTCTAAAAAAACAAGTTGATTAGCGATACTCAACACGGTTTTGTGAAGGGTAGGTCATGCCTCACAAACCTTATTGAGTTTTTTGAGAAGGTGACCAAACAGGTGGATAAGGGTAAAGCGGTTGATGTGGTGTATATGGATTTCAGTAAGGCGTTTGATAAGGTTCCCCACGGCAGGCTATTGCAGAAAATAAGGAAGTATGGAATTGAAGGTGATTTAGCGGTTTGGATCAGTAATTGGCTAGCTGAAAGAAGACAGAGGGTGGTGGTTGATGGCAAATGTTCATCCTGGAGTTCAGTTACTAGTGGTGTACCGCAAGGATCTGTTTTGGGGCCACTGCTGTTTGTCATTTTTATAAATGACCTGGAAGAGGGTGTAGAAGGATAGGTTAGTAAATTTGCAGATGACACGAAGGTCGGTGGAGTTGTGGATAGTGCTGAAGGATGTTGTAGGATACAGAGGGACATAGATAAGCTGCAAAGCTGGGCTGAGAGGTGGCAGATGGAGTTTAATGCGGAAAAGTGTGAGGTGGTTCACTTTGGAAGGAGTAACAGGAATGCAGAGTACTGGGCTAATGGCAAGATTCTTGGTAGTGTAGATGAACAGAGAGATCTCGGCATCCAGGTACATAAATCCCTGAAAGTTGCCACCCAGGTTAATAGGGCTGTTAAGAAGGCATATGGTGTGCTAGCCTTTATCAGTAGGAGGATTGAGTTTCGAAGCCACAAGGTCATGCTGCAGCTGTACATAACTCTGGTGCGGCTGCTCCTGGAGTACTGCGTGCAGTTCTGGTCACCACATTATAGGAAGGATGTGGAAGCTTTGGAAAGGGTTCAGAGGAGATTTACTAGGATGTTTCCTGGTATGGAGGGAAGGTCTTACGAGGAAAGGCTCAGGGACTTGAGGTTGTTTTCGTTAGAGAGGAGAAGGCTGAGAGGTGACTTAATAGAGACATATAAGATAGTCAGAGGGTTAGATAGGGTGGACAGTGAGAGTCTTTTTCCTCGGATGGTGATGACCAACACGAGGGGACATCGCTTTAAATTGAGGGGTGATAGATATAGGACAGATATCAAAGGTAGTTTCTTTACTCAGAGAGTAGTAGGGGTGTGGAATGCCCTGCCTGCAACAGTAGTAGACTCGCCAACTTTAAGGGCATTTAAGTGGTCACTGGATAGACATATGGATGAAAATGGAATAGTGTAGGTCAGATAGGCTTCAGATGGTTTCACAGGTCGGCGCAACATCGAGGGCCGAAGGGGCCGTACTGCGCTGTAATGTTCTATGTTCTAATACAGTGCGGAAAGATCGTTCCGTTCTAGGAGTGATAATATAAGAAATAGAATTTGATCATTTTATAAACAAATTTTATTAAAACAAAAGAGAAGAAACCAATATTGAAACTTTTACTTCAGCTCTAATAGTAACAGATTACTAGCAGCTTCTTAACCTTCCATGCACAACACTTAATATAACATGCAGCTCTCTTTCCACGTTACAGACAGACAAAGGCAATACCTGCATTGAAAGCCTGCCTTGGTGGCAACTTTCATGACTTCCCTACTCAGTTTCCACAGCTTTCTTCCTGTAACTGTTTCAACACCATTTCCTTTCTGTCTAGTCTCTCTAAGCTCCGCCCACCCCTTCAAACAAAGGCTCTCCTCTGAGGCGGCCAGACTTGAATCTATTCTTGTTACCTTGGCTGATTGCCCACTCCTGTGTCTACAAAAGAACAGAGCTATGCCATTTATATCCAACTAACCTTCCATTGATGGACAAATACGTAATCAGACTCCGTGATGGGCTGATGACTGGTCAGACAAGATAGTCTTGAATGACAATGGATCTTGAGTGGATCATCGTGGCTGAATAGGATATCCTGTCTATTCCCGCTAATGAGGTTAAGTCTGAATGGGACAACTTAACTCAGGCTGTTGGCGTATCCCTTTGACTCTGCTACTACCGTAGTTTCCGGACTATAAGCCGCTACTTCTTTCCCACGTTTTGAACCTCGCGGCTTATACAACGACGCGGCTTATTTATGGATTTTTCCCGCTTTCACTAAACCAATGAAATTGCGTAACGGGTTAAGGTAAAACAATGTAACTTTTTAGTTTACTGTTTAGATTAAATCGAGCGCGCTCAAACATCCCATCATTCTGATTACGGTAGTCATTTTGTCACCCTCATCATGGCAAAGACGGAGAAATGCATATGATGCAGCTTTCAAGTTGAAGGCGATCGATCTGGCTGTTGGAAAAGGAAATAGAGCTGCTGCACTAGAGCTTGGTCTTAATGAGTCGATGATAAGACGTTGGAAACAGCAGCGTGAGGAATTGACTCAGTGCAAAAAGACAACTAAAGCTTTCAGAGGGAAGAAAAGCAGATGGCCCGAACTAGAAAATGAGCTCGAAGACTGGGTCAACATGCAGAGAGCAGACGGCCGAGGTGTTTCAACTGTACAGATCCGACTGAAAGCCAAAACAATCGCCACCGCAATGAAGTTTGAGAATTTTAGAGGTGGACCATCGTGGTGTCTCAGATTTATGAGACGTAAAGGCCTGTCCATCGGGGTACGGACGAGTTTGTGTCAGCAGCTCCCTCCCGACTACGAGGAAAACATTTCAAACTTCCGCAAATTCATTGATGCAAAGATAGCGGAGCATTCCATTGGCCCGCACAATATCATAAATATGGATGAGGTTCCTCTGACATTTGACCTGCCTCTCACTCGGACTGTCAACAGGAAAGGTGAATCATCCGTCATGCTGAAAACAACTGGGCATGAAAAAACGCACTTCACCTGTGTTCTGAGTTGCACGGCATCGGGAGAAAAGCTTCCACCGATGGTGATTTGTAAACGCACGACGATACCAAAAGAAAAATTCCCTACAGGAATTGTTGTGAAAGTCAACAAGAAAGGATGGATGACGGAAAGCCTAATGCATGAATGGCATACGGAGTGCTACGGCAAGCGACCGGGAGGATTCTTTCACAGGAACAAGGCATTGCTCGTTTTGGACAGCATGAGGGCCCACATAACAGATTCTGTGAAAGAAGCCATCAAGAGGACAAACTCAATTCCAGCTGTGATTCCTGGGGGCACAACAAAGTATTTACAGCCACTCGACATCAGTTTAAATCGTGCATTTAAGGTGGCGCTTCGTGTTCAGTGGGAGGCTTGGATGACAAGTGGGGAGAAATCCTTCACTAAAACGGGCCGCATGCGAAGAGCAACTTATGGTCAAGTCTGCCAGTGGGTCCTGACAGCGTGGAGCATTGTTAAAAAATCCACTATCATCAACGGGTTTCGAAAAGCTGGATTGCTGCGTGTTGCTCAGCGGGAAATTTGTCTCCGGATGAAAGTGATGAGAGCGACAATGAAAACAATCCAACATCGGATGAAGCAATTCTGAGGCTATTCAACTCTGACACTGAAGGAGATGACTTCAGTGGTTTCAGTGCACAAGAGGAGGATAGTGACTGTGATCACCTGGGTTGGTGATATCTTGATTACGATCAGTAATAAAAGACTTCTTTTTACACATGATTTATTTATTTTTAATGTTTCAAACTGATGATTCTATGTTAATCTTAAGAGCTTAATCGGATTGATTTCGCTCCACAGTGACCAATGACTTTCTTGGTAGGCTATTCTTTACCGCTAATTTTTTATTTTTGTTACAAGCCGTATTTCGTTAAAGCCTGTGTAAAGCTCATTTGTTTCAATGTACCGGTAAGCACCTGCGGCTTATATACGTGTGTGGCTTATTTATGTTCAAAATAAAAAAACTGTTCAAAATCAGTGGGTGCGGCTTATAGTCAGGTGCGCTTTATAGTCCGGAAATTACGGGTAGTAGTCTTTTCCATCAGTCTGTTTAACCCCAAAATTGCCTGCTACATCTTGGACCCCATTTCTGGACCCAAGTTCCTAATATCCCCCTATCAGGACAGTCACAATATGCGTGATGCGAATATTGTACACAAAGTGCCTTTTCGGTTTGAAGTTGACTTAAAGAGACATAGGGCATTGTTTTAATCTTTCATCCAAAATATAGCACTTCCGATAATATAGCGCTTCCTCAGTAATATAACGAAGTGAATGCCCATCCAGATACATACTGGAATTGAGGAGTGTTTAAGCCTTCTGGTGAGCATGTTACCACTGAGCCAAGTTGATACTGTGTAGTTAAAGTTTTCCAATTAAGGGGACTTCCGGTGGCGGCAATGCGGAGCTAAGCCGCACGTTCGGCAGCTCCCGCTAAAAACGGACTTTGGGGCTCTTTTAAGGGCCCCCAACGGAACTTCGACGACGAATCCCGACGTGGGAAAGGGTCTGGAGTAGATCCCTAAGGTCCTATGGTCCGGACCAGGAGTGGGGTGAGAGGAAAAACAGTGGAAGCGCCCCTGGAAAAGCGGGGGAAGAGAAACAAAATGGCGGCCGGCGGAGCCCTCAAGGAGCCGAGGCAGTGGGCGCAGGAGCAGCAGGAGACTCTGCTGCGCTGCTTCCAGGAGCTTAAGGTGGAGCTGCTGGAATCGCTGAAGGCTACCACCAGAGAGCTGATGGAGACTCAGACAGCCCAAGGGGCCGCGATCCGGGAGCTGCAGCAGCAGGCCTCCGCAAGGGAGGATGAGGCCGTGGCCGTCGCGGGGAAGGTGGAGATGCACGAGGCGCTCCATAAAAAGTGGCAGGAGCGGTTCGAGGAGCTGGACAACCGGTCGAGGCGGAAGATTTTGCGGATCCTGGGCCTCACGGAGGGGCTGGAGGGGTCGGACCTGGCGGCCTTTGTGGTCGTTTTGCTGAACTCGATGGGAGCTGGGTCCTTCCAGGGGCCCCTGGAGCTGGAGCGGGCCCACAGAATTCTGGCTAGGAGGCCCAAGCCGAACGAGCCGCCGCGGGCGGTGTTGGTGCGGTTTCATCGGTTCGTTGATCGTGCGTGCGTGCTCCGGTGGGCCAAGAAGGAGCGGAGCAGCAAGTGGGAGAACACGGAGGTGGGGATCTTCCAGGACTGGAGTGCGGAGGTGGCTAAGCGGAGGGCCGGGTTCAACGGGACGAAGGCGGTGCTCCACAGACGGAGTCTGTGGGTCACCTACAAGGACCGGCACCATTATTTTGTGTCCCCGGAGGAGGCGGGGCCTTTGTGCAGGCCAAGAAACCGGACTCAAACTGAGGGTCAAAGATGGGGGATTTTGTATGATAATGTAATTGTGTTTAATTGTTGCTCTGGGGGGGGGGGTTCTCTGTTTAATGCAAGATGTGTGTTGGCTTTAGGGTGGGTTGGGCGAGGTCGTTCTGTCTTTTTGTATGGTCTGGTGGACGGGTTCGGGCAGGGAGGTACACTGGGAGTGCGGGGAGCTGGTGGTGGGGACCGGCAATGTGAGTTGGCCTAGAGGAGGCGGGGTTGGGCAGGGCGAAAGCGCTGGCTTTTCTCTGGTTTCCCGCTCTGTGGGATGATGGGGGCGGGGTCGGGGCTGAGAAGCGCGGGCTGTTGCTGGCTGTTATTCTCCCGCGCAAGAGTGGGGAGGGGAGGGAGGAGGGCCTGCTGTTGGGCACGAAGGAGGAGGAGTAGTCCCACGTGGGGAGGGGTCGGAGGTATGGCGAGAGTCGCCGGGGTCAGCAGAAGTTAGCTGGCTCACGGGAGTGCTATGGAGAGAGGGACGCAGCTAGGAGGGGTCCTAGCCTGTGGGGGTGGTACGGGGTTGCTGCTGAAATGGCCAGGGAAGGAGCTGGAGGATGCGGGGGGGAGGGGGGGGGGGGAGTTGCCACCGTGGGGAACAGGCCGAGCGGGGGATGCTGGCCAGTGGTGGGCAGGGGATGGGTTATGGCTAATCGGCAGGGGAGGGGGGCAGGGAGCCCTCTGATCCGGCTGATCACCTGGAATGTGAGGGGGCTGAATGGGCCGGTCAAACGGGCCTGGGTGTTTGTGCACTTGAAGGGGCTGAAGGCGGATGTGGCCATGCTCCAAGAGACACACCTGAAAGTGGCGGACCAGGTTCAGCTGAGGAAGGGATGGGTGGGCCAAGTCTTTCATTCAGGGCTGGATGAGAAGAATCGGGGGGTGGCGATCCTGGTGGGAAAGAGGGTGTCGTTTGAGGCGTTGAGGGTGGTGGCTGACAGTGGCGGGAGGTATGTGATGGTGAGTGGTAAGCTGCAGGGGGAGTGGGTGGTGTTGGTGAATGTTTATGCCCCAAATTGGGACGATGCGGGGTTTATGCGGCGTATGTTGGGCCGCATTCCGGACCTGGAGGTGGGGGGCCTGATCATGGTGGGGGACTTCAACACGGTGCTGGATCCCCCATTGGATCGATCCAAGTCCCGGACAGGTAGGAGGCCAGCGGCGGCTAAGGTGTTAAGGGGATTTATGGATCAGATGGGAGGGGTGGATCCCTGGAGGTTTGCGAGGCCAAGGGCCAGGGAGTACTCATTTTTCTCCCACGTGCATAAAGCCTATTCGCGGATTGATTTTTTTTGTCCTGAGCAGGGGGCTGGTTTCGAGGGTGGAGGATGTTGAATACTCTGCCATTGCCATTTCGGATCATGCCCCGCACTGGGTGGACCTCGGGCTGGGGGAGGAGAGGGACCAACGTCCGCTCTGGCGCTTGGAGGTGGGGCTGCTGGCAGATGAGGAGGTGGCCGGGAGGGTTCTGGGGTGTATTGAGAGGTACCTTGAGGCCAGCGATAACGGGGAGGTCCGAGTGGGGACGGTCTGGGAGGCATTGAAGGCGGTGATTAGAGGGGAGTTAATTTCCATCCGAACCCATAGGGAGAGGGGGGAGCAGAGGGAGAGATTGATAGGGGAGAGGGTGAGGGTGGATTGGAGATATGCGGAGGCTCCGGAGGAGGGATTGCTGGGGGAGAGGCGTAGCCTTCAGGCCAGGTTCGACCTATTGACTACCAGAAAGGCGGAAGCTCAGTGGAGGAAAGCACAGGGGGCGGTGTATTAATATGGGGAGAAGGCGAGCAGGATGCTGGCACACCAGCTCCGAAAGCGGGACGCAGCCAGGGAGATTGGGGGAGTGACTGATAGATTTGGGAAGGTGGTGCGGAGGGGGGGTAGACGTTAATGGGGTCTTTAGGGACTTTTATGGGGAACTGTACCGGTCTGAACCCCCGGTGGAGGGGGAGGGAATGGGGCGCTTCTTGGACAAGCTGCGATTTCCGAGGGTGGAGATGGGGCAGGTGGAGGGACTGGGGGCGCCGATTGAGCTGGAGGAGCTGGTTAAATGGATAGGGAGCATGCAGTCGGGGAAGGCGCCGGGGCCGGATGGGTTCCCGGCCGAATTTTATAAAAGGTATGCGGACCTGTTGGGCCCCCTGTTGGTCCGGACCTTTAACGAGGCAAGGGAGGGGGGGGGCTTTGCCCCCAACTATGTCACGGCCGCAGATTTCCTTAATCCTGAAGCGGGACAAGGACCCTCTGCAGTGTGGGTCATATAGGCCGATCTCGCTGCTAAATGTAGACGCCAAGCTGCTGGCAAAGATCTTAGCCACAAGAATAGAGGATTGTGTGCCGGGGGTCATTCACGAGGACCAGACGGGGTTTGTAAAGGGAAGGCAGTTGAATACTAACGTGCGAAGGCTCCTCAACGTTATTATGATGCCGGCTGTGGAAGGGGAGGCGGAGATAGTGGTGGCATTAGATGCGGAGAAGGCCTCTGATAGGGTTGAGTGGGGGTATCTGTGGGAGGTGTTGGAAAGGTTTGGGTTTGGGGAGGTGTTTGTCCGTTGGGTGAGGTTGCTCTATGCAGCCCAGATGGCGAGTGTAGCCACAAATAGAAGGAGGTCGGAGTACTTTCGGCTGTACCGGGGGACGAGACAGGTGTTCCCTGTCCCCCTTGCTCTTTGCGTTGGCAATTGAGCCCCTGGCCATGGCGTTGAGGGAGTCAGGAAACTGGAGGGGCCTGGTGCGGGGTGGGGAGGAGCATCGAGTGTCGCTTTATGCGGACGACCTGTTGCTGTATGTGGCGTACCCGGTGGGGGGGATGCCGGAGGTGATGAGGATTCTCAGCGAATTTGGGGGCTTCTCTGGGTATAAGCTGAACCTGGGCAAGAGCGAGTTGTTCATGGTGCACCCGGGGGATCAGGAGGAGGGGATTGGTAGGCTCCCACTGAAGCAGGCAGGGAAGAGCTTCAGGTACCTAGGAGTCCTAGCGGCTGGGAGCTTGGGGGCCCTGCACAAGCTCAACCTCACAAGGTTGGTGGAGCAGATGGAGGAGGAGTTCAAAAGGTGGGATATGTTACCGCTGTCACTGGCGGGGAGGGTGCAGTCCGTTAAGATGACTGTGCTCCCAAGGTTTTTGTTTCTGTTCCAGTGCCTTCCAATCCTTATCCCGAAGGCCTTTTTTAGGAGAGTGAACAGGAGTATTACGGGATTTGTGTGGGCACATGGGACTCCGAGGGTGAGAAGGGTGTTCTTGGAGCGGGGCAGGGATGGGGGGGCTGGCGCTGCCCAACTTCTGTGGGCACTATTGGGCTGCCAACGCAGCAATGGTGCGTAAGTGGGTAATGGATGGGGAAGGGGCAGCATAGAAGAGGATGGAGATGGCGTCCTGTTTGGGCACGAGCCTGGAGGCGCTGGTAACGGCGCCGTTGCCGCTCCCTCCAACGAGGTATACCAAGAGCCTGGTGGTGGCAGCTACCCTCAAAAACTGGGGGCAATGGAGATGACATAGGGGAGAAGTGGGGGGCTCGATGGAGGCCCCGATATGGGGGAACCATCGGTTTGTTCCAGGGAGCATTGATGGTGGATTTCTGGGCTGGCACAGGGTAGGGGTTAGGAGGTTGAGGGACCTGTTTGTGGAGGGGAGGTTCGCGAGTTTGGGGGAGTTAGAGAGGAAGTTTGGGCTCCCCCCGGGAACATGTTTCGGTACATGCAGGTTAGGGCATTTGCCAGGCAGCAGGTGGAGGGGTTCCCCTTGTTGCCCCCACGTGGGGTACGGGACAGGGTGCTCTCGGGAATGTGGGTTGGAGGTGGGAGGATTTCGGATTTTTAATATTGTTTTGTTTATATTTTGTGAAAATCTTAATAATTTTTTTTTATTTTTTAAAAAAGTTTTCCAATTAAATGGAGGAAGTGAAGCACAATAAAATGTGACAAATGCGTAAATAGTCTAATAATTATATTTAGATTGAATGAACAATGTTTCATGGGTTTTAGTTTCGCCTTTTCAGTGATTTCTCTTGAGGCCTCATGAGAGACTAAATTTGGAAAGGATAACCTACCCATGAGTCAGTGTCTGACTCATGTTAGACTGCCCCAGTCTCATGTTGCTTGATTTGCATGATGTATGCAACACCATTGGATGGTACAGAACCATTGTCTTCTCGTCTAATGTTGGAATTCTGCAATGCACTGCAGTATTCCTTTTAACGTCTTTAACAAGAGATTTTCAATGGTCAAGCAAGAACTCCAAAAACCTAAGCTTTACATCGAGAGTAGACAATAAACATTTTTGTAAAGTTACTTCACCTACTTTGAGAGCAAAAGAAGAACATTTTGAGATTCCAAGATTACTAACAACGGCTTGCTTCATAGTCCATAAAATGAAAGTATGTTTTTTAAAAGTGTTTTTAAAAATGTGTTAGCCATTCTGATACTTGTTAATATGCATCAAACTTCAGATTTAGCTAATTACTAAAGCTCTATGTTGGAATAAATTCTGCGCATGAAACGGGTGAAAATTACTTTGCATTTCATTTTAGATTTGAACAGTCACGACTTTAACATCGAAGAAAATATCTGATGTATGGAGTGGATCCAGACCGTAGCCCAGTATAGAATTTCAATGTTCCTATAATGTACTAACCTGTATTATATCACGAGGAAAACTGCATGAGGATGTGCAACAACTTTCTAACAATAGTATCTTTCCTCTTGGGACCTCCTACCGCTGGAGCTTGAGAAGTGGGTGTGCCAAATGCAGCAATGGCCAGTTTATAACATGTTTGCACGATTGTGTTGCTTTATAAAAGCAAATTGCTGCGGGTGCTGGAATCTGAAACAAAAGAGAAAATGCTGGAAAATCTCAGCGGTCTGGCAGAGTCTGTAGGGAGAGAAAAGAGCTAACATTTCAAGTCCGATGACTCTTTGTCAAAGCTAACAGACAGAGAAAGTGGGAAATATTTATGTGGAGTATGAATGAAAGATGAGTCATAACTACAGAAACCCAGTGAAACCAGGTGCTAATGGCCGCAGAAATCAAGGGGAAAGAGTGCTAATGGCAGTCCCCAGAGAGAACAAAAGATGTGAAAAGCCAAACAGCAGAGAAACTAACATCAGAGGGTGAACTGTAGATGTGGGGGGAGGGGAAGGTGGAAGCTTAGAGGAGGAAGGGTAAGGAAAGGTGGATAAGTTGGGGGGGGGGTTAATATATATTAAGAAAGAAATGGTAAAAGGCAGTTAAAATGAAATGGGATGAAAACAAATGGGTCGAGGTGGGGTAGAGCTAATCATTTGAAGTTGTTGAATTCGATGTTGAGGTTGGAAGGCTGTAATGTGCCTAATCAGAAGATGAGATGTTGTTCCTCCAATTTGCATTGAGCTTCACTGGAACATTGCAGCAAGCCAATGACAGACATGTGGGCATGGGAGCAGGGTCTTTTGTTAAAATGGCAAGCAACGGGAAGGCCTGAGTCCTGAATGCGCACAGACCGAAGATGCTCAGCAAAGTGATCACCCAGTCTGCGTTTGGTCTCTCCGATATAGAGGAGACCAAATTGGGAGCAGCGAATGCAGTCGACCAAATTGGTAGAGATGCAAGTGAAACGCTGCTTAACTTGGAATGAGTGTTTTGGGCCTGGGATGTTAAGCATGGAAGAGGTAAAGGGGCAGGTGTTGCATCTTCTGCGATTGCATGGGAAGGTGCCATGGGTGATGGGAGAGGTACTAGGTATGGTGGAGGAGTGGATTAGATTATCTCGGAGGGTCTCTGGAATGCTGAAAGAGGGAGTGAAGGGAAGATGTGTTTGGTGGATGCATCACGCTGGAGTTGGCGAAAATGACGGAGGATTATGCTTTGCATACGGAGGCTAGTGGGATGAAATGTGAGAATGAGGGGGACTCTATCCTTGTTCTGGGAGGGAGGGGAGGGAGCGAGGGTTGTGGTGCGGGAGATGGACCTGTCAACAACTGTAGGTGAGAAATCACGGTTGAGGAAGAAGGGACAGATTTTCGAAGCACCATTATGGAAAGTGGCATCATCGGAGCAAATGCGATGGAGGCGAAGGAGTTGAGAGAAAGTGATAGAGTCCTTACAGGGTGTAGGGTGCGAAGAGCTGTAGTCCAGCTAGCTGTGGGAGTCAGTGGGCTTGTAGTGGATATTAGTAGATAGTCTATTGCCGGAAATGGAGACAGAAAGATCAAGGAAGGGAAGGGAAGTGTCTGAGATGAATCAGGTGAAAGTGATGGAGGGGTGGAAACTGGAACCAAAGTTGATTAATTTTTCCAGGTCCGGACGAGAGCATGAAGTGGCACCAAAATAGTCATCAATGTATCGGTAAAGGAGTTGTAGGAGGGGACCCGGGTAGGCCTGGAACAAGGAATGTTCCAGATACCCCATAAAAAGGCAAGCATAGCTAGGACCCATGCGGGTACCCATTGCTACATCTTTGATTTGGAGAAAGTGGGATGAATTGTTGAGAGATAGAATGAGTTCAGCCAGGCGGAGGAGCGTGGTGTGGATGGGAATTGTCCGGGCCTCTTTTGGAGAAAGAAGCAAAGAGCTCTCAGGCCATCCTGGTGTGGGATGGAGGTATAGAGAGATTGCACATCAATGGTGAATAGAATGTGGTTAGGGCTGCGAACTGGAAGCTGTCAATATGACACAGTGCATCAGGAATCCCGGATGTAGGTGGAGAGGGAATGGACCAGAGGAGTGAGGATGGAGTCAAGATGAGAGGAAATAAGTTTGGTGGGGCAGGTGCATGCTGACACAATGGGCCTGCCGGGACACTCCTTTTAGTGGATTTTGGGAAGTAGGTAAAAGCGGACTATCCGGGCTTGGGAAACTGAGGTTGAAAGCTATAGGGGGAAGGCATCTGGAGGAAATGGGGTCGCTAACGGTGCTGGAGATAATGGCTTGATGTTCAGTGGTCTGGTCATGGTCCAGGGGGAGATAAGAGGAAGTAGCTGAGAGTTGGCGCTCAGCCCCTGCGAGGTAGAAGTCAGTGCGGCAGACGACAACAGCACCCCCTTTGTCGGCAGGTTTGATGACAAAGTCGGAGTTGGACCTGATGGAGTGAAGAGCAGAAAGTTCGGAAGGAGAGAGGTTGGAATGGGTGAGGAGGCAGAAAAATTAAGACGGCCAATGTCCCGTCAACAGTTCTCAATGACAAGATCAAGGGCAGGTAAGTGTTGGGCAGGGGGGTCCAGTTGGAGGCAGAATGTTGGAGGCACATGAAAGGATCAGTGGGACGGGAGGAGGATTCTTGCCCAAAGAATTGGGCACGGAGACGAAGGCAACGAGGTGTTGCTTTATATTCAATTCCCTTATCTGTAGTTGGCTTAATTTGTTTTCCTGTCAGTGTTACTGCAGTTACACAGTTCAAAAGCTCATACTTTTCACATTTTAAAAAAAACCTCACAGCTATCTGCAAAATATTCTCTCTCTTCAGAATTGCAGCAATGTGATAATACGTCGATGCTAAATGTAAAAATCCTGTTCTTCAAGTGCTTCAAGCAAGCTACATAGCCAACTTAGGAAGGATGTGAGGATCCAGGAGAAATTGCAGAGGAGATTTACCAGAATGGTTCAGGAGATGAGGAATTTTAGTTTCAATTTTAAATTGGAGATGGTGGGGTTGTTCTCAGGGGACAAGGAGGGAGATTACATAGAGGTGTACAGAATTGTGATAGGTTTGGATAAGGTAGGCACACAAAGCTGTTCCCATTAGCTTGAAGGTACAAGGAATGGGGGACACAGATTTAAGGTTTTGAGCAAGAGATGCGAGGGAAAATTGCTACTTTCTGCCTTTCGTAACCTAGCCAGTTCTGTTTCCATTTTGCCAGCTCACCTCTGATCACATGTGACTTCACCTTTTGTACCAATCTGCCTTGAGGGACCTTGTCAATGGCCTTACTGAAGTCCATGCAGACAACATCCACTGCCCTACCTGCATTAACCATCTTTGTGATCTCCTTGAAAAGTATATATAAATGATTTGGAGGAAAATGTAACTGGCCTGATTAGTAAGTTTGCGGACGACACAAAGGTTGGTGGAATTGAGGATAGCGATGAGGACTGTCAGAGGATACAGCAGGATTTAGATTGTTTGGAGACTTGGGTGGAGAGATGGCAGATGGAGTTTAATACAAACAAATGTGATTAAATGCATTTTGGAAGGTCTAATACAGGTAGGGAATATGTAGTGAATGGTAGAACCCTCAAGAGTATTGACAGTCAGATCTCGGTGTACAGGTCCACAGGAAAGGGGCAACACGGGTGGAGAAGGTAGTCAAGAAGGCATATGGCATACTTGCCTTCATTGGCCGGGGCATTGAGTGTAAAAATTGGCAAGTCATTGTAGTTGTATAGAACCTTAGTTAGGCCACACTTGGAGTTTGGTGTTCAATTCTGGTCGCCACACTACCAGAAGGATGTGGAGGTTTTAGAGAGGGTGCAGAAGAGATTTACCAGGGTGTTGCCTGGTATGGAGGGCATTAGCTATGAGGTGAGGTTGAATAAACTTGTTTTGTTCACACTGGAATGACGGAGGTTGAGGGGCGACCTGATAGATGTCTACGAAATTATGAGGGGCATAGACAGAGTGGATACTCAGAGGCTTTTTCCGAGTGTAGAGGGGTCAATTACTAGGGAGCATAGGTTTAAGGTGCGAGGGGCAAGGTTTAGAGGAGATGTACGAGGCATGTTTTTTACACAGAGGGTAGTGGGTGCCTGGAACTCGCTACCGGAGGAGGTGGTGGAAGCAAGGGCGATAGTGACGTTTAAGGGGCATCTTGACAAATACATGAATAGGATGGGAATAGAGGGGTATGGAACCCGGAAATGTAGAAGCTTTTAGTTCAGACAAGCAGCATGGTCGACGCAAGCTTGGAGGGCCGAAGGGCCTGTTCCTGTGCTGTACTTTTCTTTGTTCTTTGAAAAGTGTTTTACTCAGCGAGTGGTAATGCCCTGGAACTCTCTGCCTCAGAGAGTGGTGGAAGTGGAGATGATCAATGATTTCAGAGGAAAATTGGATGGGCACTTGAGGGGAAAAAAGTTGCATGTCAGTGGGACTGATTTATAAAATTTACAGTGCAGAAGGAGACCATTCGGCCCATCGAGTCTGTACCTACTTAAGCCCACACCGTCACCCTATTCCAGTAACCCCAGCTAACCTTTTTTGGGCACTAAGGGCAATTTATCACGGCCAATCCACCTATCTTTGGACTGTGGGAGAAATCCGGAGCACCCGTCGGAAACCCACGCAGACACTGGGAGAACGTGAAGACTCCACACAGACAGTGACCCAGCCGGGAATCAAACCTGTGACCCTGGAGCTGTGAGGCAACTGTGCTAACCACTGTGCTACTGTGCTGCCCTACGAAGATTGCTCGACAAAGGCCTGACATGGACTTGATGGCCAAATGGTCTCTTTCTGTGCCATAATGACTCTAAGCCAGCACCAGCTGTTAATGATATGCCTCGATCTTTATTTTTGAATGTTTTCAAATAAACTAACCATGAAGATTGACCTGGTGCACTCTGACTAGCTTTACCACAAAAACTAGGCAGATAACCCTAAACTTAACATGGAGTGGTAAATAAGCCTTCATATTTTCATGAATTACTGCTTTAAGACTTGCAAGAAGAAAATTGAAAAGTAATGGCATATATATGAGGTAACTTGCTCAATTCCACATGAACAAGGCATTATGTCATATCTTATTATGTCATCTCCGGGAGCTAGTAAACTCATTTTGTAATCTGGATAGTCAAATCTAAAGTGTTTCAGTGCCAACCACCTTCATCCTTCTTATTCTGAAGAACTCAGTTAATTGAAAGCTGTACCAATGAACTATGAATGGCAGCAACACAAACATTGGGCTGAATTTTAACTGTCAAACGGTGGAAATAGTGAGGCAGATTTGGTTATGGGCCAGAGTTTAAATCCCTGAAAATGGTCCCATCCACCAGCTTTTACTAGGACAGATTTGGAAACATGTTGGATAATTTATTTAAATGATCCATTAATTGTGGATTTAAACGAGGATTCTGGCTTTAAAAACCAGAACACATGTTTCCTGAGCTGGGTGGAACTCTCAGTGTCAAAATGATGAGAGCTCATTGGGGATTCATTGATCAATGAAACTGACAGTCTTGAAAGTGCACAGCTGCTGCCCTGTTTATGCAAAAGGCTTGTGCTCAAAGCATTTGTTTCCTGAACCCTGGACTTTGCTCACCTTAATCTGAATTTCCCTGCTGAGAACCGTCACTGCAGCATGGAAACAGTTTTTGCAGCTAAACATATTAACCTCTGAAGAGGGACAAGAGAAGCAGCGACACCAATGTCAACGGCAAAAGGAGCAAATAGCAGCTTTCTTCTCTACAACCACATGCCATGCGACAAGACAGATTGTTTTGGGAACAAGGCATCGGCCACCTGGGTGATGAACTTGCAACCGATGATGAAAGCAGATCCCAGGAAACAGCCATAAACAGTGACTGACAATGATTCTCCACCAATTTCGCTAGGCAGGAAGTCTTGATACAGGTAGTTACATGTGTCAGTCACTCCTGTGGGAAACCCCACCACTGATACACAGAGAAGGTACAACAGGTGCCACATGACCATTGAGCAAGCCATTGGGTTGCTGAGGATGTGATTTAATTGTCTGGATATATCTGGGGCACTTTCAGTATACCCCATCAAAAGTCTCCAGAATGGCTGTACCAAGCACAGCATCAAATTGCAAAAAGAGGCTGGTGCAGGTCTCTCCAGCTGCTCCACTAGCTGGCAGAGATGCCTGTGACCATCTTGTACAGGCATGTTTCAGCTATTACGGGTATGGGAGACTATATGGCTGTGGCCCCAATCATTCCTACAAAGATCCAGCTGTTATATTCATACCCCTTCCTCATCATCCAATCTGATCACATCATTCATCTGAAAGCTACTGTTTAAATGAAATTCAGGATTAATTTGGGATGTGCTAGGAGCCAGGACAATGACAAGTTCAAATGAAGTGTTTGATTCATTGAAAGAAACATAAATATAATACCACAGACATTGTTATGCATCCCCAAGTGAATCCCCTTGTGTAACTATGTCTTCCCCATTATTGTGATGTGCGACCCATAGCTCCAGCTGAGCTGGTGACAAACTGTGTTTTTTGACTCCAACAGATGAGATGCCCATGCAGTCATCATCTGGATTTTGAAACCTGTGGGAGCCCCACCAAAGATTGCTGTACCAACACATGTGCAGCGGCAGATTCTGTCATGGGGATAAAAGACAGCACATTGGGATAGGAATGAGCTATTTGGAGTGTGGACAGGGTTGTTTTGATTGAGCGGGTGAAGCACAGAATGAGAAGTGGGAGTATATTGAGAAGAATCCCAGCTTCAATGTGCCCTTTTTTCATTTTTCCTCTCATTACCCATCTGCACTTCCCTTCCAGCCAAGAGTTGGAGCGAAAAAGTGGCAGACTGAATATGTAGGCCATTGATCTGGGTATGCACTCAGTTGCCTGACACAACTGATACTCCAAGCAGGTACCCACTCTTTTTAAGGAGGTGAACAACAGCACAAATCACCGCACGTATGGTAGTGATGGACCCTTTAGTGTCTCTCCAACGGTATGCACTGCCTCTGGAAATGCTGTAAAAAAAAATGCACACTAATCTACAAGTTTCCTTTTTGTGGATGACTCTCGAGGCAATTTTTTTTTCAATTCATTACTAAGATCTGTGCATTGTGAAAAATATTCAGCATTTATTGCCATCGCTAATTGCCCTTGAGTAGTTAGTGGGGAGTTGCCTTCTTGAACCGCTGCAGTCCATGTGGTGCAGGTAAACCACAGTGCTGTTCGGGAGAGAGTTCCAAGATTTCGACCCAACAACTGAAGGAACAGTGATATAGTTCCTAGACAGGATGAAGGGGAACTTGTAGGTGATGGTGTTCCCATACACATGCTGCCCTTGTTCTTTTGGGTGTTTAACAGTCAAGCTAATCATTGCTTGCAAAGTCCTGCAATCTCTAGGTACTTTCGCCAGTGCCTGCCCCTGCTCACTTGTGTGTTTCAGCATATGACACCCTAGCTATATCTTTTTAAGGTGAGTGCATCGCCACTGATGGTGGGTGCATGTCCTATGAGAGAGCTTCTTCAGAGTGCTCGCCTTTCTCTGAGAACCTCCAGGCCTCCTCCCACTCCATCTCTTAAATGAGGTAAAAGACGTGAATTATTGTTATCGTAGCAAGAAGGCTCAAATTCTACATTGTGTACATCATATCGTTTCAGTTGGTTGTGACATCAATTCAGCATTATAGAACAGTACAGCACAGAACAGGCCCTTCGGCCCTCGATGTTGTGCCGAGCCATGATCACCCTACTCAAACCCACGTATCCACCCTATACCCGTAACCCAACAACCCCCCCCTTTAACCTTACATTAATGGTTGTTATGTGCCAAGTAGCAGTGTGATATCTGGGCAGCATGGTGGCGCAGTGGTTAGCACTGGTGCCTCACGATGCTGAGGACCCAGGTTTGATTCCGACCCCGGGTCACTCTCCGTGTGGAGTTTGCACATTCTCCCTGTGTCTGCGTGTGTCTCACCCCAACAAAACCAAAATGATGTGCAAGGTCGATGAATTGGCAATGCTAAATTGCCTCTTAATTGGGGGAAAAAATGAGTTTGGTACTCTAAATTTATTTTTTTCAAAAGCAGTGTGATATCTAATGCTGTCACCAAGTATGTGGGAGACCCTCATCCCTCCATCACCATTACCTGTCCCTCCCTGCCAATGTCTGCTCCTCTGTGATGCTAAATGTGGCAATGACTGCAGTGCACCCCGGTTCTCTGCCACTTCCTGGAGTTTGGCTTATCGTCCCCCTGCAATGTGAAAATGCAGAGTTCCGAGTGTGAGACGTAGAATGTCTGAAGAGGATAGGATGAGAACATTGTGGGAGTTGACAGTATGTATGAGAAATGTGAAAAGGCTGAGTCTGACTGGTGGCTGTTCAGAGGGTGCAGCATGGAGATGCCTGAAGAGAGAGCAGTGGATGGAGTTGCAAGGTGTGATAAGCAGGACAGTGCCAGGGACGTCCAAGTGTGGGGGTTGGTATAGTGTTATGCCCCCTACCTTTCCTGCCCTCTTTAAACGTTTTGCAGCGCCTCATCCAGTTGCAAGGCTTCATGCTCCTACTCCTCACTAACCCAGCGACTTCTATCCTCTCCTATTAGCCCCAGGCCACTGTCTGTGTGGAGTTTGCACATTCTCCTCTGTTGGCCCAGGAAATCATGGAGAAATCTTATGTGCTTCAAGCAATTAAATTGCCTCAGGTAGCGACTTCCACCCCATTGAGGAAGAATGTTTGCACCTCCAAGACTGCAATTAGATATCCAGCTGCTCTGCAGTTCCAACAGTGCCATCCAGAGCAATCGGCATTTCTGGGACTGCACTAAGTCTTCGAGAAATAGCATTGGGGTGGCAAGATGGTTAGAACTGCTGCTTCATAGTGCCAGGGACCTGGGTGCAATTCCGGCTTTGGGTGACTGTGTTTGCACGTTCTTCTCGTGACTGCGTCGGTTGTCACTCGGTCCTCCGGTTTCCTCCTACAGTCCAAATATGTGCAGGTTAGTTGGATTGGCCATGCTAAATTGTCCCTTAGTGTCAAAAGGTTAGGTGGGATTGATGGGATAGGCTCCGGTTTCCTCCTCCAGTCCAAATATGTGCAGGTTAGTTGGATTGGCCATGCTAATTGTCCCTTGGTATCGAACAGTTAGGTGGGATTACAGGGAGCCATGGGTCTAGGTAGGATGTCCTTTCGAAGGGTTGGTGTAGAGTCGATGGGCCGAACCGCTTCCTTCTGTAACAACTTATTTCACACCACTTACCTTTGGAAAAGAAATCCAAGCTGGACCTGAATATCTGCAAATTTATCTTCAATTCTGTTCATAATTAATCAGAATAATAGCCAACATTTGTCACAAGCATGAATTAATATGTTGAAATTTAACAGCAGTAAAGATCAACCAGGTTGTGAACAGAGAATATTTCAATTTATGTAACACCTGCACGAATACTCAATGAAAATAAAAATAGATCTAAATATAATTTAAGCTTTGTAAAAACATTTATCATCATGTCACTCGTCAGTACTAAAAATTCTAAGAACTCTGACAACAACATTCCCTCTAGTTTCTCTGTACTGTACTGAGCAATCCCTTTAAATTGATACACAGCCAGGCATACATGCATTGGTGACAACTGCCTTTTCTTATTTTATTTTGTGTTTTGTTATGCAGCATTATTTATTTATCTATCTTGTTATAATGTATAGTGAGCTGCCAAGGACTGTTAAAATTAGGATGCAGGGTGTCTTTATTAAGAGTTTTTTAAAACTCAGGTTATTTGCATTCAGGCACTGCAAGTTCACTTCAATGTTCACATTTAAATTTGCATCGTTTGTATATACCAATTGCATAAGAGTTTCCAGAGAACATAACATGGCGACTCCTTCAGCATAATAAACACATTCAATTGCTTTGATCGATAAAACGTTTACTTGCGCCCAAATCACATTTTTTTAATGGCCATTTATTTTTACAGATCGAAGCAAGAGATACGGAAATAGATCGCTTGAACCGAACCCTGGAAGGTGGTCGGCCTCATGATGTTATATCTCTTGAAGCTAAAGGCAAAAGTAATGAGCGTCTTATAGCGCACTTAAACCTACAGGTGCGAGTTAACATCCTTCATTTGCAATATTTCAGGAATTAATAATCACATACTAAGATTTAACTGAAATCCTTGAGGTAAATTTCCTGGAGGATTACTGAGATGACAGTTAACTGGATAATTATTGAAGCTTATGTGTATTGGAATTTATTCATGATGAAAGGCATGCAGTACTCATAAGGAAAATTATTTTGTTCCTCTATAATTTAAAAAGAAGCAAAGTGCAGTAGATGCTCGTGCCTCCTGTACATCACAATGGGTTACAATTTGAAGGGAATTTGATAACTGAAGTGACTAAAAGTCTGATCTTAAACCTTGTCTGGTGGAATTGGCGTTAGCAGCTGATTAAATTAAGAGTTGTACACTTGCAACAGCATTCCTTACATGCTCCATCTACTGTCATTTTAATAAAGTTTTGGATTTGGAACTGGCACTCTCCACAGGCAGGCAGGCTACTTATTAATATATTAAAATTGGAACCAGATGACCCTGACTCTATTTTAACTAACGTTTTTGAGAGAGTTAGTGTGATTAAATTGTCAGGGCCACTGAAACAGCAGCCTAAAGTGACCTAAGCTGCAGGTAAGTGAACCATTGGACCTTGTTTATGTTTTATATTCTAGGAGAGCTTCCAGCTTTTAGCCTACTAATTTAGTATTTAGTATCATAGGTTTCAAGGTCCATTTTGTATGCCGTCACCATCGTACTTACATAATGCAACAGTATTTGTTGACTGGACCATTGCACCAATACCAATGAATTAGTCTACAACAAACACAGAAAGAAATCAAGGAAAATCTGAGTGGTGGAACATTTTGCAGACCAAGTGTCCAAAATCATCTGTTCCTCCCAAGCATGTTATAATTAGTAGGTTACCAGATTTTGCCTCATTACCTTCAGAAAGCTTTCTATGCTTACCTTTATTGCTATACCTAAAACAGAGTCTACAGCCCAAGAGTCACTGTTTTGGATCTAACTGAAGAGCAGTGCCTCAAGAAGATGTTTTTTTTCCAAAGATTTTCATAGATCCCTGCAGCCTCCAACAACAGGATCTGCTGTCTGCTGGACTAGGGAGCCAGGTTTTGCCATTGACTGTGGAAACCACCACAGACCTTACAGGTGAACATGGCTGACAGTTTCAAATTTCTAGTGTGTACATCACCGACAATTTCCTGGTCCACCCATATCGACGCTACGACCAAGAAAGCACAGGAAAACTTACACTTCCCCTGAAAACTAAAGACATTTGGCATGTCCACATTGATTCTTACCGATTTTTACAGATGTACCATAGAAAGCATCCTATCTGGCTGCCTCACAGCCTGGTATGGCAACTGCTTGGCCCAGGACCGTAAGAAACTACAGAGAGTCATGAACAGAGCCCAGTCTATCACTCAAAACTCCTTCCCATCCATTGACTCCATCTACACATGGTCCACAAAAGAGAATTTTGCATGAGGTGATGTGTTGCATAATGCACAACCTTGCCGCACAGAGAGGTCTGCATTTGGAAAAGTCCAAGCAGCAAGGTCCAAGCAGCTATCCTCACTGGATGAGAAACGGCAAGTAAAAGATGAAAAGGGTGGGTCACTGCAATGCCTTGCAGTAAGAAGTGAGAAGGATCCAGCTTATAGCTCATTGATTGTACTGATTTGCTCATTCCCTTGCCTTGAATTTACGCAGGATTACTCAAGTTTAGCAGTGTTTGTTAGATCATTCACCACTTCTTTCATAGAACCATAGAAAAGTTATGGCACAGAAAAAAAGTAATTCAGCGCATTGTGCCTGTGTTTGCGAAAAAATATATTTTGTATCAATCAAATGCTCAAAATATAAACTTAGAACCTGCTGTTAAACCACAATGCAGACCAAAGTGCCAACCATAATGAAGATAATTCATTTAATGGCAAGCATAATTACCTTCAATCAATTTCTCACCCAAGTGATCAACCTGCAGGACTTTTAAAAGATTTGCTAATTATATTTTGATAATATGTTCACCCAGTGACCAAGACAAAATTAGTGGATGGCTACTGCTTTGCATGATGGGACCTTGGGATGTTCATGGCTGGCAATTTCTGAATGGTATAAAGAGAACAAAGGAATGCATGCTTTTGGATAGAGAAAGGCAGGAGTTGCAATGTGCTTTTGCAAGGGTACACTGAGGTTTATGATAGAGGGAAGGAGTATTGTTGAGAGCGGTGGAGGATGAGTGAAAGGAGCGTTGTCGAGAGAGGTGAAGTGCTGTACTCACCCTTGCAGCTCTTGTGAGATCATCAGAGCTCTTTCAGCATTGAAACCAGGTTCTTGGGGATGATGGTGGTGGTATTGTCCCCGTCCACCACTTCTGACCAAGCCAGATTCATAACAGCACTGGAGACGATCCTGCAGCTAATAGTGAAGTCCTTGCCCTGACCTCCTCTAGGACAGTGCAAAAGCCAGGGGCAATCCTTGTCACCTCTGGTGCTAAAGATTTATCCAATTTGTCAATAATAATAATTTTATTAGTGTCACAAGGAGGCTTACATTAACACTGCCGTTAAGTTACTGTGAAAATCCACTCGTCGCCACTTTCCGGCGCCTGTTTGTGTACACTGAGGGAGAATTCAGAATGTCCAATTCACCTAACAAGCACGTCTTTCCGGACTTGTGGGAGGAAACTGGAGCATCCGGAGGAAATTGCAGTGCATTCCCACATTAAATTGTTCTGTTGGTGGACTGGACACATTCCATGTGTCACCCGACTCCAATGCAATCAACATGCCATCACACCAATGATGTTATGAGTACTACCTGCCTTATTCTCTCAAACTGTTTAATTAGTTTGTGTCTTCACTTGTGACAAGAAGAAAATGGTGCAAGTGTGTGGTGTGAAATGAACAAAAGAGAATATGTATGATTGGACAGAGAAAGACAGGAGTTGCAGTGTAACATTGTGATTGTACAATTCATGATGTGGGGAGGGGAATTGTTGTGACTGGGAATTGGTGAGAGTTGTATTGAAATTATCTTTAGTTGTGACTTCAAAAACGACACAATTTAAAATATGTCGTAAATTTAATTGCAAATTTAGTGTGCCTCACGTAGAAGGATAATCAAATATAAAACTTAAGATATAGGCTTTCCTCTCAACTGATACAGTAAAAGGCCATCTGAAATTTGGTCCCTAAGAGGATTCTTTGTTTTAGATTTAAGGACCAAATTTGCAAGACATATTTAAATTAGTTGGAAAGAGTATAATTGGTTGACAAGTATTTTGGTGGTTTTAAAAAGTTGAAGACATGTGCAACAAACAGTAGCTCATACAGTAGAAAACAATTGTAAACCAAACAATAGGATAATGGTACCTACACAACTTTGGAGATAATGGAATTTTTGGTATAATAATTTTGATCAATAATCTTTTATTAATTTAAACTTGCACTCATGTTTTGATATGGCATGCTATACTTGCCATACTCCAGATTAATTTCTCTCTGAAATTATATTTACAGGTTGAATACCTTCAGCGAACTAACTGCGACCTGGAGAAGCAGTTGAAGGAGCTTCTGGAGAAAAAAAGTGATGCCGCAAATAGGGTTGTAAACCTGAGCACGAAAAACGAGCACTTATGTAATGAATTGAATGAGATTGACCATTTGGCACAGCAGTTGGAGAGGGACAAAGAAATTGCGCTTGAAATTGCGGATAAAGAAATTCAAGAAGCAAAGGTGCTAAAATATTGAATTTGTGCCTGAAGTTGAAAAATCATGCTCTTAATATTTTATCATATTCAGTAACACACCTGAGATTTTGACGAGCTAGGCACTCAAACTTATTTTTGTTTTGGCCTAAGATGAGTGAACTGTTTAGTTATGTAGTGATGAACTATTAACATGTACCAGGTATATTTTCTGGTTTCAGGGCATATTTTTGGTGCAATGAAAAGCCAAAGCTTTCATTGGATGCATTTTACTGTTATTCCAAGTTTTTGTATTGGAACCAGACTGAACTGTGGTTTGACCATATCTTAAGTATGTATCCATTTCTGGTCACAGAGGCATAAGAAAGATATTCAAGTGCTGAGCCAAGTACGAAGGCAAGCCACAAGGCTTGATTACTTGTCTAATAAGGTTTGAATTATGAGGAATGAGCCAGAGAAAATTATGTTTTTCAGTCTGAGAGATGATCTTGGAGGTATCTTTAATAAAAGGACTGAGCAAGGTAAACCTGGAAAACCTTAAATTAAATATGAGGTCACAACAAAACTTAAATTCAGAACTGATTTCAGTAGGTTTTTCAAAGAATTATCAACAAGCTTCCAGATAAGGTGATGAAGACTCTGGAATGATTTTAGGAAGGTGGGTCCGTTTTAGGTTCTTTCTAGATGGATAAGCCAAGCACATCACCATGGTTATCATCTCCAACTATCCTTTTTTAGGGAATGAGCACTGCTGGCAAGGTCAGCATTTGATGTTCATCCCTAATTGCCCTTGAGGAGGTAGTGGCAAGATGCTTTCTTGAACTGCTGCAGTTCATCTGATGGAGGTGAAGATATTTCTGATGATAACAGCATGCTGGAGATAGATAAATGGCAGAGGTGATCTATTGAACATGGAGGCTGCTATCATGGATAGTGATAATAAATAGAAATTTCATTGTGGTTTTGGGAAGTGGGACGAAGGATGTGAAAAATGGAACAGTATGGTCAAGGACCATGACAAACATAGCAAAGGGGAGTTCTCACTTGAGGAAACAGAAGATATTTTGGAAGCATTTATATGGAAGGTTATTAAGTCAAACACATTTGTCAGAAGAGTGGAGGGTGGAATATAGACTTGCAGGAAGCAGGGTGGGAGCTACCTGCAGAAATGGAGATAAAGTCGAAAAAAGAAGGAAGTAAGTGGGTATGGGTCACATGAAGGCGACGGATTTGGTAAAAGTATGCAGTTATTTCTCTAGCTGTATAATGGGTGTCAAGTGAGCGTGGGTAAAGAGATCAGCAACCAAGAGGATAAATGGAGTTTGGGGCAGGCGCACACAGTTCAGAGAATTGACTGCTTGTGAAAATCAAATTTGGCAAAGCAATATGCTGTCCATTGTAATTATTTTTCATCTGCGTACACTATAATATTATTTATGTAACCAATCTCTAATTGTTATTTCACAAAACAAATTCTATTGGTATAATCATCGTTTGCAGAAAGATTCATAAGGATTTATTGTTTTTTTTCCAGAATGAAACCAAGAGGCAGTGTAGAGAAATAGAAGAACTTCGAGAACAGTTAGCTAAATTCAGGGTTGTAAGTTAGATCTCTATTATAAGATTTAAAATATATAAAAAGTTATTTAAATTATGTTTAAATGTGACTAATCCCACAAATTAATTCTGTCTTCTTCTGTTATTAAGCACAAAATTAAAATTATCATCTGATGTTTGTTTAGTGAGAGAAAGTTGTAACATTGCCCACTTTAACTTATACAGAGGCACTCTTGCAACTAAAGTTACTGGAGGAAGTTTGATTTTGAACCTTGCCTAATGTTTAATCATTGTTCTTTAATTGATCAGGCCTTATTTTGCACTAAATTTCATTAAACTACAACAACGTGTTTATATGGCAGCTTTAACAGTAGAATATTCCAAGGCATTTCGCAAAAGCGTTTTCAAACAACATTTGATACTGAGCCACATAAGGAGATGGACCGGAACTTCCATTCCTATGGTTGGATGGGTTGCACCTCAGAAGATGCGCTGGGGGACAGCTAGAAATCCCCACACATGGACTGCACGGGAATTGCCTGGGGAATTTAAACTCTGACCGCTAACTACCATCTCCATCCCCGAACTACCTCCATCCTGACTATCCTACTGACCTGCTCACCCCTTGACCACCCAACACTCCTGACCGCCCTTCCTTTGATCACCCAACTCCCTCTCTCCCTGATCACACCCTGCTCCAACCACCCTAACCTGTCACCCACTTACAACGCTTACCTTCTCCCTGACTTGGGACCTTTAAACTTGCATGGTTTATGGCATCTAGTGCTGTAAAAAGGAGGCGTGGCTGACAGTAAGCCAAATAATAAAGATATTAGGACAAGTAGACATTAGTTTTATATTTTTGAACTATTGGAGAGTTGAGGGTTATGGAGACAGGCAGGAAAGTGAAGTTGAGACCCAGATCAGATCAGCTGTGATATTACTGAATGGGGCTGTAGGACCTCTCTTTCTATTCCTTGTGTTCTTATGATTAAGCACTTGGTCATAAGTGGTAGGTTTCAAGCACTGTCTCAAGGGCAGGTGGAGAACAGCAAGAAACTTCTAGATCTTTACACATCTCTGCTGGATCTCTCTCTCTCTCCCACCACCCCAACCCAGCCAAACTCCTCCAAATTACCGACTTACTCACCCACTTGCCCACTTCACACTCAGCCAGTGGTTCACCGTATCCACTCACCTACCTATTCACTCACTCACCCATTCACTAACTCACACTTATTAAAATGCTTGACACCTTTAAAAAATTTACTTGAATATGGCAATTACTGTCATAAAAACGTGAGTTCCTTCCCCATTCTCCCCGACTCATCAAGGCTTGCTAGACTCACCCTGGAGGAACTATGCTACTTCATTTCTAATTGGAAGATAATGTCTGAAAATGGGTAATATCGTTGGGTTGGAGCAAACCTCATGGGCAGCAGCAATGTGTTCAGCATTCTCACCGATCGGAATTTCGAGATCTGTCACTTGTACAAATTTTGGACTTTCATACAATGGCTGTACTCATCCACACAAACCTAGCCATTGGCAGCTGCTGCAGAACCACATAAAAGTAAAATTGAAATAAATAAATATTTGTTTATTTTCCTATCCCTCTACCACCATCTCCCCTCCCCACCTTGGTCTCCTTCTGCAGTGCATGGAAATGTTACTTATCACTGTCACCTTGAACACAGACTGGCTTGATTCTCTGTTTCGCGCTCCATATTTAACCAAGACCTGCATGAACACTGAGACACCCGCCTCCTGATCGAACTGCATTCCTTGATTAAGAAGGCACTTTGGTCCCCACTAGTGCCAACTCCAATACTACTTGGTCTATTACATGTCAATCTTTTTATCTTTTTGAAAACATCTGATGGACCCTGGGCTGCTCTACAAGATACAACTGCTCACACAATCCTCTATAGGTCCAACTCTTCAGCCTTAAATTTTTATTTTTGTTTCGTATTTGCAAATATTGACTCCCTTTGCTCAGACAACATTACTCTGCTCAAGAAATCTATCCTGGACAGTATATTTCTTTTTTGCGTACAGGACATAAATGCTCCACTGAAAGGCACTTTCTTTTGTGCTTGCACCCTAGTGGATTATCCTCCCACATATTGTTTCACTGCTTAATCTGTAAGGTTACTCTTATGATACCTATTTCAGTTAACACTGCCCGTGCATCTCTAGCAATGACTCCTTTCACCAAATCCTAGTGACCTCCAGAGTACACCAAAGTTCCATTCTTGGTGGACTTTTCCTTATTTATAGATTTCCCATTGAAACAACTTGGTATCCATACACATGCTAATCACACCCAACTCTTATATCTTCATGATTTACTTGCCTGTCTGACATCAGGTTACAGATTTAAAAACATATTGCAGTTGAACATTGGAAGGCCAAAAGCCATTGAATTCTGCTGCCATCAAAAACACAGTACCCTTTGGATCCCGGCCATGGGAGTTTGGAGTTTGCATATTTTTCCCATGTCTGCGTGGGTTTCACCCCACAACCCAAAAGATGTGCAGGTTAGGTGGATTGGCCACACTAAATTACCCCTTAATTGGGGAAAAAAATAATTGGGCACTCTTTTAAAAAAAAAAAAAAAAAAAATTAAAAACATTTTTTTTAAACGGAAACAAAAACACAGTACCCATGAAGCCCTCTCGGTGCAGGTCCATTTCGAATTAGATGTTGCATAACTTTAATTTCCTGCTCAACCTAGAACTGAGCTTCAAGCTCTTTAGCCTGCCTGACACTGTAATTACTTTGTTTTGACCTTCATGGCATTTCCTAACTCCGGCCTTTCCTTGTTCTCATTGCCACTGAACTCCTTATCTGAAAACTTTGCTGCTGTTCGATTCAACCTCAAATGCCTTCCTGGACACCTCCACCCTTTACAAACACCTTCTAAAACTCAGTCAACTCTATCCTTCCCTATTTACCCATTATTCCAAATGGCCTCCATTATCTCCTTGTCACTTAATACATCAAATCCAAAATCTTCACCTTAGTTTATAAATTCTCCCATAACCTCAGCCACACAACACCCCGAATCCCCCACCCTCACCTTAACAACCGGGTCCTTCATTCTTGGCCTAAGACCATTGGGCCGATGATTTTGGCCTCCCCTCCCTTTGCTTCACCTCTGGTGGCAGAAACCTTGTGTTATCAACATATTCTGAAACTTAGTAAATTGGTTTGGACACTGGCATATTGATATTTGCTTGTTTGACGCCTGATTGGCAGAAAAAAGATATGGAATTGGCCAATTTTCCATGGAGCATTTGGGGAATGGCATTACTGAAAATGAAGCAATCTACCTTTATTCTTGCAGAATGAAATCCAGAAGCAGCATAAAGAAATGGAAGGATTTGAAGAAACAATCGCAAAATTGACCAAAGTAAGTCACTTCCTTTACTCCATGTAATTTGGGGGGATGGGGAGAATCTTGTATTCTGAATTTGAATATTGCTGAAAGAAGACTTGTTTTTGTTTTTTTTTAATACATTTAGAGTACCCAGTTAATTTTTTCCAATTAAGCAGGCAATTTAGCGTGGCCAATCCACCTACCCTACACATCTTTGGGTTGTGGGGGCGAAATCCACGCAAACACGGGGAGAATGTGCAAACTCCATACGGACAGTGACGCAGAGCCGGGATCGAACCTGGGACCTCGGCGCCGCGAGGCAGCAGGGCTAACCCACTGCGCCACCGTGCTGCCCGAAAGAAGACATTTGTAGCAGTATTTTGTCTTGCACTCAAAACTATTTTAAGAACATCAATGTCAGAAAAACAATTGTTGTTTCTCCTGACATTGATATTCTTGCGATTGTCTTGATGAGAACAAGGCAAAACACTTCAGCAACTTTTCTTTTTCAGCAATACTCCTGTTTTGTACGACCAAACAAACATTCTGTATTCAGTGTTCAGTGATCTGAATATTCAGTTCAAATTAGCTGAATATTGTGCTTCTATACTTAGGAAGGATTAATTGGATATGCCAGCAACAATTCCCTTTAATTCTCATTAATGGAAATGGAGTATGATTTGCTTCTAAAAGCTTTGTACTACCCCGGCACATCTTTTGTCCATTTTTAAAGACTAATGTTGCTTCTTTCCAAGTCTCAGGGCTATTTCTGTTTCTACTAATTCCCTACAGATGGTAGCAAGGACACTAAACTCTAACACTTCTTTAAGCCCCCATTGCATGAAGTCCATCCATCCTTTGATTCTGTCTTCCTGTTAATTTCCTCAGGTTATCATGACTGTCTTAGCCACAAACATTAATCTTGTAATATTTACTCCACCAAAATCCACTGTAGGTGCTGGATAGATGGCCTCGAGTTGGCTCTGTGAATGATAAAAGGAAGAATTTGTTTCCTATGCTCATCAGTTGCTTATGACATTACACTTGAGAATTAAAGGGCAGGGAATAATTAACCACAGTCTCCATTTTAAAGTCAGGAAGGCTACAATCAGATTAGCCATCATTCTTTTGAATGGCGGCGTATGCTCCCTGGGCTGATTAGCCTACTACTTCTTCTGCTCCCTGGTCATTGGCTCACTGTTTCCTTGTTTAACCTGCTTTCTGCAAGTGTCTATAATATATATATATATATATTTTAAAATACTTGCTTTTGTGCCTCTTGACTTTTTATTGTTGCATTTTTGTCTCACTTTGTGTTTTGTAAATTTCTATGTTCATATTTATGATGGGACTTTGCCAATATGTTGTAGAATCTGCATTGGGATCTGATAATTCTTTCAAAATGCTGACTGAACATGTTTTTCAGCTGCCCTTTTTCTTCTGTAACTAAAATTTCCAAAGACCAAAGTGAGGTTAGAAATAAAAGATTACAAAATTACATTTTTTTTTATTCGTTCATGGGATGTTGGCGTCGCTGGCTAAGCCAGCATTTATTGCCCAGCATGAAGACATTTAAGAGTCAACATATTGCTGTGGATTTGGAGTCACATACAGACCAGACCAGGTAAGAATGACAGATTTCCTTCCCTAAAGAACATTAGTGAACCAGGTGGGTTTTTACAACAATAGACAATGGTTTCATGGTCATCTTTAGGCTTTTAATTCCAGGTTTTTATTGGATTCAATTTTTACCATCTGCCATGTTAGGATTCGAATCCCAGAGCATTATTACTCAGGGTCTCTGGATTACTAGTACAGAGACAATATCACTACTCCACTACCTCCCTTATTTCACAATAATATTGAATTTATTTGTTGAATTGTCTTTTTTTTGTGTTTATTGCCTTCATCAGATTTTCACTTAACGATTTCAGCTTTCTTAAAAGCTTGGGCCAATCAATTTTGAAGCCAACTGGCTATCTGACCTGATGGCACCTATGAAAGCGAGGCAAAGAAGCAGTTTCTTTGTTCATTTTTATTTTGAGTTATGGGAGAGGGAGCAGGGGTTGCAGGTGGTATGAAGACTAGTTGGAATTTGAATACAATCAAAGCCTCTGAGGAGACCAGATAGGAAGTCAGTGGAGGAGGGCTCGAGGACATGGCAACTTTAGACTAACAGTACAAAAAAAATGGATTCTAATGCATATGGGTTGAAAGCAACATGAACAGAGGATTATTGAATAGGTCTTCACTGAACAAGAGTTCATACTAGACTTAGGGCTAAAGCCCACGAAGGGCCGATGGTGCACACATGTCACGTGACTTGGTTCTTAAAGAAACCTTGCACACAACTACAAAAAACCCACAGATATAACAATGGGAATCGGGTTTAAAGGTGTGGGGCACCTAACTTTCACTGTGTTTAACTAAGTGTGTAATTATTGAACCAGATCTCTATGGCTGTTATGATAGCACATAAGAGAGTGATGGCGGGGTAGTCTCTGGACTCGTAATCCAGAGACCCAGGGTAATGCTTTGGTGACAGGGTTCAAATCCCACCACAGCAGATGGTGAAATTAGAATGTTGATTGCTGTAAAGATTTATCTACTTCATTACTGTCCTTTAGGAAAGGAAATCTTATGTGACTCCAGACCCACAGTAAGCCACTCAGTTCAAGGGCAATTAGGGATGGAGAATAAATGCTGACACAGCCAGTGACACTCTTATCCCATGAAAGAATTTACAAAGACCTCAAAGTCTCCAATTCACAATAGTAGCATTCCTATATTTTAAGGCATTCAGTTTCTCTACTGCATGGACAGATATTCTTAGTTTCGAGGAATGGTTTGACCGTCCCTCCCGCTACATTTTTAACTTTAAGTTCCTCCCCAACCACCTTAATTTCCCTGTTTGCAAGGGCATTGTAAGAAAGATGAACATTGCATTTTGATAAAATAGAGCAACATTGCATCTGAAATTGGGAAGCAATGACATTGTGGTATTATCGCTGGACTAGTGATCCAGAGGACCAGGGTAATGTTCTGGGGACCCGGGTTAAAATCCACACGTGACAGAAAAAAAACCCAATCTGGAATTAAAAGTTTAATGATGACCATGAAACCATTGTTTATTGCCATAAAAACTCGTTCACTGATGTCCTTCGAGGAAGGAAATCTGCCATCCTTACCCTGCATGTGACTCCAGACCCACAGTGATGTGGTTGACTCTAAACTACCCTCTGAAATGGCCTAGCGAGCCAACTCCATTCAAGGGCAATAGGGATGAGCAGTAAATACTGGCCTGACCAGCGACACCCGTGCCACATGAATGAATTATAAAAAATTATAGAGCATGAGGAATATTATACCAATCTTTAATAATTTTTCGAACACACAAGCTTAGAAATTAAATTCGTAACGCTATGTGATTTAGCTCACTTTTTGACTTTCTCACTCAACCCCAACTGGACAGTCTAAACTTGTGTCTGCTGGAGTTTAGAAGAGTAAGAAGTGACTTAATTTAAAAATCCACGACCCTAAGGGGTCATGACAGGATGGATGCGGAAAGGATGTTTTCTCTTGTAGGAGAATCTAGAACTAGGGGACAACATAAAATGTTTCCGTGGTCACCCATTTAGGACAGAACGTAGAAACCCACAGTGCAGAAGGAGGTTGTTTGGCCCATCGAGGCTGCACCGACCCTCCGAAGGAGCACCCCACCTAGACCCACTCCCCTGCCCTATTTTGTAACTCCACCTAACCTGTACATTTTTGGACACTAAGGGGCAATTTAGCATGGCCAATCCACCTAACCTGCACAACTTTGGACTGCATCCAGAGAAACCCATGCAGACACGGGGAGAACATGCAAACTCCACACAATCACCTAAGGCTGGAATCGAACCCAGGTCCCTGGTGCTGTGAGGCAGAATTGAGAACAACTATTTTCTCTGAGGGTTGAGAGTTTTTGGAACTCATTCTCAAAAGAGGGTGAAGCAGAACCTTTGAACGTTTTTAAGGCAGTGCAAGATAAATTCTTGATTAGTAAGCGGCTGAAAGGTTACTGGGGTAGGTGGCTATGTGGAGTTGGGGTTGCAATCAGATCGGCCTTGGAGGAACAGACTTGAGGGGCAGAGTGGCCTACTCCTGCTGTGAATTTCTATGTTTGCATGTTAACATACAACCTTTTGTCTTTAGTAATTTGGCCTGGTGTAGCGTTGAGTAGTTCTGCCTTCCTCTCGGATGCTTCGCTTCTCTCGGGATATCTGTAGCAAGGCTACCATCATCTTTCATCTTTTTCAGCTTTGCATGTACATTCCTGTCTATATTGTAATGTTGTCTGGGTAATGCTCTCTGGAGTGATTAATAAACAGCTGTATTGCTTCTTCCCTCTCTATCTTATGCATTCCTTTAGTATCATTTACTTTGTCCTCCTTAACCTTGCCCATCTGCCCCAATGTTTGTCTCTTTCTCCCCCTCCCTTTTAACTTCCTAGTTTAGATTATTCCATACATGTAATCCCTCCATGTATATTAACATTTCCCCTACCTTTGCTCATTAGTTTAAATTCTCTCAGTGCTCTCTTTATCTTCCTGTGAGGAAATTAGTTTAGTTGAAACCCATCCAGTCTAGAATGTCTGCTTGCTGCTGGAACTCCTCTCAATATCCTAAAAATCTGAAAAACTCATTGTACCATCAGTCCCACCGCTTGTGACTTGTCTAACCTTTTCCTCAACTGATTCAGTACAATGCATTAGGAGCAAATCTGCGATTACGTTTCTTTTAACACCTAATCCCTCAAGCATCCTGCACAAGTCCTCCATCTCGCTCATCTTTATGTCAGTCATTCTATTGTGAATTATGGCTTCAGGCTGCTAATAGCTTTTTTTCCAGAATCATCTCACTCCTTTTCATCAAAACGTAATCCTTCATATTATCACACTTACTGCAATCTATAAAGCAGAACATCTTTTTTTAAAAATGTATTCAAAGTTTTTCAATAAGTTTTACAAAACACTCCAAAAAGGAAAATAATACAAAGAAAAAAGGGCAACATGCCAACCGAACAGAACAACTTAATCCTCTAAACGATAAACAGTTTAACCAATTAAGAGCCTTCACCGGGCTACCAAGGAGGCAAAGGTCAGAACTCCGGCCTCTTTCGACTCCTGCACTCCCGGATCCTCCGATACCCCAAATAACGATATCCCCCAACTCTGTTTCACCCGCGTATCCAAGACCTTGGACATAACCTTTGCAAAGCCCTTCCAAAACTCCGCAAACGCCGGGCACGCCCAGAACATATGGGCGTGGTTTGCTGGGCTCCCCGAACACCTCACACATCTGTCCTCCACCCCAAAAAATGTACTCATCCTCACCCCTGTCATATGCGCCCTGTGTACCACTTTAAACTGGATCAGGCTGAGCCTGGCGCAAGATGAGGAGGAATTGACCTTGCCCAGGGCATCAGCCCACAGACCCTCACCCAGCTCCTCCTCCCATTTGCCCTTCAGCTCCTCATCCAAGGCTTCCTCCGCCTCCTGCAGCTCCTGATATATCTCCGAGATCTTACCCTCTCCAACCCACATACCTGAAATCACCCTGTCCTGTATCCTTCGGGTAGGCAGCAACGAGAATTCTCCTACCTGCTTCCTAACATACGCCCGAACCTGCATATACCTGAAGGCATTTCCGGGGGTAACCCAAATTTCTCCTCCAGTGCCTTTAAACTGGCAAAAGTCCCGTCACTGAATAGATCCCCCAGCCTTCTAATTCCCACCCGGTGCCAGCTTCGAAACCCACCATCTATCCTGCCCGGAGCAAACCTATGATTATTCCGTATTGGGGACCAGACTGAGTCCCCCGTCTCCCCTCTGTGCCGCCTCCATTGCCCTCCTCCATCTGATCCACCAGCCGTGCCAGATTGAGCTTATGCAAGACCCCCCAACTCTTGGCCACCTGAATACCCAAATACCGAAAACTCCTCCAACCTCTTCCTGGCCCCGCGCATGCACCACAAAGAGCTCGCTCTTCCCAACATTAAGCTTATACCCCAAGGAGTCTCAAAACTCCCTGAGGGTCTGCATAACCTCCCCCATCCCCTCCACCGGATCTGTAATATATAAAAGCAGATCACCCACATACAGTGAGACGTGGTGCTCCTCTTCCTCCCCCCCCCCCCCAGCTTCTACATTCCCTCAGCGTCATGGCCAATGCCTCAATCGCCAAAGCAAACAGCAGGGGGGACAGGGGGCACCCCTGCCTTGTTCCACGATATAGTCTAAAGTACTCTGACCTCAACCGGTTCGTCGATACACTCGCCACCGTGGCCTGGTACTCCACCCGGTCAAAGGCCTTCTCCGCGTCCATAGCCGCCGCCACCACTGCCTCCTCTTCTCTCTCTCCCCCCCCGCCTCCGAGGGCATCATAATCACATTCAGGAGCCTCCGCACATTTGCATTCAACTGCCTACCCTTCACAAATCCCGTCTGATCCGCATGTATCACTCCCGGGACATAACCCTCAATCCTAGTGGATTGGACCTTCGCCAACAACTTGGCATCCACATTGAGGAGTGAAATCGGCCTATACGAGCCACAATGCAGCGGGTCTTTGTCTCGCTTGAGAATAAGCGAGATCAGATGTTGCGACATCTTCGGGGGAAGACTTCGTTTTTCTCCCGCCTCGTTAAAAGTTCTCAACAGCAGCGGAGCCAACAGTTCCGAAAACTTCCTATAGAATTCAATTGGGAACCCATCCGGTCCCAGGGCCTTACCCGCCTGCATACTCCCCAACCCCTCAACCAGCTCCTCCGTCCCAATAGGGGCCCCCAAGCCCTCTACTTGCTCCTCCTCCACCCTCGGAAACCTCAATTGGTCCAGAAACCACCACACACACACACACACACACACTCACACACACACACACACACACACACACACCCCCCCCCCCCCCCCCCGGCGGGGGCTCTGATTTGTACAAGTTCTCATACAAGTCCCTAAAGACCTAATTTATTCTGGCTGGACTCTGCACCGTATTCCCTCCCTTGTCCCTGATTCCCCCCATTGTCCCTGATTCCCCCCCTTGTCCCTGATTCCCCCAATTTCCCTAGCCGCCTCCTTTCTCTGCAGCTGTTGCGCCAGCATCCGACTCGCCTTCTCCCCATATTCATACGCTGCTCCTTGTACCTTCCTCCACTGGGCCTCAGCTTTCCCCGTCGTCAACAAGTCAAACTCCGTTTGGAGGCTCCGGCACTCCTACAGCAGCCCCTCTTCGGGGATTCCGCATATCTCCTATCCACCCTAAGTATCTTGCCTACCAATATATCCCTCTCCCTCTTCTCTCTGTGAGCCCTGATGGAGATCAGCTCCCCTCTAACCACTGCCTTCAGCGCCTCCCAGACCCCACACACCGAGACCTCCCCGTTGTCATTGGCCTCCATATACCTCTGTATACACCCCAGGATCCGCCCACAGACCTCCTCATCCGCCAACAATCCCACGTCCACGCGCCACAACGGGCGCTGGCCCCTCTCTTCTCCCAACTCCAGCTCCACCCAGTGCGGGGCGTGATCCGAAATCGCGATGGCCGAATACTCCGTCCCCTCTACTCTCGGGATCAGTGCCCTGCTCACCACGAAAAAGTCTATCCGTGAATAGGCCTTGTGCACGTGGGAAAAGAAGGAGAACTCCCTCGCCTTTGGCCTAGCAAACCTCCACGGATCCACTCCCCCCATCTGATCCATAAACCCCCTCAGGACCTTGGCCGCAGCTGGCCTCTTACCCGACCTAGACCTAGACCGATCCATTGCCGGGTCCAGTGTGTTGAAATCCCCCCCCCCCATAATTAGGTTCCCCACCTCCAAATCCGGGATCCGGCTTCGCATCCGCTTCATGAACCCTGCATCGTCCCAATTTGGGGCATATACATTCACCAGCACCACCCGGGCCCTCTGCAGCCTACCACTCACCATCACATATCGGCCCCCTTTATCCGCCACAATGCCCACCGCCTCAAAAGTCACCCGCTTGCTCACCAAAGTTGCTACCCCCCTGTTCTTCGCGTCCAACCCGGAGTGAAAGACCTGCCCTACCCATCCCTTCCTCAGCCTGGTCTGATCCGCAGCTTTCAGGTGCGTCTCCTGTAACATGGCTACGTCTGCCTTCAGTCCCTTTAAGTGCGCAAATGCCTGGGCCCTCTTGACCGGCCCATTTAGGCGGTCAGTACAGCAGCAACCCAGTACCCCCCCCCCCCCCCCCCCCCCCCCCCCCCCCCCCGGCCAAGCAATTGCTTAACCACCCCTGCTCTCACCATTCTACTCCCGTAAGTCAGCTGACTCCTGCTGACCCCGGCCGCTCCCGCCTCAGCCACCGATCCCCACAGAATTCCCCCCTAAAGCCCAAGTCCCCCCCTTCCACACCCCTGCAAACCAATGTGGACTCCAATCCAATGCCGCCCGCCCTCTCTCTTTCCGCGGGAAAAGAAAACCCACGCTCCCAGTCCGGGCCGACCCGGCCCTCTATGGCGCAGTTCCATTCTCCTACAACCTCACCCCAATCCTCAGAGGCCCAGGGTCCCCGGCCCCCTCTTCCCCCCCACCGAACGCGGGGAACAACCCCTCCCAAACCAGCGCCCACACAGAAAAAAAAAGAAACACAAATATCACCCTCTCCCACTCCACAACATCCCCCAAAGCATGCTACAGACCACTAATTTGAGTCCAGCTTCTCATTTTTGATAAAGGTCCACACCTTGTCCGGCGGATCAAAATAGTGGTGACGGTCCTTATACGTGACCCACAGTCGCATGGGCTACAACAGCCCAAACTTCACCCCCTTTCCGTGAAGAACCGCCTTGGCCCGATTGAATCCTGCCCTCTTCTTGGCCAGCTCTGCGCTCCAGTCCTGTTAAACGCGAATTTCAGCATTCCCCCACCTGCTGCTCCGCTCCTTCTTTGCCCATCTCAAGACGCACACCCTGTCAGTGAAATGGTGAAACCTCACCACCACAGCTCTCGGCGGCCCATTCGCCCTCGGTCTCCTCGCCAGGACTCTGTGCGCCCCATCCAGCGGAGGGGGGGGGGGGGGGTCCTGGCGGGACGGAGTGGCGTGAACCACTCCAGCGTCGGGCCGCCCCATAGGTGCGGAATCCTCCGCCCCTTCAGGGGCTAGGCCCGCCCCGGAGTGGTTGGCGTCCCGCCAGACGGTGGGATAGGAGCTTGGCGCCACGCCAACCGGCGCCGAAGAGCCTCCGTGGGAACGCCGGGTCGTGCTTACGTCATTGCCGCATGGAGGGTTCGTCTCCGCATCAACCATCGCGGAGGACCACAGTGGACGATGCAGAGAAATAGAGTGCCCCCACGGCACAGGCCCGCCCGCAGATCGGTGGCCCCGACCACGGACCAGGCCACCGTGGGGGCACCTCCCGGGGCCAGATCGCCCCGCGACTACCCAGGAACCCCGGAACCCACCCGTGCCGCCAGGTCCCGCCGGTAAGGGACCTACTCTAATTTATGCCAGCGAAACTGGCTACGGGCGGGCGGGACTTCGGCCCATTGCAGGCCGGAGAATTCGGGCGGCTCTGGCGCCCATTGAGTCGCGCCGGACCCCGCCATTCTCCAAGGGGGGGGGGGGGGGGGCAGATTCACCCCGACCCCCAGCAATTCTCCCACCCGGCGGGGGTTCGGAGAATCCCGTCCAATGTGTCTGGTAGGTGCTACTTAAGCCTAATATACAAAATGTTAGTCATAACTCTTTGTGCTTATTTGTTTTTTTAAAATGACTTGATGATGAGGCACCGATTAAAGCAACATTTCAATCTCAGTGGTTCTACTAACTTTTATGAACTGTTCAAGGCCTGCTCTGGCAATGTACAAAGTACTCAGCAACGTGAATGAATTGATTCAAGGAGCAGTACAGTACAGGAACAGGACCTTTGGCCCTCCAAGCCTGCGCTGATTACGATGCCTGTCTAAACTAAAACCTTCTGCACTTCTGGGGTCCATATCCCTCTATCCTCATCCTATTCATGTATTTGTCAAGATACCTCTTAAAAGTCGCTATTGTACCTGCTTCCACCACCTCCCTCAGCATCAAGTTCCAGGCACTGGTCACCCTCTGTGTAAAAATCCTTGCCTCGCACATCTTCTCTAAACTTTGCCCCTCGCATCTTAAACCTGTATCCCCTAGTAATTGACTTTTCCACCCTGGGAAAAAGCTTCTGACTATCCACTCTGTCCATGCTACTCATAATTTTGTCAACTTCTATCAGGTCTCCCTCAACCTTTGTCGTTCCAGTGAAAACAATCCAAATTGATCCAACCTCTCCTCGTAGCTAATACCCTCCAGACCAGGCAACATCCAGGTAAACCCCTCTGTACCCTCTCCAAATCCTCCACATCCTTCTGGTAGTATGGCAACCAGAATTGGACACACTATTCCAAGTGTGGCCTAACTAAGGTTCTGTACAGCTGCAGCATGACTGGCCAATTTTTATACTCCATGCCCCAACCAATGAAGGCAAGCTTGCCACATACCTTCTTGACTACCTTGTCCACCTGCCTTGCCCACTTTCAGTGATCTGTGGACTCCTAAGGGTTCTGCCATTTACTGTGTACTTCCCAGTATTGGACCTCAAAAATGCATTATCTCTTATTTGTCCAGATTAAACTCCATCTGCCTTTTGTCCACCCAAGTCTATATCCTTCTGTATCCCCTGACAATCCTCACCACTATCCACAAATCCACCGATCTTCGTGACGTCCGCAAACTTGCTGATCAGACCATATACATTTTCCTCGAAATCATTTATGTACACTACAAACCGCAAAGGTCCCAGCACTCATCCCTGTGGAACAGCACGAGTCACAGCCCTCCATTCAGAAAAGCATCCTTCCACTTCTACCCTTTGTCTTCTATGACCGAGCCAGTTCTGAATCCATATTGTCAGCTCGCCCCTGATCCCGTGTGACTTCACCTTTTCTACCAGTCTGCCATGAGGGACCTTGTCAAAGGCCTTAGTGAAGTCTATGCAGACAAAATCCACTGCCCTTCCTTCATCAATCATCTTCATCACTTCCTCAAAAAACTCGATCAAGTTAGTGAGACACAACCTCCCCTTCACAAAACCATGCAGCCTCTCACTAATAAGTCAATTTGTTTCCAAACGGGAATAAATCCTGACCAAAGAATCCTCTCCAATAATTTCCCTGCCACTGATGTAAGGCTCACTGGCCTTAAACTTGCTGGGTTATCCTTGCTACCCTTCTTAAACAAAGGAACAACATTGGCTACTCTCCAGCCCTCTTGAATCTCACCTGTAAGCAATGGGGATACAAAGATTTCTGTCAAGACCCCAGCAATTTCCTCCCTTGTCCCCCTCAGTATTTGGGGGTAGATCTCATCAGGCCCTAGGGACTTATCTACCTTCATGTTTTTCAAGACGCCCAACACTTACTTTTGATAGCACCATGAACCAGACTATCTACACACCCTTCCCTAAATTCATCATCTATCAAGTCCTTTTCTTTGGTGAATACAGATGCAAAATACTCATTTAGTATCTTGCTGTAATAAGTCCATGGAGGCAGAAGTCCTGTCACCAAAATTGCTTTTATTTCGATTGGATTGGATTGGATTTGTTTATTGTCACGTGTACCCAGGTATAGTGAAAAGTATTTTTCTGCAAGCAGCTCAACAGATCATTCAGTGCATGGAAGAAAAGGGAATTTTGGCCTGGCCTAAGTCATTACACTTGCCCATTTCTTCTGGCATAGATTCCCTCCTCTGTCCTTGAGTGGGCCAACCCTTTCCCTGGCTACCCTCTTGCTCTTTATATAAGAATATAAGAAGCCTTTGGATTATCCTTAAGCCTATTTACCAAGGACTTTTCATGACCGCTTTTCGCCCTCCTGACCCTTTGCTTAAGTTCTTTCCTATTTTCTTCATGTTAGAACATAGAACAGTACAGCACAGAACAGGCCCTTCGGCCCTCGATGTTGTGCCGAGCAATGATCACCCTACTCAAACCCATGTATCCACCCTATACCCGTAACCCAACAACTCCCCCCTTAACCTTATTATTAGGACACTACGGGCAATTTAGCATGGCCAATCCACCTAACCCGCACATCTTTGGACTGTGGGAGGAAACCGGAGCACCCGGAGGAAACCCACACACACACGGGGAGGACGTGCAGACTCCGCACAGACAGTGACCCAGCCGGGAATCAAACCTGGGACCCTGGAGCTGTGAAGCATTTATGCTAACCACCATGCTACCGTGCTGTTCCTCAAGGAATATGGTTCCCAGCCTTCTAGCACTTATGAATGATTCCTTTTTCTTTTTGACTAGCCTCACAATATCTCTCGTTACCCAAAGTTCCTGAAACTTGCCATACTTATCCTTCATCCTCATATGTTTGAAAGACCCCCACATGTCAATGTGAACTTGTGGTATATTCTTTACTTTAACCACAATTATTCACAATTATAAAAAGTAGCCAAAACTCCAGCCACCAATCATATTGATGATCTCTTGTTGAGTGTACATGTGGTTCTCGGAACACCAATAGCATATTATAAGTAAAATGAGGCAAATTCTGGCTCTAAAGGTGTATAGGGCCCAATTTGTTATGGTTCGAAAGAGCTGAAAGTAGAACTTGAAAGTACTACAGGCGGGGGGAGTCATGGCTTTACCATCACTAATCCAGCATCCGACTGTCAACGTACCAAATACTTGTTTCTCTCTTTAAAAGAATAGCATAAAGAGTATGATGTTGCCAGTTACTGGCAGTTCCTCAGCTCATGTGTTTAATATAAATTTAATTTTAAGATGGTTATCTGGTAGCAATGGTGATTACAGCAGACTAATGAATATTGTGGTGAAATGCTTGATGGTTGTTATTGATTATTAGGAAAAGTATTGAACTCTTTTTCTGAATGTGTAAATATATACTGTTCCAGGAATTGACTGCAACACATCTTGATAACAACAAGCTTCAAGAAGAATTTCAGTGTAAAGTGGAAGAAAATACATCCCTCAATAATTTGTTAAATCAAGTAAAACAGGAAAAGCTGAGGCTGGCTGAACGAGTTGATAAACAACTAGCAGCAGGTAGTCATAGATCTAGTATGAAAACGGAAGTATCATTTTTCTAATTCTGTCTGTATGCCTGAAATAGTAAACATTGGCCCAGATTTTCACAACAGCGAGCTTTTCTGGCATGGGAGAAATCCCAGAAAGGACAAAATATCAAAGTTTTGGTCTCAAACCCGGCAGTTCCAAGCTTTTCTGGGGCAGAGCATAGTTCATGGAGGTCGCTGGTCATTTAAAGCACCAGCTGTCTCCACTGTGTGGGATTTTGGAAGAACAACAGTGTAGAATCTGGGGAATATAGATTAGTACAGGTAAGAGGAAGTTGAACTTTGTGTATTTCTTAAAATAGCCAGTGTGTCCCTTTGGAGAGGTTAAGTACCCCTTTGGATAGGGTCCTAGCACACCTTTTGGAGAGGTAAGGCACCTTTGGGATTGCCAAAGTGAACATGATTATGTATTTTGTACATACAAACGCATTGGAACTGTCAAGCTGTAAATGAGTTGTCCAGCTGTCAAGAAACTGTATAGCTGTCAAGAAACTTTAAAAGCGTTGTCAAGCTATCAGCTGTCCAGAAAGTGTCAAAGTTGTCAAGGAACTGTCCATTGATATTAGGTGAGTTACATTAGGGGCTATGGGAATGTGGTGGTGGGTGGGGTGCATGCATTGACATGAGTTGAAATAGGTATGAGGGAAACTGGGTGGGTAGTGGGGCATAGGTTAGCTAAGATGGTATGGGTACTGAGTAGTGGGACATAGGTTGGGATGAATGGGGCAAAGGAAGTGTTTGCGAGGAGTGAGTGCTGTAGGGATTTTTTTTTGTTTTATTATTTTATTTTATTTAATTAAACAATGCATGGCACAGAGGCATGCTTGCGCCCAGCCCGCCTCCGTACTGGGCTCCGTACCCAGATGCATGTTCATTAGTTCCGGGTCACTTGCCCCAACTTGCTTTTCAGCCCAAATGCCCTGCAACTGAAAATCCCACCCGCATGCGGCAATTTTTAAAGTTGGGTTCGCTGAGCCAGGAACTCTCTTGACTCTGCGAACCTGACCCAGAGATACACATCTGGGCCATTGATTGGTTTCAACATTCCTATAGCCACTAAATGCGAGTGTTTTCTTTTTATTTGATATATTATTTGTTAGTAATTGCTTTTCATCTAATTCATTTATACTGGAATTCCTTTGTTAGTGTTTTAAATGCATATAGAAATTATGTGAACTTAAATTAATTTTGCTGTTTTAAAAGATGACAGTGTAATTACTCCTGTCCCTCTAGTAGCATGACATTTTTTCCTTATGAACTTGATCCATGTGTCATAGAATGCATTTAGTATCACAAAAATACTGGTCTTACTGTGGCTAAAATGAATGCTATAATTGCTAACCCTCTTAAGTTAACGGTTTTACTAGTAGTTTAATAAATAAGTATCTGACAGATGCAGATGATATAACAGCAACTTGTATTTACATAACTCATTTAAGGTCGCAAACTGCCCTGGTGTTAGTCAAGTGTGATTTAAAAACTTGACACCAATGCACAAAAGGCAACATCATGAACGATGACCAAACATTTGGCCGAAGCAGCAAGCTTCTTAAAAGGAGGAAAGAGGTTGAGAGAAAGGGAGGTTTACTGTGGGAAATCTTCAGTTTTAGAGCCTTGGAGTCTGTGGGTAGGGCCACCAATGGTGGAGCAATTAAAATTTGTGGTGCACAAGATGCAGAATTGAAAAGTGTTAAGATCTCAAAGGCTTTTTGGGCTGGAGTAGGTCGCAGTGCTGAGGATGGGGTTGACTTTGGAGACATTTGAAAACAAGGCTGAGAATTTTTGAATTAAATTGTAGCTTAACCGGAAGCCTATGTAGGCCAGTAAGAACAAAGGTGATGGGTGAATGAGACTGGGTGCAAGTTGGGATATGGGTGACATAAATTTGGATCAGCAGAGGTTTATTTTGGGATGGAATACGAGAGGTCAGCCAGGAGAACATTGCAACTGGGGCTGGTTTAGCTCACTGGGCTAAATCGCTGGCTTTTAAAGCAGACCAAGCAGGCCAGCAGCACGGTTCGATTCCCGTACCAGCCTCCCCGGACAGGCGCCGGAATGTGGTGACTAGGGGCTTCATTGAAGCCTACTCGTGACAATAAGCGATTTTCATATTTTTCATTTAATTTTCAATGTAGTCAAGTTGAGAAGTAACAAAGGCATGGATGAGGATTTCAGCAGCAAATAAGGTGACGCAGGGTAGAAGTCGGGTAATATTACAGAGTTGAAAATAGACAATCCCGCAGAGGTATGCCCACACAGCTTGCAGCCATGCTACCAAGGGGACCGGCTCCAAGATTCGGGGATGCCAAACCGGCCTCCTTGCTGGACGCAGTAGAGTCGCAATGGAATATCCTATTCCCCCAAGAGGCTCGACAGGTCAGCCACAGGGCAGCCAGTGCCACCTGGGAGGAAGTGGCAGCGACCATCAGTGCGGGGAGCATGACCCAGAGGACCACCACACTGTGCCACAAGAAACTAAATCACCTCCACCGGGTCACACGGGTAAGTTGGCATCGGCCCCCGACACTGGTCCCGCTTGTCCCAGGCATCAGTCCCGCCTGTCCCAGGCACCGGTCCTGCCTGCCACCGTCGCAAGTCCTTGATATCCATGCACCTGGCATCACCCACCCAGCACCATGCAATGTCCTGCCACACCCATGCCTAGCCGTGGTGTTCACCCATGCCCCCCAACCTCCCCATGCGCGCCCCCCACCCTAGTGCATGATATGTGCAGCTTACGATGCCCTCTGTGTCCCCACTGGCCCATAACAGGCAGAAGAGGGCCCAGTCGGCGACAGGGTGCTGGGCATCAGAGTCCTCACGCCCATCAAGATACAGGTCCTGGAGGTTGCAGGGTTGGCCAGGGACGGAGCGGTCACTGACGTCGAGATTGGCCTGTGCCGCAGAGGTGGGTAACCACTGCCCCCACCAGAAGACCGATCACATGTGAGTTGTGCATCCAGCATGTTGATCCTGCCCCGTACTGATCACATCCATTCTCCCAGAGGATTTCCATCTGATGGCTCCAGCCCCTCCTGGGTAGTTCCCTTCATGCCTCGCAAGAGAACACCTCGAAGGAGAGCTCTGAGGATGCCACCACCATAGTCGCTGCACGGCTATCATCCCCACCTTCCAATAGCGCAGAGACACACAAACCTTGGTGGGCAAAAGTAGTGGACAGGCTTCTGGGATACATTCTGGTGAGCACCACACAGGTATTGATGTACATCAGATGGAGGCACGAACATCCAGGCGAGACAGCAGTCGGAGGTCTGTAGGATCCCAAGGACCCAGCTGGGCCCCAGTAAGATGCTGAGCCTCTGGACCATGTTTACCCAGAGCTGATACAGTTGATAGGGTGCGACCATGATATAATATTCAGAGGGGAATGTCAGCGACACTCCAGAAGGTCCACAGCCGATTGGAGGAGTCCCAAAGGCTATGGGCACAGGAGATAACAGCGGTAATGCATGGCACCGAGGGCAACACTGCTAGGGTGGCGATTGCAGGGGAGGGCATGGAGCACAACAGCAACATGACTAGTGATGTCCAAGGAATTGCCCAGTTAGTGGTTGAGTGCCTCAGCAGCATGTCCCAGTTTCTGGGGGACATGCGTGGACATCGCTGAGGAGCTCCAGAGCATGTCCCAGTCACTGAGGACTGTGTCCCAGACGCAGGTAGACATTGGCGAGGTGCTGCAGAGCATAGCCTGGTCACAGAGGGTCATCGCTGAAGGCATCGACAACATGGTGCAGACATTGCGGGGGCGCAAAGCCAGATGTCGCAGGGGCATCCTGAGCGCAGTCCAAGATGGCCCCCAGGGTACTATGGGCACTGATCAGGAGGAAGAGGCATTGGAGGCTGACCTGATGCTTCCCTACAGGGTGGAGACGGTGGCCACCAGCACCTTCATCCCTGACAACTGTGCGTCTTGGAGTCAGCATCCAGAACAAGGTGGCATGGCAGGGCATGTTCCGCCGGTGAGTGAACTGGGGCCACCCGCCCCTAGGGCCCCCAGAGGGCGCCCGCCAGGGCCGCCGCCTCAAGACTCTATCGATGCTACTGTCGTGGCCTTCTGTGGCGCCTGGCCTGCCAGCAGCACTGCGAGGGCAGCTTCCGCAGGGGTTCAAGGTGCCATCCATCCCATGTAACATCTGTAATGAGTTGACAAGGGTGAGGGACGGTCAATCGGCGATGGCCTCCAGCCCGGTACCCTCCCGTCCCAATGGCTCCTGACATCACACCCCCTGCCATCCCTCAAGCTGCCCTCCAACATGCCCTGCACATGCTTCCCCGCTGCATTAGGAGCCCCCAAGCACCAGTGCTTGTACCCCAGACACCCCCGGTAATGTTACCTGGACCGGGCATTGGATCCCTCACCGGTGCCCACACTCGCCGTCTGGTTATGGGCATGTCCCCAGTGCTGATGCCCAGCTCTTGGGTGTTTCGATGTTGCCTTCTGCCTCTGTGGTGTTAAAGCCTCTGACGTTCAGGCAGAGTGTCCAGACCTCACATCTGGTTGGGATGCTCGGCAGTAATTCTCACCTGTGACATGTCATGTATACCTACAGGAATCCACTTGGGAGCTGTGAAGTGCTCATATTACTACAATTGCAAATTCCCTATTAGCAATGGCCTCACCTCTGCGCCCAGAGGCCACCACGGTCATGGGTGGTCAATGGGACAGTTAGGCAGTAGCCGGAGCTGCCCCATTATGGGTACAGACAATCCAGGTACTGGCATGGTGGAACAGTGGGTGCCCTGCCAGTCGGCCAGTGGGCAGTCCCACGCGGTCAGGAAATGCCGGGTGTGCGTGCTTGCCGGAGCAATGGAGCATCCCACCAGCAGAGAATCCAGCCCTTTATCTCTTGTCCTGAAAAAAACAATTGGACATAAAAATCCAAAAGCAGGCAACCAAAACAAAATATAACCTTATTTTAAAAGTAGCTAACGAGGGTTTAGAGGCTGCCTGATAGAGACCAGTTAACTCGCCGTAGGAACCACCTAGTTTCCATTCAGATACTTTTTTTTAAAATGTTTTTATTGTCCATTTTCACATTTTCCTTCAAAATTTACACCCCACCCACAGACAGTAAATGGAAACAAATACAAAATCACTCTCCTTAATAATAACAACGATCCCATCCTCCCACCACCCCAAACAACGGCCCACCTGTCAATATATGCATCCAATAAAACAAACCCTCCCACGGTGGAAACAAAAAACAAAGGAGAAAAAGAAAAGGGAGTCGGGGACCGCCCATGGTCACCATAGAGTCCACTCCACCCCCCTCCCCCTACACTCAATGCCATCCAACCTCTGAAAGAGTACCGTACATGATACCCAAGAGTTGCAAACCCCCCCCCCCCCCAACTCCTCCCCTCCACTGCCTCTTGTAAAACTCCCCCCAACCTCGGTTACTTTCCACCCCGGCTAGACCACTCGGACCCTGTTCTGCCAAGCTCTGATGGCTGCAGCCCCTCCCCCCACCTCACTCCCGTTCACTGGCCGGCTTAAACCGGCCAGCGTGGAGGCCCCCGCTCGGGTCCCTTTCCCCCTTGCCCAGCCCTAGGAAAGCCCAGAAATCCCCTTTTAGCACACAAACCCCACATATCCACCTACCCCCCAAAGAGCCCTCATTTCGAGTGAAAGTCCCATCACTTCCCTTGTCCAAATATATACAACATTTGCTCCTTTGGCCCATACACCCACACGCATGAGGTTACATCGGCACATGGCTATTGCTCAATTTCTCAGTTCTGCCACAGTCCTTCTGCCTTCGCAAACGCCTCCGCTGCTGCCGCCGTTCCAGAATACAAGTCCTTGAGCTTGTAAGTCACCCTCAGCTTCGCTGGATATACAATGCCGCACTGCACCTTGCTAATGTACAGTGCCCTCTTCACTCGGTTGAAGGCAGCCCGCCTCCTTGCCAGCTCCACCGTAAAGTCCTGGTATACACGTATACCAGCTCCAGCCCACTGCACCACCCGCTTCTGCTTGGCCCAACACAGGACCTTCTCCTTCACACTTTATCTACGGAAGCACAGAGTCACTACCCTTTGCGGCTCACTCGCCTTTGGTACAGGCCTCCACGACCAATGAGCTCAATCCAGTTCATATCGGGAGGGATCCTCCCCCTCCCCCAATAGTTTTGCCAGCATCGTGGCAAAATACTCAGTCAGCCTCTGTCCTTCAACTCCTTCGGGCAGCCCCACAATCCTCAAATTCTGTCGCCTAGATCTGTTTTCCAGGTCTTCCATTTTTCCTTGCAGATCCTTTCATTTCAATTTTTCATTTCATTTTCATTTCATTTCATCTCCTTCCCCATCGAGGTAAGTTGCTCACCATGCTGCAATAATATCTCCTCCGCTTCCTTCAGTGCCTCCCCTTGCTCCCGCACCTCCGCCATTGCGCTCGCCACCGCTGTCATCACCGGGGAAATCGCCTCCTCCACCAGCACACTCAAAATCTCCCTCATCTCCTGCCTCATTGTCTCCATGCATTTTGTAAACTGCCTTTCGAATTCTGCAGCCATTACCTTAGTTGTTTCTTCAGCCGTAAGCAATGCGGCCTCCCCTGGTGCTCCAGCCTCCATTTTCCTTGGTGACCCCGCAGTGACCTTTCCACTCCCCGACAGACCTTCAGCTGTTTTTTTTACAGCCGTTTTTTTGCTCACCCTCGACATTTTTCTTTACTGTGCCACCTCTGTGCCTTCTTCCCTGCTTTTACCGCCTCCGTGGACCCTGGGACCGGGCTTAAAGCCCGAAAATGCCGTTCCCAAATGGGAGCCCTCCATTGTGCAGCTGCCTCCTGCCCGCCGTCACCGGAAGTCCATCCATTCAGAGACTTAATAGAGCAAGAAGACTTTAATTGTTTTGGGTATTAAATGTGAGGGACGGAACAAATGAGGTGGAGATAAAAGGTCTGAGTTTACTTATTACTGCAAATGATTTTTATTTTTGTTTTTCTTCATAAATGTCTATATTCAAGAGGGTGAAAAAAAAAGAGCTCTAAGCAATGTCTAGTTTCAATAAAGGTGAAGGAGATTAAAATCTAGTCGATGCTTAAAATTATGAAGCATTTAAGTTAATTAAATAATAATAATCGCTTATTGTCACAAGTAGGTTTCAATGAAGTTACTGTGAAAAGCCCCTAGTCGCTGCATTCCGGCGCCTGTTCGGGGAGGCTGGTACGGGAATTGAACCCGAGCTGCTGGCATTGTTCTGCATTACAAGCCAGCTGTTTAGCCCACTGTGCCAAAAGGCTCAAGGCAACCTTTTTAAAGAAGATAAGTTCAAAGAATAAGGCTTTACACTTACAGATTCATCAGTGATGCAATGGTCCAAGCTTTTTTAATATAAGTAAATGGGTGGTGATCATATTTTATCATAAATCTATTCTGTTCCCAGTGGGGGACTGTGAGAAGGGCCCAGTGGACAGCCACTGTACATGTTTATATGGTCAGGTTCTTTTGCATGGATAGTCTTTTGATTACTTTAAACATTCCTAATCCTTGTTAGACACACTAGTTGGAGGTGAGGGTTTAAATAGCTACCCAAACTTCTATTAATTATAGGTGGGGATTTTAATCTTGCACAATTACGCTTTGGACAATTGACAGAAAAGGTTTTGGGAAGAGGCCTGGTGATGGAAGGAGGTTATACTACCCACAGTGCAGGATCTTTACCCAGTATTCCTCATGTTGTGATACATGTTGCCAAATTTAGAGTTGTTGTTTGTTGAAGGAGGATGTCACAAGTTGCTGATGTTGACCAAGTAGTAGTCTCTCATAGTGAGCTCCTTCACCATCATTCCTTTACTGATGAGAAATGTACTCGTGGAAACTGAACAATAATTTTCCCTTTGACTGCAGCTTCATACAAAATCTAGAGATAGTAATCAATGGATACCTCAAGGAAAATATGGGCTTCCTCACACTTGACACTCCCTGTAGAAAATCCTCAAATATTTTACTAGTCCAATGCAGTCTTCAAAACTTTGAGCCTGAAGGGGCAAGCATTCTATCTGGTACAGAAGGACGGGGTCTGTCATCAAGCTTGGGAGAGAGAAAGAAAATGAAGCCTTGAGTTGTTGGATTATTTCCAGCAGACTGCTTACTGAATGTTACTTCATGGTCAGCAGCTACGCTGGGATTCTGGGTTGGGGCATGGCACTGCACCCACCCCACCCACAACCATTTTTCTACAAATAATCTTGTAATAGTTTTGAGGAAAGGGGTTGCAGGAGGAGATGATGAGATTTCATTGGAACATTTGCACCATATTTGGTCACCAGGTATGGGATGGTAGACTGGAGATCAGCATATTTGTACTGTTAACATTCTATTCACCCAGTATGAATGTGAATACAAAAATGTATTCGTATTCATATTGAAGCTATTTGATTTTAAAATAATTAATATTTTTTGTAAAAGTCTGGCGTATTAATAAGATATGATAGCCTGCAATCATCTTGTTGAGATCTAAGCTTTTGCCTGGGTTAATCTTGCACTGCTATGCTTTCAATAATCTTCAGAGCGAGAAATAGTGATGGAATTGGAAAGAATGCGAACACAGCATGGAATCCTGAAAGGGGACTCATCACCGTCTCGTCTGGATAAATTTGTAAAGACTTTGGAGGAAGAAAGGAATTATTACAAAGATGAAATGGAATATCTGCAGGATTTAGTATCTGGAAGAGTCAGCCCTGTCTGCTCTCCGAGACGTGGCCGGAGTCCAACACGAATTTCACCTGTGAAGGTACTGAAAACCATAACGAATGTTGGGAACAGATTGATTGATTGATATTTATTGTCACATGTACTGAAGTACAGTGAAAAGTTTTTTTTTGTGGCCAAGGGAACGTACACAGTACATGCATAGTAGACAGAAGAACAGTCGACAGAGTACATTGACAGATGGGACATCAACAAATAGTGATTGGTTATAATGTGGAACCAGGGCCAAACAAGAGCAGCATAGGGCTTTGTGAATAGTGTTCTTACAGGGAACAAATCATTCCAAGGCAGAGTCGTTGAGGAGTCTAGTAGCTATGGGGAGGAAGCTGTTCCGATGTCTGGATGTGCGGGTCTTCAGACTTCTGTACCTTCTGCTTGATGGAAGGGCCTGGAAGAGGGCAAAGCCTGGGTGTGAGGGGTCTCTGACAATGCTGTCTACCTTCCTGAGGCAGCGGGAGGTGTAGACAGAATCAATGGGAGGATGGCAAGCTTCTGTGATGCATTGGGCTTTCACCACGCTCTGCAGTTTCTTGCGATCTTGGGCCGAGCAGTTGCCATACCAAGCTGTAATGCAGCTGGATAGGATGCTCTCTATGGCACATCTGTAGAAGTTTGTGAGAGTTGATGCAGACATGCCAAATTTCTTTAGCTCCCGTAAGAAGTAGAGATGCTGTTGGGCTGTCTTGACTGTTGCATCAACGTGACTGGACCAGGACAGACCCCTGATGGTGGCCCCCCAGGAACCTAAAGCTATCGACCTTCTCCACTTCAGAGCCATTGATGTGGGGTGTTGCACTACGCTTCCTGAAGTCAGTGATCAGTTCTTTGGTCTTTCCAACATTTAGTGAGAGGTTGCTTTCGGTACACCATGCAACCAAGTGATCGATCTCCCTTCTGTAGTCTGATTTTTCATTGTTTGTGATACGACCCACCACAGTTGTATCATTTGCAAACTTATAGATTGAATTGGAGTTGAACCTTGCCACACAGTCGTGTGTGTATACAGAGTACAGTACAGGACTGAGCACACTTCCTTGCGGGGCCCCGGTGTTGAGGACTATTGTGGAGGAGGTGCTGTTGCCTATCCTGACAGATTGTGGTCTGTTGTTTTCACATAACTAAAATTGCAAGGGAATAATTTGAACACCTATGTTTATTGTTCCTCACTTTCCAATCTTGCATTTTGTACCAACAAAGTAAGTTTTGAAACTCTTACTTTCTCATGGATTACAATGATTATGGCATGTAACCTGTAATATATTACCATGGTTTGTAATTAAGGAAATAAAATTGTGTTTATGTTACACAGAATTCTTACAGTCTTGGCATTTTCAGGTTTAAATTGCATAATGAAATTACTTTGGTAATAATTAAGTATATGTACTCAGTCTTAGTTTTTTAAGTCCCAAAGTACAGAGGAAATGGGACAGAAAGTTGCATGTAGATAGGAGGCATGGGAAAGTCGTGGGAGTGAACGGAAGGCAATTACACTGGGAATATAGGGCTGGATTTTCATGGAGTCGGGGAGACACCAGGGAGAGGTGGAAATGGTGGCTGGGACCCAATTCTGGGATTCCTGACCCTATTTTCAAGCTTTCCAATTTACAGCAATGTCATTCAGGGGTGTGGGCTCACAACCCAAACTAGCCCTAAACCAGCCAATCTAGCTGGTTCCATTGTGGGGATAGTTATATCCTCATCATCTGCAATCCCAATGGAGTTGGGCCAGCTTTTCAAGGAGCCTTTTGTGGCCAAGGCTGCATAATGAGGCTTAGCTGAGAGCCTACATATCTATTAAAGTACTAAAACAACTGCATGTTAGAAAACACTATTTAATTGACAGTTCTGTGTCTGCGATCTGTTCTGTCCAATTCAATGCTTATTTACACGGTATGGAGATTTAAAGAGCTTTCAGTTTCTGTTATTACACTTTAAAAGCTCTGGATAATTGGCACTTTAATTTGGCTGTACTGAAAACAATTTTTAATGAATACATTTTTAAGAAGGCTTTTTTAACACCTCCTGTTGTCACTGTGGGGTCCATTGGTTCTATGCAGGCTTCATAGTGGATGAATGGGCATAAAAGTGTCAAAGCTTGACATGGAAGGTGCTCGGGGCATAGCTTTGCATGGAGGATTGAGAGAGCCTGGAGGGTGGGTGGAGGGCTCGAAGTGGCATGGATGGGCTATGGGGAGTGTGTGGAGAGTGAGGGGGTATGAGGGCTATAGGACCTTTTATTATAACTGGTACGAAGTCCACCAAGCACCAAGGCAAGTCTTTTAAAAAGCCTGTGGTTGCCTCCAAACTCTTTCAGGGAACAGTGGGCCTAACTCCTGTTATCACCCTTCTCTCAGTACGAAAATCCAACCTTTGCAGGCAGCTTCTCTTGAAGTGAGCATGCTAAGCCAAGAAATATCCCAACTGTCTACATCCACCTTGAGGATGAAAATCTAGCCCATAGTCCTGGTTCTGGAATCAGGATTGGTGGACATGGGATAAGTGAATGGCATCTGGAAATGTTGGGGGCCAGTAAGAAGTGACTCTAGTGTATGAAACAGTTAAGGACCATGCCACCCACAGCTTGGAATTGAAAATTATTATCTATGCGCACTAGAACTGGAGTGAGTTACATGGAAAGAATAATTAATGAAATGTGAATGTCAGAAATACAGATTTTTAAAAAAAAAATTTTAATGACAGATTTTCAAAATAACATCTTTATATTTATATGGGTACAATAGTTTACAATATTTCAACCCTTCCACGCCCCCAAACAAGTAATAGCCAATCCTCTCTCTCACCCCCCCCCCCCCCCCCCCCCCAAAGTATCTGATGGTGACCAACCCACTCAAAAAGGAAGTAAACGGTTGAAACCTCAGGTAGAACCTTTCAGCCAACCCTCCAGTGAACTTAGCCACTCCGAGGCATTGGGCCGGGCCGACGACCTCCAACCAAATAAAATCCACCTTCGGACTATTAAGGAAGCAAAGACAAGAGCATCCGCCTTTCTGCAACTCCGATAAAACTGAAATCCCCAAAATACCCAACAACTGACATGGTTCCAAATCAACCCCAAGAATTGCCGACATGGTGCTGAAGAAGGAGAATGAAATTACTTACAAGCTTAGTACAGGACCAGATGATGTGTATGTGATGTTCTGGGCCCCTAGAGCACCTCTCGCACATATCCTCTGCACCGGAGAACAAACCGCTCATTTATGCCCTTGTCAGATGTGCCCTATCTACCACCTTAAATTGAATCGGGCTGAGCCTAGCGCACTCCTCAAAACTAGCAAACCTCCTGTCTACAAGCACGTTCCCAAACTGCTCTAACCCTTCCTCCCACCAAGCCCCAAAGAACGAATCCAAAACCGCCGACTCAAAAATATTGTTTTCATAAATTGGGGACAACACTGGCACAGCACCCAGTTTAAAATGCTGCCTAAACAGCCCTCATATTCTCAACGTAGCAACCACCACGGGTTTATCAGTCCATTTCAGCAAGGAGAATGGAAGGGGAGCCATGACTAGTGCCCTCAAACTGGTGCCTTTACAGTCATTCCTCTCCACCCACCCCCACATGGACTCTGTCCCCTATACTACCCACGCACCTTTTCAATGTTTGCTGCCCAATAGTAGTATAACAGGTTGGGCAATGCTAGGCCCCTGACTACCTGCCTATCCTTTTGGGGAAAAAAACCTACAGACCCATGGGGCTCTGCCCGCCCAACTAAAAGATGAGATCAGCTTATTGACTCTTGCAAAGAAAGATTCTGAAAGAAAAATAGAAATCTGGGGAGGATATTCATTTTTTAAAATAAATTTAGAGAACCCAATTATTTATTTTTTCCAATTAAGGGCCAATTTAGCATGGCCAATCCACCTAACCTGCACATCTTTGGGTTGTGGGGGTGAAACCTACGTAGACATGGGGAGAATGTGCAAACTCCACACGGACGTGACCCAGGGCCGGGATTCGAACCCGGGTCCTCAGCGCCGTAGTCCCAATGCTAACTACTGCGCCACATGCTGCCCTGAGGATATTCATTTTAGCCAACTGAACCCTCCCTGCCAACGTTACGGGGATGTTATCCCACTTCTTTAGGCCCTCCTTCGCCGCTTTAACCAGGTCCCCAAAATTTTACTTCTGCAGCGAGGCCCAGCCATGGGCCACCTAGACTCCTGGATAGCAAAATCTGGACCTGGCCAAGTGGAAAGATAATGTGCTCAATTAGCTCCCCTCCCTGAAAGATTCACTGGAAAACATTCGCTTTTACCCAGGTTCAATTTTTACCCCGAGAAGAATCCAAACTTTGCAAGCGGCTTCATTATCTCCTTTGCACTGGAGGGCAGATCCGTCAAAACAGCAGCAGATCGTCTGAATATAATGACACCTTATGCTCCATCCCCCCACTGTGTAGCCCTCTCCATTTCGTGGATGACCTCAATGCTATGGTCAGAGACTCAATTGCCAAAGCAAACAATAGCGGGGACAGTGGACACCCCTGTCTCGTGCTGCTCCTCAATTGGAATTATTTCCAACTTAAAGCATTAGTATGGATGCTCGTGGTGGGGGCCCTATATGAGCCGAGGCCAAGATATGAATCTAGGCCCAAAGTCAAACATCCCCAAGACCTCAAGCAAGCATTCTCTCCCCCCCCCCCCCCCCCCCCATCAAATAATTGGATTGGATTTGTTTATTGTCACATGTACCGAGGTACAGTGAAAAGTATTTTTCAGCAGCTCAACAGATCATTCAGTACATGGAAGAAAAGGGAATTAAACAAAATTCAAGAAAATACATGAGAATACATAATAGGGCAACACAAGATATACAATGTAACTACATAAGCATTGGCCTCGGTTGAAGCATACAGGGTGTAGTGTTAATGAGGTCAGTCAATAAGAGGGTCATTTAGGAGTCTGGTGACAGTGGGGAAGAAGCTGTTTTTGAGTCTGTTTGTGCGTGTTCTCAGACTTCTGAATCTCCTGCCCGATGGAAGAAGTTGGAAAAGTGAGTAAGCCGGGTGGGAGGGATCCTTGATTATGCTGTCCGCTTTCCCCCGGCAGCGGGAGGTGTAGATGGAATCAATGGATGGGAGGCAGGTTCGTGTGATGGACTGGGCGGTATTCACGACTCTCTGAAGTTCCTTGCGGTCCTGGGCCGAGCACTTGCCATACCAGGCTGTGATGCAGCCCGATAGGATGCTTTCTATAGTGCATCTGTAAAAGTTGGTAAGGGTTAATGTGGACATGCCGAATTTCCTTAGTTTCCTGAGGAAGTATAGGCGCTGTTGTGCTTTCTTGGTGATAGCGTCGACGTGAGTGGACCAGGATAGATTTTTGGTGATGTGCACCCTAGGAATTTGAAACTGCCCACCATCTCCACCTCGGCTCCGTTGATGCTGACAGGGGTGTGTACAGTACTTTGCTTCCTGAAGTCGATGACCAGCTCTTTAGTTTTGCTGGCATTGAGGGAGAGATTGTTGGCGTTACACCACTCCACTAGGTTCTCTATCTCCCTCCTGTATTCGGACTCGTCGTTATTCGAGATCCGGCCCACTATGGTCGTATCGTCAGCAAACTTGTAGATGGAGTTGGAACCAAGTTTTGCCACGCAGTCGTGTGTGTACAGGGAGTAGAGTAGGGGGCTAAGTACGCAGCCTTGCGGGGCACCGGTATTGAGGACTATTGTGGAGGAGGTGTTGGTGTTCATTCTTACTGACTGTGGTCTGTTGGTCAGAAAGTCAAGGATCCAGTTGCAGAGTGGAGAGCCAAGTCCTAGGTTTTGGAGCTTTGATATGAGCTTGGCTGGGATTATGGTGTTGAAGGTGGAGCTGTAGTCAATAACTAGGAGTCTGATGTAGGAGTCCTTGTTTTCGAGATGCTCTAGGGATGAGTGTAGGGCCAGGGAAATGGCGTCTGATGTGGACTGGTTGCGACGGTATGCGAATTGAAGTGGGTCAAGGCGTTCCGGGAGTATGGAGGTGATGCGCTTCATGATCAGCCTCTCGAAGCACTTCATTACAACTGATGTCAGGGCCACCGGGCGGTAGTCATTGAGGCATGTTGCCTGGTTCTTCTTTGGTACCGCTATGATGGTGGTCTTCTTGAAGCAGGTGGGGACCTCGGAGTGGAGTAGGGATAGGTTAAAGATGCCTGTGAATACCTCTGCCAGCTGGTATGCGCAGGCTCTGAGTGCACGACCAGGGATCCCGTCCGGGCCCATCGCCTTCCGTGGGTTCACTTTCAGGAAGGCCGATCTGACTTAGGAAACTGTGATGGTGGGTATGGGTGAATTATGGGCTGCTGGGGCACTCGACAGCGGATTGTTGGTTACCTGCTCAAACCGAGCATAGAATGCATTAAGTTCATCGGGGAGGGGTGCGCTGCTGCCAGAGATACTGCTCGGCTTCGCTTTGTAGCCCGTTATGTTGTTTAGTCCTTGCCACAACCGCCGAGAGTCTGTCTGTGACTCTAGCTTAGTTTGATATTCTCTCTTGGCATCTCGGATGGCTTTGCGGAGGTCGTACCTGGATTTCTTGTACAGGACAGTGTCGTCTGCCTTGAACGCCTCAGATCTGTCCTTCAGTAGGGAGTCAATCTCGCGGTTGAGCCATGATTTCCGGTTGGGGAACGTACGTACTGCTTTCTTTGGCACGCAGTCGTCCACACATTTGCTGATGAAGTCTGTGACGGTGGTGGCATACTCATTTAAGTTAGTCGCTGAGTTCTTAAATATGGACCAATCCACTGTCTCTAAGCAGTCACGTAAGAGCTCTTCTGTCTCATCGGACCAGCACTGCACAACCTTCTTAGCTGGATTCTCCCGCTTGAGTTTCTGCTTGTAAGCCGGGAGAAGGAGCACAGTCTTATGGTCTGATTTCCCAAAGTGCGGTTGGGGGATGGAACGGTAGGCGCCCTTGATTTTTGAGTAGCAGTGGTCAAGAGTGTTCTCGCCCCTGGTGGGACAGGAGATGTGCTGGTGGAATTTTGGAAGTACACTCTTGAGGTTGGTCTTGTTGAAGTCTCCGGCCACAATGAACAAGGCCTCCGGGTGTTCTGTTTCATAGTTGTTTATGACTGTGTACAGTTCATCCAGCGCCTTCCTCACTTCTGTCTGGGGTGGGATGTAGACCGCTGTGATAATGGCTGAAGTGAACTCACGTGGAAGATAGTATGGGCGGCACTTTACGGTCAAGTATTCCAGGTCTGGGGAGCAGTAGGTTGCCAGGGTCACCACATCCAAGCACCAGGAGGAGTTGATGAGGAGGCAAACCCCTCCGCCCTTCGCTTTGCCTGAAGATGCCGTGCGGTCCGCCCGGTGAATAGAGAAGCCTTCAGGTTGTATGGCACAGTCCGGTGAGGCGGGGGTGAGCCATGTCTCTGTGAAACAGAGCACACAGCAGTCTCTTACTTCCCTCTGAGAGGTAAGTCTGGCGTTAAGTTCATCCAGCTTGTTTTCAATCGCTTGGACGTTTGCCAGGAGTATGCTGGGGAGAGGGGTCTTGAAACCGCATTGCTTCAGTCTAACCTGCAGACCGCTGCGTTTCCCTCGCTTTCTCGGTCGGCCGCTGCTGCTGGATGATCCTGGGATCTGATGGGAGACGTCAGCCCTTGTGGAAGGTAGGTGGTTGCGTCTGGCAGGGTCCAGGGCACTAGCAAGGTCCAGGGCGCTGTTTACATTTCCGGGGTTGCGTCTGGCAGGGTCCCGGGCGCTGGTTGAGGTAGCGGGGTTGCTGGGGGGGTGAGTTTGCGATCCGGATGGGTCCCGGCGTTCTGCGGGCGCGGGAATACTTTCTCCACATGTGAGTTAATCACCTCTGATTCAGAGGATGGAGAGGGGGACAAAACAACATTAAGCAGCTTCCGAACATTGGCCAAGAATTGTCTTCCCTTCACCAACCCCATCTGCTCCTCTGATATGACCCCTGGGAGGGAGGATTCCATACGCTTAGCCAAGACCTTTACCATCAACTTTGCATCTGCGTTCAATAATAAAATAGGGTGGTACGATCCACACTTCATTGGATCCTTATCCTTTTTTAATATCAATGAAGCCAGCAATGACCCCGAGTCATAGAATCCTTGAACATCTCGAGCAGCACTGAAGCCAGCAACCCGACCAACTTTTTATAAAATTCAATCAGGAACCCATCCGGCCCCCAGCGCCTTTCCCTACTCCATCAAACCCATAACCTCCAAAGTCAGAGGAGCTTTCAGTCACTCCCTTTTCTCATGTTCCAACACGGGAATAGCCAAACTGTCCAAAAATTCTAGCATTGAGTTCCCATCCTCCGGGGGCTCTGAATCATAAAGGTTCCAATAACACATCTCAAACGTCTCATCAACCTTGGCAGGGCAGAGACGGTTCCACGTACCATGTACAATTTCCCAAGAGGCCACCTCTCACCTTAACTGATGGCCAACAAGCAACCAGCCTTTTCCCCATGCTCATAAAAAGCTCCGCTTGAACGTCTCAACAGGCGCATTGCCCTATCTATTGACAGCAGCCCCAATTTCCTTCTAGCCAGCAATTCCGATGTCGGATGGGCCGAGTGTTGATAGACCAACTCCAAGATGGCATCCACTAACCTCTGCCTCTCTACCCTTTCGCTCTTCTCCCCATGCACCTCAAAAGAAATAATCTCCCCTCGAACAACCACTTTCAACCCCTCCCACAATGTGGAAGGGAAAATCTCATTGCTGCTATCAAATCTCAGCTAACTCCTCTCGCAAAATCCCCTATCCGCCAACAGCAATGTATCAGACCTCCACTGGGGTAATGAGCAAGACCCAACCCAACCACCACATCCACACTACATGTGGAGCGTGGTCAGAAATCACTATCGCCAAGTACCCCTTCCCCATTACCAGCAGGGACCAACCTGTCAGAAAGAAATCAATCCTCGAATACACCTGGTGAACCTGAAAGAAGAATGAAAAATCCTTGTCCCCTGGGTGTAAACGTTACCAAGTGTCTGCTCTCCTCCCCCCATCTGCTCCATGAAGGCCAGCAGTGTCTTTGCCATCCCAGAAGGCCTCAAAGTCTTAGGCCTTGACTTAACCAGCCTAATACGCAATTGAAGTTCCTGCCCGTGATTTTTGGTGCGAGTCCAAATCCGGGATCAATGACTACAACCTATTAATAAAAGATGTGTCATCCCAATTTGGAGCATTTACATTGACCAGTACCACCGGTGCACTCGCTAACAACCCAGTAACCACCACATACCTCCCATTCGGAACCGTCAAAATCTTCACCACAAAAAAAGCTACCTTCTTATTAATTAGGATCGCTGCATTTCTGGGCCATACTATCAAACCCCAAGTGAAGCACCTGACCCACCCAACCCTTCCGTAACCTTATCTGATCTCAAACTATGGGTGTCCTGCAACAGCACCGCAACAGCTTTCAAAGTCATAAGGTACGCAAACACCCTGGATATCTTTACCGGACCACTTTTTAAAAATTAATCTTTATTGTCACAAGTAGGCTTACATTAACACTGCAATGAAGTTACTGTTAAAAGCCCCTGGTTGATCACACTCTGGCACCTGTTCGGGTACACAGAGGGTGAATTCAAAATGTCCAATTCACCTGACAGCACGTCTTTTGGGACTTGTGAGAGGAAACCGGAGCACCCGGAGGAAACCCACGCAGACATGGGGAGAACGTGCAGACTCCGCACAGACAGCGACCCAAGCCGGGAATCGATCCTGGGACTGTGGAGCTCTGAAGCACAGTGCTACTTTCCCGCCCTTACATTCCACCAGCCAGACGGGGGGGTTGGTCTACCCGCCCTTACAGAGTCAGCCATTCCTGTCTCGCGAGGAAGTCCGGCAACCCCCTGAGAAGGGCCAACACCAGGCCCACCCAAGAAGGTCACCAGTTCCCCAGCACACCCAGGCAAAGAAAGATCCTCTGCCACTGTCAGAATATTAACCCATCGTCCCACCACCCACTGACGCCACACCCAAACAACCAACCACAACCATGTCCCCAAATACCACTACCCCCTCACCAAACCCCAATCACCCAATAACCATAACCCCTAAGCTCATGCTTAATAAATCCCCCCTCTTATGAGCCGCAAATAATCCCATCCCTTTACTCCCAGTTGACTAACTTATCTTACTAGTGGGCCCTCGCAGAGAACCTTTCATACCCCAAAATTCCGAAATATCCAAAACCAACTTTATTAATTCCAGACGAGACCACATTAACAGTAAACCGTACCCATCCCATCAACCCCTACAAAACAATTCCACATGTAAAGTTACAAAACAGCCAACTAACACTCTTTCGACCATTGATAACATGCAAAAAAAAAAAGACGAGAAAAAAAATAACCCACACCCACCTCTCAACAAATATCCCTCAACCCGTGCAAAATACGTTACAATTATTTCAACCTCATTCCATTTCTTTGGACGATCCCTCAGCTCCCTCTGGTGTCCTGAAGTAGTGGTCCTTATTTTCGTAGGCCACCCAAAGGCACCCGGGGTAAACCACGCCAAATGAAACTTTATTGTGAAACAGTTCCATCTTGGCCTTGTTAAAACTGCAGGCCAGCTCCATTCTAACATCCTGATGTACTATCACCTCGTAGCCTTCCTATCTGCTATTCCGAAGCTTCTTCACCCACCATAAAAGTCTTTCTTTATCTTGATAGCTAATGAATTGCACGATAATCACATGAGGTGGCTGACCTGCACGAAGCCTCTGCCACAACGATCTGTGAGCTCGATCAAACTCAGGAGAAGCCGCCATTTACTCTTTCCCCGTTCACCTTAATCGTTCACCTTAACCCTCAGACCCTTGTTTTGGGTCACCACCGTTGCCATTTCCAGCTCCCGACAAGCAGTCTGGTCAATCTGCCTTGACAGAGTAAACCCTATCTTTTGCAGCTATGCATCTTGCTGCTTCACCATCTCGTCCACCTTAGCCAGGGCCCCTCGAATCGAGGAAATCTCTGCTCCGATCGCCTTCTCATGGTCTTCCGAGATCTCTCGACACAGTTTCTGCAGTTCCACAGCTATAATTTCAGCAGTTGATGGTGTGGCCCCTGCCACTGCAATCGCCTCCTCCATTCTCCACCAAGGCACACAAAGCCGTCACTTTTGAACTTGTTTCTTTCTTCCTCTGTTTCCGAGTTCAATACCAATTGTGTATCCCCTTACTGTGGGATACTTAAACCATCGACTTCAAAACATTTTGGCTTGTATTTCCATCACCGGCTGGGTGAAAAGAGCTTAAATCGCGATCACAAGCAGGAGCCCCCACATGTGCGACCGTTCAGTTACATGCCACATCAGAAGTCCAGAAATACAGTTAAAATGGAAGTTTGTAAGCATGCCGAAGGTTTACAGAAAAATCTGATGGGGGAAAAAATGCAACAAAGTTGCAAGAGCAACTACTACATATTTGTAGATAGTGCATGCTATGCAAAATATAGTATATTACCAGTAAAACTTTGACAAAGCTCTTTGCCAGAACTTTGACAAAGAGTCATCGGACTTGAACCGTTAGCTCCTTTCTCTCCCTACAGATGCTGCCAGACCTGCTGAGATTTTCCAGCATTTTCTCTTTCGTGATCAGCCTCCCCGAACAGGTGCCAGAATGTGGCGACTAGGGGCTTTTCACAGTAACTTATTTGAAGCCTACTTGTGACAATAAGCGATTTTCATTTCATTTCAAAACTCCTATGGCCTTGATCTAAGTTAGAGATAGTATTGTGTGCAAGGTTTTATGGGAGAACACCCCACAGTTCATTAGAAGAACGGTGGAGCAAAATTCCCACCTGCCCACATACTTTCCAGTGACCCTAGCTGAAGTTGTGGTAACGAGAGTTTGGGGCAGCCCGCTTGCGTAATGAAGGCGCTTTAGTAGAGTTCATCCCTGTATAGCTTTGTAAGACAGAACAGCCCACAGCGACGCTCCTTGAATTTGCTCCAAACCCTTCTGGGCCAAAGGTACAAATTAGCTTCACAAGGAAAACTATATTGTGTCACATCTTATAGCTAATCTCTTCTGTGGTCAATTATCTAGGAAAAGGTTGATGCCATTCAAAAGACTTAAAAGCTTTGGGGGAGTTTGCCAACTTTTAGTGGCTAAAACTTCTTCTCAGCCATTTTATAGTAGATAAGGTAGATTTCTAAGGATAACTCGGGTGCTCTCCCAACATGGCTTCTGAATTGAAAGGTAGAGATGGCAATTAAAGATCAGCATTCCCACCAGAGAATGGTCAGAGCTACAAAAAGAAATGGGAAGATAAAAAGTGGTAACATCCCGGTTTCCACGACCTTGACTGGAAATCTACCTCAATTTCACTTGACCAAAAGATTGAAATTTTGTTCCCATCATGTTTCAAACAAGCTGAGAAGTTGAGGTAAAAACAGGAAGTGCTGGAAATACTCAGCAGGTCTGGCAGCATGTGGTGAGAGTAACTGAGCTGGAGTTATGAGTCATAGAATTTGCAGTGCAGAAGGAGGCCATTCAGCCCATCGAGTCTGCACCAGCTCCTGGAAAGAGCACCCTACCCAAGGTTAACGCCTCCACCCTATCCCCATAACCCAGTAACCCCACCCAACACTAAGGACAATTTTGGACACTAAGGTCAATTTATCATGACCAATCCACCTAACCTGCACATCTTTGGACTGTGGGAGGAAACCGGAGCACCCGGAGGAAACCCACGCACACACGGGGAGGATGTGCAGACAGTGACCTAGGCCGGAATCGAACCTGGGACCCTGGAGCTGTTAAGCGATTGTGCTATCCACAATGCTACCGTGATGCCCTATATGAGTCCATGACTCTTTGTAACTGAAGAGAGGTAGAAATGTGATGGGTTTTATGCTGTTGAAAGAGGAGAGGAAGAAAAAAGGGAAGGTCTGGAATAGAGCAGGAGAGATTAAATGACAAAGATGTCATGGAACAAAAGGCATGGTTGTATAAGGGACACAAAACAAAGAAAAGTACAGCACAGGAACAGGCCATTCGGCCCTCCAAGCCTGCGCTGACCATGCTGCCCGTCTAAACTAAAATCTTCTACACTTTCGGGGTCCGTATCCCTCTATTCCCATCCTATTCATGTATTTGTCAAGATGCCCCTTAAACGTTACTATCGTCCCTGCTTCCACCACCTCCTCCGGCAGCGAGTTCCAGGCACCCACTACCCTCTGTGAAAAAAAACTTACCTCGTACATCTCTAAACCTTGCCCCTAGTAAAGAAATATAACGTTTATCCAGAGTGAGTATGAATGGCAGAATAATGAACAGCTCTGAATCAAAGCAAAGCAATGTTTATAGGTGAAGTACCAAGGACATGTTTCTTCCAGATGAACTGTTTGGGGGAATTATACTATTTGTACTCTTTATACAAAACTATAGCGACAGAGCTAATTGGCTCAACATGTTTTTCTGGATCTTTATTCAATTGTACAACAGATATTTATACATAAAAATATTTATGTTGTGTTACAGGGGTTCTGGCCTAAAACAAAAAGGTGGATTTTTAGCTGGTTGTAATTGAAATGCTATATGTTTATTGCAGGTTATAATTAAAATGCTATATGTTTACTGTTCATTGGCATTCTTTAGAAGTATTTTTACAAACTTTACTGACAGAATGTTAGTTTTAATGCATTAAAGAGAAACTATGTTTCTTCCACAGAGTAGTAGCCTCAGCTCTGAGCTGTTGCAGGCTATCAGAGAGCGGGATGAGTTGCAATCTGTGCTAGACAATTTTGAGCAACACATGGCAGAAATCCAATCAAATGTCAAGATGGTGACGGCAGAACGAGACAAATTGCTTATGATTTATGAACAGGTATTAATCGAATAAGAATGAATTGTAAATTTTTCATTTGGTATACTATATGGAAAAGTATTTATTCAATGAGTGTGACCCTTTAGAGCAGTGCTTTTCAAGCTTTTTTCCCCCAGGGACCCACTTTTGCCAACTGCCCAACATTCATGACCCAGGCCGGCCGACTTTTGTGACGTACGCCACATTCGCTTACCTTTAATGCAAATGGAGAATCTGCTTGGCACTCAGTATCTCATTCCAATCAGGTTCACAAGCGAAGAGGGTAATGCACGTATCAATAACGTGTCAGGTGCAGCCTTCAGCCAGTTCTTTTGTGCCGTCTTCATCCTTGTGAGAACGGAAAATCAAACCTCACACATGTAATTCGTTGTGAAGAACAATAGCAGCAAAACACTTGTTTTATTCAGCAGTGGATATTCCTGGAAGATGCTACTCCACAATGTTGTCAGTCTCATGGACTTTTGGCATGCGTTTAATGGTCTGTTACAGGTCAGGTACAGCAACGTAGTCTTTTCATCTGGAGTCAGCTGTAAGTTTTTAAAAAATAAATTTAGAGTACCCAATTATTTTTTCCAATTAAGGGGCAATTTAGCGTGGCCAATCCGCCTACCCTGCACATCTTTGGGTTGTGGAGGTGAAACCCACGCAGACACGGGAAGAATGTGCAAACTCCACACGGACAATGACCCAGGGCCGGGATTCGAACCCAGGTCCTCAGCGCCGTAGGCAGCAATGCTAACCACTGTGCCACCGTGCTGCCCAAGTCAGCTGTAAGTTAATAACTGACTCTAAGGTCTCAACCCCAAAGTGAATTTTTCACCCACCACTTTTTGAAAATCTGAAACTTCTCTCATTTGCCAGTACTTCCCTACATATAACCCAAATGGGCTTTGCATCATTATTTGCATTTGCACTATTGACAAAACCATACCACTTGAAAGCATCTTTATGCTGCTTCATTGCTGAGTTAAGTTTCTTCTTTAGGCTGTTAACTAGAGGCCCTGGAGCTCTGTACAGAGCTAGCACTGCTCTGTTCTGCCTTGGACTTTCCAGAGCAGCTCTCTTCGGCAGATTCTGATGTGAGATCCTGGCCAGTAGGTACTCTGCCTATTTGTGCCTCTGGACTTTATACTGCTTCATTCCTGAGTTAAGTTTCTTCTTTAGGCTGTTAACTAGAGGCCCTGGAGCTCTGTACAGAGCTAGCACTGCTCTGTTCTGCCGTGGACTCTCCAAGGCAGCTCTCTTCAACAGATTCCGATGTGAGATCCTGGCCAGTAGGTCTCTGCCTATTTGTGTCTCTGGCCATCTCTTACTTGGAAGAAAACAATTAATCTTCACAGTCCACTTGCCTTGCTTGCCAGCAGCTAGAAAATGGAAGAAGCTCTCCTCCATGATTTGGCACCAGAAGCACGTACATACAGGGCGTTTGATATCAAGTGTATGTGCAGGGCGTGTGACCTGCTCACTGCTTCCACGTATGGTAGGATGACTACACACAGTCTCATTTCTTTCGCATTTATAGGTGGCAACAGCTGCCATTCACAACAAAAATGTGTGGTAGCAGTCATTGACTCTTCTCCAGCGATTGGGCATGCTGTGACCACATGACTCTCCTGATGCCCGCCCGTGACCCACCTGCGGGTCACTGGGTACACTTTGAAAAACCTTGCTTTAGAGGATTTGTGGTCAACCATTTTTGAATAGTTTTGCAAAACAATCTCAGAAAAGGTACCACTTGTAGCAACCACTCATTGCCTGTACCTGAAGATGGATTAAAGATACTAAGTGAATTTTGGCTTGTAAAACCTACATTTGATAAACTATTCACTACTCAAGGCTTTAAGACAAAGCAAGCACCCATCTTAAATATACTTGTAGGTTTTTGGTGAATACTATTAATTCCATATTTCATACCTTTTCTCTTTGCTTTGTAAAATAATCTAAAGTGCACCAGCACACAACTTCAAGGCTATGTGAAATTAAATTTAATGTGGATATATGTACAAGGTACTATACATTGATGCAGAAAGTATGTACAGAGTAGATGAGTGTCTTTTGACAAATGTAAAACAACAAAAAAATAGATTATGCAGTCTTTAATAAGTGAGTTTATTTGGACCTGCTACAAATGCTGAGTTAGTTGTCTCTATTAAACTAGGTGATTTAAAAGGTTATAAAGTCAAGTATAGATGTCATTAATAAAATATAACCTGTGAATTCCATAGTTCTGGCTTTTTTGGGGCAGTACAAGTATCACCGTTGGAATGTACGTGGTCAATGTTTACTTGTGTTTGGATTTTCCAATCATGCATGAAAACAATAGGAAAGAGAGAAGAGCACGATTTGCACTTCACAACACAAAGGTTGGCCTTGTCATGATTTATAAGGTCTTTTTCGTTGCCAGTGCAGTCTTGATGGGCCGTAACGTTTTGTAAAGGTTTTGTGATTCTGTATTATTTTTGTAGCAGGTCCAAACAGCAGAAACCCTTTTTGGAAGTTTTCCAAATAAGAAGTTGGAGGCAATGTCCTACAATATGTGTTAGAGACCTGCAATTGCTTAAAGGAACAAGCATTATCATTTTTGTAGCAGAATGGATAACTAGCTGATTTTAAAACACAAAGCCGAGAGTAGGGGTAAAGGGTATTTATTCAGGGTGGCAGAAGGTGTTAAGTAGTGTTTCACAAGGATCAACACAGTAGCAAACATGCCTAACCTCTCTCTTGTTTTCCTCATCATGCTGTGCTTTAATAACTTACTGTTGATGCTGTGTCTTTACCTAAAGATGCTGCTGAACTTGCATCCTTCCTTGCAAAAGCCTTGGTTAGAATATAATTGCTGTTGTATATTTCATCTGTAGGTTATCAAATCAAAATATGCTTTTCTTCATTATTTTTCAAGAATTTTGCCCACAGTATCAAAGACAGCTGCAGCAGATTTGAAATCTAGAAAACTTGTGCTCACCTCATCCAGATCTCCGCAACCATATCCTTTACTTACATTCGTGTGCTAGGGCACTTTGGAATACTTTGTGGCACAACAACATTTGTAGTCCTTTATTCATTCACAGAATGTGATTGTCACTGGTATGGCTAGCATTTATTTCCTAACTCTAATTGTATTTGAGTCTGTGGTGGTGTGCCACTTTCTTGAACTTTTGCAGTCCATGTAGGTACATACACAGTGCTATTAGGGAGTGGGCTCCAGGATTTTCACCTCATAACAATGAAGGAACAACTAAATGCTTCCAGATCAGGATGGTGTGAGACTTGGAGGCAACTTGCAGGTGATAGTGTTCTCATGCATCTGCTGCCTTTGTCCTTCTGGTTGGCAGTGGCCACAGATTTAGACGGCGCTGTCAAAGGAGCCTTGGTGAGTTGCTGCAGTGCAAATTGTAGATGGTACACACTTCTGACACTATACCAATGATGGAGAGCATGACTGCTGAAGGTAATAAATGAGGTGCCAATCAAGCAGACTGCTTTGTCCTGGATAGTGTTGAGCTCCTTGAGTGTTGTTGGAGCTGCACGAGAATACTCCATCATACTCCTGACTTTAACCTTGTAGGTGGTGGACAGGCTTTGAAGAGTTAGGAGGTGAGTTACACACCACAGAATTCCTAACCTCTAACCTCTTGTAGCCCAAGTATTTTTATGGATGATCTAATTACATTTATGGCCACTGACTTGATGTTGGTGATGGTGTGAGATTCAACAATGGCATTGCCATTGAATATCAGTGGGAGGTGGTTAGACTCTCTCTTCTTGGAGATGGTCTTTGCCTGACACTCGTGTGGCGTGCATGATACTTTCAACTGAAATGCACATCCTTTAATGTCCAGGTCTTGCTGTATGCAGGCACAGGCTGCTTCGTTATCTTAAGGAGTTTTAATTCTCAGCAACAAGCAGCTTCGCCTCTGATCTAAGGACGGAGGAAAGATGATTGAAGCAGCTGAAAATGATTGGATCTAAAGAACTATTGCAATAATGGCCTTGGGCTTTGATGATTTGCCTCTAAAAACCACAACCATGACCACCCTCCTTTAACATGGGTATGACTATAGTCAGTCTAGCCCAGGCACAGGTATCAGGTTTCCGTTTCTGAACGGTTATGTTTTTGGAACATTCTAGGAGCTTTGATCAATTTTCCTGATGTTAGCCCATAGTTTACCTGATGCATCAAACTCATTTTCACAACTCACCACTATGGAATTTCAAATCGCAACCTGTTGTGCTCTTGATGTCCAAGTCAGGTAGAATTGGCAAAAGCCCTGTAATTGGAAGGATGAATTACTTGGTTCAAATGACATCTCCACACCCTATTTACCCAGATACCCATTGCTCGCTATCCCCCTCCAGAAACTACAGATAGGCAGGAATGTCCAGTAAAAACCTGTTTTAACTTCACAGTCTTGACAAACATCTCCAGATGGGCAGCAAGATGCAGATTTAAGGAGGTCTGAATTTGCTTTAGTACTGAAACAAAACATTGTTAATAAGCATCAAATCACTCGGTCATCATTCAGCTACCAACAGATTCCCCTTTAAGAATGAGGATGAACGACATGGTCCTTGACTCAGCTTTGGATCGGTCGTGTCCCAGAACGGGTAGACTCCCAGCAATGGCAAGGGAGCTGAAAGGGTTTATGGAGCAAATGGGGGCAGTGGACCCCTGGAGAGATAGGCAGCCGACAGGAAGGGGCTACTTGTTTTACTCGCACGTCCATAAAGTATATTCTAGGATAGATTTCTTCGTACTAAGCAGGGATAGTATAGGGGAGGTAAAGAACACTGAATACTCGGCAATTACTATCTCAGACCATGCACCGCATTGGGTAGACCTGCAGATCGGGGGAGCGAGCTACCAACGCCCGCAATGGAGGCTAGACGTGAGACTGCTGTCGGAGGAGGGGATCTGCGAGAGGCTTCGGGGGTGTATGCAAAATTACTTGCAGGTGAATGACACGGGGGAGGTCTCAGCGGCGACCCTGTGGGATGCGCTAAAGGCAGTATTGCGGGGAGAGCTGATTTCAATTGGGGCCCACAGAGCCAAGGCAGACAGGGCAGAGATGGATAGATTGGTCAGGGAAATGGGTCGGATAGATGAAGAGCACGCGGAGTCCCCGGGGGAGGTTTTACTCAGGGAGAGGCAGAGACTACAGGCGGAACTGGGGGCACTATCCATGAGCAGGGCCGTGGAACAGCTTAGGAAGGCGAGGGGAGTGGTGTACGAGCATGGGGAAAAGGCTAGCAGACTGTTAGCGCAGCAACTCAGGAGGAGGGAGGCGGCCAGGGAAATAGGTAGAGTGAGGGATGGGGAGGGGCGCAAAGTGGAGGACCCGGCAGGATTGAATAAGGTATTCCGAGACTTCTATCGCAAGCTGTATACTTCGGAGCCGCCGGAAGAACCAGAGGAGATGAAAAGGTTTCTGGACGGGTTAACCTTCCCAACAGTAGGTGGGGGGCGAGTGGAAGAGCTGGGGACCCGATTAGAGTGGAGGAGGTATTGGGGGGCCTAAAGGCCATGCAGTCGGGGAAAGCCCCGGGCCGGATGGATACCCGGTATGTGTTCTATCGGACGTTTTCTGAGCTGGTGGGCCCGGTCTTGGTGAGGGTTTTTAATGAGGCAAGGGACAGAGGGACCCTGCCGCCGACAATGTCGCAAGCCACTATATCACTGATATTGAAGCGGGGTAAAGACCCGGAGGCGTGCGGGTCCTACAGGCCAATCTCCCTGATTAATGTTGACGCCAAGCTCCTGGCAAAGGTACTGGCGGTTAGAATGGAGGACTGCGTACCGGAGGTGATTGGGGAGGATCAAACGGGGTTCGTGAAAGGTAGGCAGCTGACGGCCAATTTGAGGAGATTGCTCAATGTAATAATGATGCCCCCGGCGGGTAGGGAGGTGGAGGTAGTGGTGGCAATGGGCGCCGAGAAGGCCTTTGACAGGGTGGAGTGGGACTATCTATGGGAGGTGCTCGGACGGTTTGGGTTCGGGGAGGGATTGGTGGATTGGATCAAATTATTATATCAGGCCCCGAGGGCCAGCGTCAGGACTAACAGAGAAGTGTCGGAGTACTTTAGGTTGTACTGAAGGACCAGACAGGGCTGCCCGCTCTCCCCGCTGCTGTTTGCGCTGGCCATAGAGCCACTGGCGATTGCGCTGAGAGCCGCAGAGGGATGGAAGGGGATGGTGAGGGGCGGGGTAGAACATAGGGTCTCTCTTTACGCAGACGACCTGCTCCTGTATGTGTCGGACCCAGTGGCCGGGATGGGAAGTATACTGGGAATGCTGAGGAAGTTCGGCCAGTTCTTAGGATACAAATTAAATACGGCCAAGAGTGAAATGTTTGTGGTACAGGCAAGGGGCCAGGAGAACAGATTGAGAGGGCTACCGTTTAGGCTGGTTGAGGAAAATTTCCGGTATTTGGGAATCCAGGTGGCACGAGACTGGGGCAGGCTGCACAAGTTAAATTTGGCCAGGGTGGTGGAGCAAATGAAGATGACAATCCTCCCTAGATTTCTGTTTATTTTTCAGTGCCTCCCGATCTTTATCCCACAGTCCTTCTTCAAAAGAGTTAACAGGATGATCATGAGCTTTGTATGGGCGGGAAAATCCCCGTGGGTGAAGAAGGCGATGTTGGAGAGGAACCGCAGCGAGGGAGGGCTGGCTTTGCCGAGTCTGATTAATTATTACTGGGCGGCCAACATCGCTATGATAAGGAAGTGGATGGTGGGTACGGGGTCTATTTGGGAGCGGGTGGAGGCAGCTTCGTGCAGGGGCTCCAGCTTGGCAGCCCTGGTCACGGCTCCTCTACCACTGCCGCCGGCCAAGTACACCACCAGCCCGGTAGTGGTGGCGTCCCTGCGGATATGGGGCCAGTGGAGGAGGCATGTAGGGGAGAGGTCTGTCTGGGCGCCAATCTGCGACAACCATCGGTTTGCCCCCGGGAGTATGGATGGGGGGTTCCGAGTATGGCGGCGGGCGGGGGTGGGAAGGGTGGGTGAGTGATATGTTCCTGGAAGGGAGCTTTGCGAGTTTGAGGAGCTTGGAGGAGAAATTTGTGTTGGTAAGGGGAAATTATTTTAGATACCTACAGTTGCGGGACTTTGTTCATAGACAGGTCCCATCTTTCCCACGCCTCCCGCAAATAGGGATCCTGGACAGAATAGTCTCTAGGGGGGAAGAAGGGGAGGGTAGAGTCTTGGGTATTTATAAGGTGCTCATGAGGGAGGAAGGATCCCAGACAGAGGAACTGAAACTTAAATGGGAGGAGGAGCTAGGCGGGGAAATGGAGGACAGGCTGTGGGCAGAGGCCCTGAGTAGGGTAAATTCGACCGCGACATGTGCTAGGCTCGGGCTGATTCAATTTAAGGTCGTTCACCGGGCCCATATGAGGGTGGCTCGGATGAGCAAATTCTTTGGAATAGAGGACAAATGCGCTAGGTGCGCGGGAGGACTAGCGAACCACGTTCACATGTTTTGGGCATGCCCTAAGCTGAGGGGGTACTGGGAGGCATTTGCAGGGATCATGTCCCGGGTGCTAAAAACAAGGGTGGTGATGAGTCCAGGGGTAGTAATTTTTGGTGTTTCGGAAGACCCGGGAGTCCAGGGGGAGAAAGAGGCCGATGTTTTGGCCTTTGCTTCCCTGATAGCCCGGCGACGAATACTATTGGTGTGGAGGGACTCAAAGCCCCCGAAGACTGAGTTGTGGCTTGCGGACATGTCGAGTTTCCTGGGTATGGAAAAAATTAAGTTCGCCTTGAGGGGATCTGTACAGGGGTTCGCCCGGAGGTGGCAACCATTTATTGACTTCTTTGCGGGAGAGTGAGCGTCAGCAAGGGGTGTGTGTGTGTGGTGGGGGGGGGGGGGGGGGGGGGGGGGAGTAGAGTAGGAGGGAAAATATAGCGGGTTGTACCAGTGGGAGAGGAGCGGGCTTGTGCAGTATGTTACGATGGAAGTATTGAAAGTACATGGATGTTTGCACATTTTTGCCTTTTTTGCTTTCTTTCTGTTGATGTCTGTAACTGTTTACAAAGCCAAAAACTACCTCAATAAAATTGTTTATTTAAGAATGAGGATGAACTGGCCTACAATGCAGCACCAGTTTAAAATTGACACCGAGCACTTGCAACAGTTTCTGACAGTGTGAACATGTTACAGGACTGTAATTTTGAGAGTGCATAATAAACCTAGTCCTTGCCTGGTGTGGAGGTTCTCAGCACTGTTGGAACTTCCTTAGCTAATTATGGTGTGCTTTGGGTGCACTGCATGTCTTATACCTTGGTTCCCTTGCACCAAAATGCATCAGTAATATAATGCATAGCATTGTACTATTAATATCAACTATATTTATGTAGCGTCTTTAACATAATGAAATCTTCGAGGCACTTTACGTGGGCATTATGAAACAAATTACAAATGTAAAATCGCAGCATAGTTACAGCAGAGAAGGACGTATTTAGCCTGATGCTAAGCCATATAAGCAGTTACTAGATCAGATGACCAAAGTTTGGTCAAAGAGGTAGATTTTAATGAGTATCTTAAAGGAGGAAGGTGAGATTGAGAGGTTTGGAAAGGGAACTTTGGAGCTTAGGGCCCAAACAACTGTATCGTGGCCACCAATGGTGGAGAAATTAAAATCTGGGATGCGAAGAGGTCACAATTAGAGGAGCGCAGATATCTCAGAAGGTTGGGGAGTTTTTCAAAATTCATTTATGGGATGTGGACGTCGCTGGTTAGGCCAGCATTTATTGCGCATCCGTAGTTGCCCTTCAGAAGGTAGTGGTGAGTTGCTTTCTTGAACCGCTGCAGTCCGAGTTGTAGATACACCCACTCTGCTGTTAGAGAGGGAGTTCCAGGATTTTGCAGGGCGGTGAGTGACTTGGAGGTACTTGAACCTCCAGGTGGTGGAGTTCCCAGGTATCTGCAACTTTTATCCTTCAAGGTGGTAGTGGTCGTAGATTTGGAAGGTGCTGTCTACGGAACCTTGGTGAGTTCCTGCAGTGCATCTTGTACATCGTACACACGGCTGCCACTGTTCGTTGATGGTGGTGGGTTATTAGGACTCCCACTCCGTCAGCTCCTCATAGATCTCTGAGATTTGCCAAACCGACCCCTCCCCCACTACTCACTTCCTGACCATCGCAATATTTGCCGCCCGGTAATAATTCATGAAATTTGGAAGAGCCAGCCTCCCCCTACCCCCCAATGCCCTCGATCCTGCAGCACCTTCTTCACCTGCAGGGTTTTATCCGCCCAGACAAATCCCGAGATCACTGCATTCACTTGTTTGAAGAACGCCTCGGGGATAAAAAATGGGCGGCTCTGGAAGACAAACGAAACCTCGGGAGGACCGTCATTTTAATTGTCTGAACCCGCCCCACAATGACAACTGGAGCGCGTCCCACATCCGAAAGTCCCCCCTCGTCTGATCTACCAACCTACTCAAATTCAGTTTATGTAGCTGCTCCCACTCCCGCGCCACCTGGATGACCAAATATCAAAAGCTCCCGCCCACCACCTTGAACAGCAACTCCCCCAATCTCTTCTCCTGCCCCCTCGCCTGGACCGCAGAGAACTCTCTCTTACCCATAACCAATTTGTATCCCGAGAACCGGCCGAATTCCTATAATATCCTCATAATCCCTCCAATCCCCTCCCCAGCGGGTCCAATATGTACAATAGTAGATCGTCTGCGTAAAGCGAGACCCTGTGCTCCACCGCCACGAGACCTTGATGTTCTTCATGCCATTGACAACGACTCTATAGCCAAGGCAAACAAAATTGGGGAAAGCGGACATCCCTGCCTCGTCCCCTGGTGTAATCTGAAATAGTCTGCTCTCACCCGATTCGTCCGCACATTCGCCACCAGTGCCTGGTATAGCAACCGGACCCAGTCCACAAATCCTGCCCAAACCCAAACCGCCCCTGGACCTCCCGTAAGTATTCGCACTCCACCCGATCAAAGGCCTTCTCTGCGTCCATGGCCACGTCAACCTCGCACCCCTCTGAAGGCATCATAATTACATTAAGCAATCTCCTAATGTTGGTCGCCAAATGCTGCCCCTTAACAAACCCAGTCTGGTCCTCCCCTATTACTCCTGGGACACAGTCTTCGATCCTTGTGGCCAGGATCTTCGCCAGTAGTTCAGCATCAACATTTAACTTGGAGATCGGTCTGTATGACCTACAGTTTTCCGGGTCCTTATCCCGCTTTAATATGAGGGAGATCAACGGCTGTGGCAACGTTGGGGGAGCACTCCCAACTCCTTTGCTTCATTGAAGGCCCTTATCAACAGCCGCCTAAACGCTCCCTAAACACCCCATTCACCCCCGCTGGGTCCAAGACTATTCCCACCTGTGTCCTTTACTTTCCCAATCTCTCTCGCCGACACTTGTTTCCTCAACTGGTGCGCTAATATCTTACTTGCTTTCTTCCCATACTCATATACAGCCCGTCTCACCCTTTTCAACTGCTCTACTGTCTTACCCGTGGGTAACAGCCCAAATTCCATTTGCAACCTCTGCCGTTTCTTTAGCAGGCCTTTCTCGGGGGCCTCTGCATATCTCCTGTCCACCTGCAGGATTTCTTCCACTAGCCTTTCTATCTCTATCTGCTCCGCCTTCTCCCTATGAGCCCGAATCAAAATAAACTCCCCCTTGATCACTGCCTTCAGTGCCTCCTAAATCGTACCTGCCGACACCTCCCCCGTGTCACTCATTTCTACATACCCCCGGATGGCCTTCCTCACCCACTCACACACCTCTTCCTCTGCTAACAGTCCCACATCCAGCCTTTATTGCGTGCGCTGGGCCCCCCTTTGTTCACTCGTAAATCCACCCAGTGCGGTTGCATAGTCTGACACGACTATTGCTGAATATTCGACATCCATCACCCTGCCAACAACGTCTTATCTAACACGAAGAAATCTATTCGGGAGTACACCTTGTGCACAAGGGAGTAGAATTAAAATTATTTCGCCCTCGGCCTCCAAAATCTCCACGGATCCCCCCCATGTGATCCATGAACACCCGAAGCTCCTTAGCTGTAGCAGGCACCCTCCCCGACCTCGAGCTCGACCGGTCCAGTCTCGGATCCAGGACCCATAATCAGTCGATGAGAGTCCAGGTTAGGAATCCTCCCCAACACCTGCTTCTATAAATTCATATCGCCTCAGTTCAGGGCATAGATGTTTACCAACACCACCGGCATCCCCTCCAATTTCCCCACTTACCATAACGTACCTTCCCCCAGAGTCACCCACTATATTTCCCACCTCGAACACCACCCGCTTATTGACCAAAATCGTCACCCCTTCGTTTTAAAGTCCAACCCGAATCAAATGATTTCCCAGCCCATCCCTTCCTCAGCCTAATCTGGTCCCCCACCTTTAGGTGGGTCTCTTGTAGCATGGCCACATCCGCCTTCTATGGTTTCAAGTGTGCGAAAGCACCTGCCCTCTTGATTGGCCCATTCAATCCTCGCAAGTTCCACGTGACCAGCCTGGTCGGAGGGCACCCTGCGCCCCCCCCCCCCCCCCCCCCCCCCCCCCCCCCCCCCCCCCCCCTTGGGCCAGCCTCCGGCCCGCGGTCTGCACCTCCCGTGGACCGCCCTCACCGTCACCGTCATCGATCCTCCTCCTGTTGCATTTAAAAGCCCTACCCCTATTAACAGTACTTCCCCCCCCCCCCCCCCCACCTCCTCCAAATCCCTCAGCAACAACCCCTGCCCCTATTAACCTTCCACTCACCTCCCACTGTGCTTCCATGATCTAGCCCGGCCAGCTGGCCTGGCCACCCCCGCCCATGGCGCCTACCATCCTACTCCCCACTGATTCCCCACCCTACCCCTTGAACAAAGAGACCAACCCCCCATTCTCGAACAAAGAAGGGCAAACCTGAAGCAGAAAAAGAAAGAAATGGCCCCAAACACAATTTAACAGCAGCATCACAGCATCTCCACCAAAGTTCAAGGTCCACCTTCTCCTGCCAGTTTATTGTCTCTGACAAATTCTACTGCCTCCTCTGCCAATCCAAAGTACAATTCCCGGCCTTCGTAGCTCACCCACAGACTTGCCAGGTACAGTAGCCCAAGCTTCACCCCCTTGTTGCAGTGGGCCGCTTTGACCTTGTTTGTAACTCGCTCTCCGCTTGGTACCAGGTCCTGGTACACAGGATTTCACTGCTCTCCCAGGTGGAGCGCCTCGTGTGCCTGGCCCACCTCATGATTTGTCCCTTGTCCAGGAAATGATGCCACCACACCACAATCACCCTCGGCGGCTCATTTCCCTGCGGCTCCCTCATTAGCGCCCTGTGCGCTCGATCCACCTCCAACGGTCATGCAAATGCACCCTCTCCTAGCAGCTTCTCCAACATCCTCCACACACAGCACTAGCTCCTTTACTCCCCTCCGGCAGGCCCATGACCCTTATGTTCTGCCTGCGTGACCGGTTCTCTAGGTCTTCAACCTATTCCTGGAGCCGCCTCTGCTGATCCTGCATCAGTCCCATTTCTGCTGCCATCGGGGCGAATTGGGCCTCGTGTTCCCCCACTGCCACCTCGATCTTCAGGATCGCCTGACTCTCCGCCGCCAGCTTCGTTCCCACGCGGTCAATTACCACCTTGATTGAATCCACAGGCCAGGTCCCCCAGACTCTCCTTGCATTGCTGGGTGAATGTCTCATTCAGGAAGCTCACCAGCTGGTCCGTTGACCACTGAGCCGGCAGGGCCGCTTCCTGCCTCTCCACAATCTCCACGTGCGTCACAGGCGCCGCATCAGCTCCAACCGACTGATTCCCTCTTTTTCGACTGCTTTTGACCCTCGGCTCCATACACCAGAGGGTCAATCTCTTCCACTCACTCTCCTGCACCTTTTTTCTGCTCACATCCACCTGTTAACCGGGGAAAAGGTCTGAAAAAACTGCCACGAGCAGGAACCACCAAATGTGCGACCACTCACTCCATGGCCACCACCAGAAGTCCCCTTCAGCCGTTTGTTAATATCACCTGGAGTGAATCGTTTTGGCTGAAGACTGACATCTGTGATGCTGAAGACCTCCATGGGAGGAGACCAAGATGGGTCATACACTTGGCACTTCTGGCTGAATATTGTTGCAAATGCCTCAGCCTTGTCATTTGCACAGATGTGCTGAGGTCCTCCATCATTGAGGATGGGGATATTTGTGGAACCTCCTCCTCCAGTGATTTGCTTAGTTGTCCATAATTCAAGGCTGGATGTGGCAAGACTGCGGAGCTTAGATCTTATGCTTTTGTTGTGGAATCGCTTAGCTTTTTCTATTACTTGTTGCTTATGCTGTTTGGCACACAAGTGATCCTGTGTGTGTAGCTTCACCAGGTAGACCCCTCGCTATGCCTGGTGTTGCTCCTGGCATGCTCTCCTGTACTCTTCATTGAACCAGGGTTGATCCCCTGACTTGGTGGTAATGCTTGAATAGGGGATATCCCGTGCCATGAGGTTGCAGATTGTGGTTGAATACAATTCTGTTGCTGCTGACGGCCCACAGCACCTCATGAATGCCCACTCCTGAGTTACTAGATCTGTCTGATGTCTATCCCGTTTGGCACAGTGGTAGTGCCACACAACACGATGGAGGAGATTCCAAAAATAGGGAGAGGTGAGGTCCTGGATAAATTTGAAAACAAGTATGAGAATTTTAAAATCAAGACGCTGTTTCACCATCGGTCAATGTAGTTCAACAAGCACAGGAATGATAGGGAAACAGGACTTGTCGAAAGCAAACTTCTGCGGATGCTGAAATCTGAAACAAAAACAGAAAATACTGGACAATCTCAGCAGGTCTGACAGCATCTGCGGAGAGAGGGGAGCTTTGACAAAGGGTCCTCAGACTCAGCATTAGCTATCTGCTCTCCACAGATGCTGTCAAACAGGACTTGTTGTTAGGCTGTCGGCGGAGGATCCTCGGCAGCGGCGGCGACAAAGGGGCTTGGCGGCGGCGGCAGAGGGGCTTGGCGGCGACGGAGGGGCTTGGCGGCGGCGGCGATGGAGGGGCTTGGCGGCAGCGGCGGCAGCAGAGGGGCTCGGCGGCGGCAGGATCGGTGCAGCAGCGACAGGTCCAACCCCCCCCCCCCAAATGCAGGCCAGGAGCGGTGCGGCAGCAACCGAAGGGGGGCCCAGCCGGCGGCAGTGACCAGGAGGACGCGGGGTGCGAAGTGCGGCAACGGGGACTGGCCCAACCCCCCCCCCCCCCCCAACCCCCAAACGGCAGCGACCACCACGTGGCAAGAACAAAGGGACTGGGCAAAAGCCTCTCTCTCTCTCTCCTGGGTGAGTGAGGAGAGAGGAAGGGGGAGAGAAAACAAAAAAGGACTTTTATTTCTTTTTTTTAAACCCAAAGGAAAACTGTTAAAGAGAGAGGGAGGGGTATATATACTATTTTCTCTCTTTTTACACTCGCTCCCAGCAAAAGTAAGTCCATCTGACTTACTTTTGCATAAAAGCGGGGAGGAGGAGAGAAAATAATTAAGAAATAAATAAAATAAAGGGGTAAAGGAAAAAAGGGAGGAGAGGGGAGGGGGAAATAATAAAAAATAAATAATAATAATAATAAATAAAATAAAAATAGGGTGCGGAAAAGGGGGGGGGAAATAAGGGGAGAAGAAAAGATGAAAGGGAAGGGGAGAAAAAAATGCCAGAAGGGAGCCAAGGGAAAGGGGGCAACAGAAGCAGACGGGACAAAGGGGAAGCCAGCTCAGGCGAACGAGTCAGCACACGAAGCGGCGGGACGGATGTAGCGCCACATCAAAAAGCGCTGGACAGACAGGTACCCTCTCCCCTGGGGTTAGAGGGGGGCGTGGATTGAAAGGCAGCCTTTGCCGAAGTGGTGAGGGAGCAGCTGCAGGCAATCAAGGCAGAGTTGAAAGTGGACGCAGAGGCCGCAGTACAAGCAGCAGTGGACAGGGCCATGTCAGGGGTGCAGCAGGCTCTGACCAGATTGGAGGAGAAAGTGGATGCCCAAGGGGAGAAACTGGAAGCCCATGAGGCAACCATTAAAGAGCTGGAGAAAGCAGCGACCGACATGAGCGACCGGGTCACGGCCCTGGAGAGGGAAGTGGCGAGACTGGGTGCAGCACAGGGGAGCCTGAAGGGCAGGGTAGACGACCAGGAGAACAGCTCGAGAAGGCAAAATGTTAGGATAGTGGGCCTGCCAGAGGGGATCGAGAGCAGAAATCCCACAGCATACGTGGCTGCAATGCTGGGCACCTTAGTGGGGAGGGAGACTTTCCCCACCCCACCGGAAATGGACAGAGCTCATCGGGCGCTGCGCCCGAAGCCCAAGGCAGGGGAACAACCGAGAGCAGTCATAGCCAAACTGCACCGGTACCGGGATAGGGAGACAATCCTGCGCTGGGCCAAGGAAAATAGATCCTGCAAATGGGGAGGGCACGCCATCCGAGTCTACGAGGATCTTGGAGCGGACATAACTAAGAGACGGGCTGAGTTCAACAGAGCGAAAGCAGCTCTCTACAAGAGCAAAGTGCGTTTTGGTATGCTGTACCCAGCAAAACTCTGGGTCACATACCAAAACAAGGAATATTTCTTTACAGCCCCTGCTGAGGCGAATAGGTTCGTCGAGGAGCACGGGCTGGAAAAACGCCAGTGGGGGTAGGGACGAGGGGCCCATGGCAAGGAGAAACGGCACGCCGACGGGGGGGTGGGGAGGGGTGAGGCAAAGCCAGCCCCCTCCCCCCCGGCAGGAACACCCAGAACAAAAAAAACCCATTGCCCAAGGGACCGCTCCAGGTGGGAGGCCAGGCCCCAGCACGAGGGAACGGGAGTATTGGAGAAGGGAGAGCAGGCGAGAGGGGCGCAGGGTAAGGTGGAGGAGGAGCGGGCAGAAAACTGTAGAGGCCAGGCAGAGGAGAAGCGGGACAGCAACCTCCGAGAGGGGAGCCACTGTACTAGCAGGAAAGCTAGCGACGGGGGCACGCAACAAAGCAGGGCCGCGGCGCACCCCCAACAGGAGGGAAGGCGCCAGGCAGGGGAGGGGGGGGATCACCCATCAAAGTCGGGAGAGCAAACGGGGACAGGAATAGGGGAGATAGAGGGGCAAAGGAGAGGTATACAGGGGAGGGGGGAAAAGGGAGAGAGCGGGGGGGGGGGGGTCACTCAGGGTGCGAGAGACCAGGGAGGGTAAATGCAGGGACAAAGGGACAAAAGAGGCCAGTAAAGGAACAGGGCCACAAAGTGCCACAACCAAGGGCTCGAAACAGGGAACCGCTGCAAGCACCCACCCAGTACGGTCTGTGGGCGAAGGGGGCCCCTGGAGTGCAGGGGACTACCCGCGTGGCGGACACACAGTGGACGGCCATGGCGGGTGCCCCCGGGACAAGGGGAACCCTGGAGCGCAGAGACCCGACCGCATGGGGAGAGCAGTGATAGTGGCCATCCTGGACGGCCCCCTAACAAAGGGAAACCCAAGAGGGCAGGGGCGCGTCCACCGGACAAATATGGTTAATCCCACAGGAGCGAGGGGGCAGAAGCCCCCCACCAGGATAATCACCTGGAACGTAAGGGGACTTAACGGCCCAGTGAAGAGATCTAGAGTCCTCACCCACCTCAGAAACATGAGGGCCGACATAGTCTTCCTCCAAGAGACGCACCTGAGGGAGCAGGACCAACTGCGGGTACGAAAGGGCTGGGTGGGACAAACCTACCATTCCTGTTATGGGACAAGGGCCAAGGGGGTGGCGATCCTGATCGGCAAGAGGACAAGGTTTAGGGCGACAAAGACGGTTACAGACCCAGGGGGGCGGTATGTCATGGTCAGCGGGGCCCTAGATGGGGTGCCGGTAGTTCTAGTCAACGTGTACGCGCCCAACTGGGACGACACGAGCTTCATCCAAAAGACCATGGCAGAAATCCCGGACATAGCGATGCACCGACTAATCATGGGGGGGACTTCAACTGTGTACAGGATCCAAAGACGGACAGATCAAACCCCAAAACGGGGAAAACCTCAAGCATGGCAAGGGAACTCAGTCACTATATGGAGCAGATGGGAGCAGTGGACCCCTGGAGATTCGCCCACCTGGGGGAGAAAGAATTCTCCTTCTTCTCCCCAGTACACAACGTGTACACCAGAATTGACTTCTTTGTGGTGGGGAAAACGGTGCTTCCAGGGATAGACAAGGTGGAATACTCCGCAATTGTGATATCAGATCACGCCCCACACTACATGGACGTGCGGCTGGAGACGGGAAGGGCCCAGCGCCCCACATGGAGGTTGGACGGTGCCTTACTAGCTGACAAGGCCTTCAGCGAAAGGATAGCGCGGGCCATAGCGGAGTACACGGAGAACAACCAGAACGGGGAGGTCTCACCCTCCACGTTCTGGGAAGCGCTAAAGGCCGTACTAAGAGGGGAAATCATTGCCTTCAAAGCGCAAAGAGATAGGGAGGAAAGGGTGGCTAGGCAGAAGCTGGTCGACTCCATACTGGAGGTAGACCGTAAATACTCCGAGGCCCCGACCGTAGAGCTCCTGGCGGAGAGAAAAGAATTACAAAGGAACTTTGACCTGCTCTCCACCAGGAAAGCAGTACACCAACTCCGCCAGGCACGCGGGGCCCTGTACGAACACGGAGACAAAGCCAGCCGCCTGTAGGCACACCAGCTGAGAAAGCAGGCAGCCAGCAGAGAAATTGCGCAAATCAGAGGTACCAGAGGCACGTTGGAAACGGAACCAGAGAGGATTAACGAAACCTTCAAGGCCTTCTACCAAGAGCTGTACACCTCAGAGCGCCCAACAGGGAAAGCTGGGATGAACCGGTTTCTTGATGGACTGGACATACCAGTCGTGGGAGAGGGCAGAAAGCGGGATCTGGAAGCACCACTAGCACTGGGAGAGATCATGGACAGCATTAGCTCCATGCAGACGGGGAAGGCGCCGGGACCGGATGGATTCCCGGCGGACTTCTACAAAAGATTCGCGACAGCGCTGGCCCCGCACCTGCGGGAGATGTTCACAGACTCGCTAGCTAGGGGCACACTGCCACCCACATTAGCACAGGCCTCAATCTCGCTGATACCTAAGAAGGACAAAGACCCAATGGAATGTGGGTCATACAGACTCATATCTCTGCTGAACGCAGACGCCAAAATACTGGCCAAAATCCTAGCCAAAAGGCTAGAAGACTGTGTACCTGAGGTGGTCACAGAGGACCAGACGGGCTTCGTCAAAGGTAGACAGCTTACCGCGAACATCAGGCGCCTGCTGAACGTGATAATGACCCCCTCCGGGGAGAGAACACAAGGGGTGATCGTCTCCCTGGACGCAGAAAAGGCCTTCGACAGAGTCAAATGGAAATACCTCATAGAGGTACTGGAGCGGTTCGGGCTTGGAATAGGGTTCACCGCTTGGGTAAAGCTCCTATACAACGCTCCCATGGCGAGTGTACGGACCAACAATACCAACTCCCAATACTTCCAGCTGCACAGGGGCACTAGACAAGGATGCCCACTGTCCCCGCTGCTGTTCGCACTAGCAATCGAACCGCTAGCAATCGTGCTCAGGGCAGCAAAAATTTGGAGGGGGATCCGAAGGTGAGGTAGAGAGCACAGAGTCTCACTCTATGCGGACGATCTGCTCCTCTATATCTCGGACCCACAAAGCAGCATGGACGGAATCATTGCGCTCCTGAAAGAGTTTGGAGCCTTCTCGGGCTACAAACTCAACATGAGCAAAAGTGAGATCTTCCCAGTACACCCGCAAGGGGGGGGGGGGGGGGGGGGGGGGGGGCAGCATTAAAGGGGCTGCCGTTCAAACAAGCCCGACACGAATTCCGCTACCTGTGGATCCAAATAGCCCATGACTGGAAAGGGATCCACAAATGGAACCTCACCAGCCTGACGGAGGAAGTTAAAAAGGACCTGCAAAGATGGAACACACTCCCACTCTCCCTCGCGGGGAGAGTCCAGACGATCAAAATGAACGTACTGCCCAGGTTCCTCTTCCTGTTTAGATCCATTCCGATCTACATCCCCAAGGCCTTTTTCAAAGCGCTGGACAAACTTATCATGGCGTTCGTATGGGGGGGTAAAAATGCTAGGATCCCAAAGAAGGTCCTACAAAAAACAAAATCCAGGGGGGGGGCTAGCCCTCCCGAATCTACAATTCTACCACTGGGCGGCAACAGCCGAGCGAGTAAGGGGATGGATCCAGGAGCCAGAAGCTGAGTGGGTGCGTGCGGAGGAGGCCTCCTGCATGGGGACCTCCCTCCGGGCCCTCGCCACGACAGCACTCCCATCCCCACCCAAAAAACACTCCAGCAGCCCAGTGGTGACAGCCACCCTCCAATCCTGGAACCAACTGCGGCAGCAATTTGGCCTGACCAAAATGTCGGACAAGGCTCCCATCTGCAACAACCATAGGTTCACACCAGCACTGACTGACGCCACCTTCAAAAGGTGGAGGCAGGACGGGGGGACACTGACAGTCAGGGACCTATACACGGACGACAGGATCGCAACACTGGACGAACTGACAGAGAAATTTCAGCTAGCTGGGGGGAACGAGCTACGGTACCTGCAGCTCAAAAACTTCCTAAGAAAGGAGACAAGGACGTACCCACAACCGCCACGACAGACCCTACTGGAAGACCTACTGGACGCAGGTGTCCTAGAGAAAGGGAACTGTAGCGACATGTATGACCGACTGGTAGAAAGGGACGACACCATACTGGACGCAACAAGAAGGAAATGGGAGGACGACCTGGGGATAGAGATAGGGTGGGGACTCTGGAGCGAAGCACTGCATAGGGTCAACTCCACCTCCACGTGCGCAAGGCTCAGCCTGACGCATCTAAAAGTGGTACATCGAGCCCACTTAACGAGAAACCGTATGAGCAGGTTCTTCCCGGAGGTGGAGGACAGATGTGAACGGTGCCAAAGAGGCCCGGCCAACCACGCCCACATGTTCTGGTCTTGCCCCAGACCTGTGGATTACTGGACAGCCTTCTTCGAGGTTATGTCCAAAGTGGTGGGAGTGAGGGTGGAGCCATGCCCGATAGTGGCGGTCTTCGGGGTTTCAGACCAGCCAGATCTATTCCTGGGAAGGAGGGCGGGACGCCCTTGCCTTTGCCTCCCTGATCGCCCGCCGTAGAATCCTGTTTGGCTGGCGGTCAGCAGCACCGCCCAGAGCTGCAGACTGGCTGTCCGACCTCTCGGAATCTCTCCAAATGGAGAAAATCAAATTCGCCATCCGAGGGTCAGACGACGGCTTCCATAGAACGTGGGAGCCATTCATGCAACTGTTCCGGGACCTGTTTGTGGCCAACGTACAAAAGGAAGAATAGCCGGGTGGCCAAGATTCGGGGGGAAATGGACGGGAATCGGGGGAAGGTAGCCCGGGGGGGGGGGGGGGGGGGGGTTATGGGCTCGTTATGGGGGTTTGATGGCAAGCTAAGGCCCAAAACCAAACTATAAATAAATGCCTATAAACATGTACCTCGGCCATATTGGGGAATATAGAATGTAGAATATATATGCTGGCTAAAGGGGGCGGCCACAATTGTTGTTATAAAGATGCTTACCTGTAAATATACATGTTAAATTTTTGTGTCTTTTTTTCACTCTAACAATTTGTAACTTGTCATATATAAAACATGAAAACTCAATAAAAAACATTTATAAAGAAAAAAGGACTTGTTGTTGGTTAAGACACAGGCAGCAGAGTTTTGGATTCTGTCAAGTCTTGTCAGTTATGGTGCTCACCTATAAATAAGCCTAATTTAAATTATTTGTGATCAGTTCTGTTACAATACCTGATTTGTTTTTCCTACTTGCCTTAAATTGGAATTACTTCCAGAATCAAGATGAGTTGAATAAATTAAAAAAGGAAGTGCTAATATCACCAATCTGCCAAATGCGTATGGAAGAGGAAAGAGATGAAGCTAAAGCAGATGTGAAGAGAATGGCAATCGAGAAAGAGAATCTGAGAGACAGAATGAAGGTATTAAATTAATAAAACTTGAGACAGACTACGTGAAACAACCTTTTTTAGTACTTATTTTTTTAATTTTTCAAGTTGCGACAATACTTGTTTTTGAAACAGTTGAATTCTTGAACATTTACTGCCACTAGAGGGACCTATCCACCCATAGTGTACAATGCAATTTTTTCACATGTCAGTTTCACCTAATTATCATTGATTTGCCTGCTTCATTGAATGTATCTGTAACATTGTTAATTTTTATTTTGCAAGGGTCTCTTTATATTTTCTCCATGTTTCATAGTTTGTTTTTATTGCATTAAACTCCAATACTTTGTTTTCTGATCCTAATCTTTAAAATACCAAGCATGTTACAACTGGGGCCATTGGAAGATTATATTTTTATTGTGACGCCACAGACCATTCTGCTCTACCACACCTGCCCCTCACAAATGTTTGTCACTGTCTCTGATACTCTAGAAACTCTGTTGCACATTCGGAATGAGAATTCCTAATCGGCAGCCTGGATTTTAGGGGGAAATGGGCAGCGAATTGAAATCCGACTTTGAGTATTAGAAAGTGTCCTGACCTTAGAGGTAGTTGGTACCAGTTCTTAGTAGGAAAGGACCCTTCAAAAAAGTTCCCCTTATTCAGCAGTGATTGACAATCTCCTTCCTGATTGTCAGCATGATTAATAGGGAGTGTCATATCAATGCAGTTTTGAGGCTGAGGCATATTATGAAATGAAATGAAAATCGCTTATTGTCATAAGTAGGCTTCAAATGAAGCTACTGTGAGAAGCCCCTAGTCGGCACATTCCGGCGCCTGTTCGGGGAGGCTGGTACGGGAATTTAACTGTTCTGCTTGCCTGCCTTGGTCTGCTTTCAAAGCCAGCGATTTAGTCCTGTGCTAAACCAGCCCCAGAGGAACCACCAAATGGTATATCTACCATACATCCCTTTGATACTGACAGAATATGATACCAAAAGAACTTGTTGAAAATAGAAGTGTTTTGAAGTGGAGTTATCTGTTAAGTATCAGCAGTTGCCAATGACTAATTAGATTTCAATAATTATCTTCTTTCTGAAATGGAATAACTAAAAGGTTGATTTCCTAGAATGTGCCAAATTGAAAGCATTTAAAATGCATTTCTTTACTAGAACATCCTTGAAACAGCGGATCATAACACAAAACAGATGGAAACACAGATCTCACAGTTAGAAATTAAAACGTGTGAAGTAAGTATCTCAAGGCAAGCAATCTTAATGATCGTTTCATGGAGAACCTAGATACATTTTGTAGTCTGAATGCTTCCATACAGAATTTATGTTGTACAAGGCCACTTCAAAAAATATCTGTTGGATAGAGTGATGTGTGGTTGAGAGTAACTAGTATGTAGCACGGTGTAATTAATGGGAGGAGTTATGATATCAGGCAATTTACTGAAAAGCAGTTTAGTTGAGTGTTAGATGGAGTTATGAGCAGAAGTAAAACATCTGCTCCCACTGCAGTTCAGTTAAAAGATATGTCTGTAGACAGATTAGCAATTTCTTTCCAAACATGTCACCTGACAGAATCATTGAAGTCTGACACCAAGTCAGATAATAATAATAATCTTTATTGTCACAAGTAGACTTAAATTATCACTGCAATGAAGTTACTGTGAAAAGCCCCTAGTCGACACATTCCGGCACCTGTTCGGGTACACAAGGAGAATTCAAAATAACAGCAAGTCTTTTGGGACTTGTGGGAGGAAATGGAGGAAACCAACGCAGACAGGGAGAATGTGCAGACTCCGCACAGACAGTGACCCAAGCCGGGAATCGAACCTGGGACCCTGGAGCTGTGAAGCAACAGTGCTAACCACTGTGCTACCGTGCTGCTCCAGTATAAGGTATAAGAAGTTGGACAAAGAGAGTAAGTTTTAAGGGAATGAGAGGCCAAAACTGGGAGATATCAGGAGGAACTTCCAGGCTTCAGGGCCTTGACAGTTGAAGGCTGAAGTAGAGCAAATAAAATTTGGGATGCACAAGAGACAAGATTTAGAATATTGATATTTCAGAGAATCCTGAGGCTGGAGAGATAGGGAGCAGTGAGGACATGAGGCGTTTGAAAGCCGGAGTTAGAATTTTATACTCTTGGTACTGTTTAACCAGGAGTCAGTGAGCAAAGGAGTAATGAGTTAACAGAATGTGGTGCAAGTTAAGGAGAGTTTGAATCATCTAAATTTTACAGAGGGTAGAATGTGTGAGGCCAGCTGACAATGCATTGGAATAGTCAAGTCCAGGAGTAACAAAGGGATGCCTGAAGGTTTCAGCTTCAGATGAGCTGAGACTCACAGAAGTTCATCTGTTGATGTATCCTCTCAAATCCACATTGATATGTTTACAGCAGGACCTCTGCTCTCCTCCCACTTTAAATGTCATCTTTCCCTTCCCCATACAAGAACCTCCTGAACAGCTTTGTCACTGAGCCTCCCAAGTTTCCATGCTGTAGACCTGAAGTTAGTGTCCTGATTTCTCTCCTATCTCCCCTCGTCCTCCAGCTCATCTCGTCTCTGAGACCGTCTGCTCTTTACTCCCATTTCTTCTACTGCTGCTTACAATGCAAATTCCTTTTTAAATCCTGTGGTAGCTGACACTGTTCATCTACCAACACACACTTTCTGGCTGAACTTGTCCTCTCACTGAAGAATTCCTCCTTTAACATGTCTCATTTACTCCAAAACAAAGGTGTGGCTGTAGGTACCCGCATGGGTCCCAGCTTTGCCTGTCTCTTTATGGGGTATGTGGAACATTCCTTGTTCCAGTCCTATTCCAGCCCCATCCCACAACTTTTTTATTGGTGCATCGATAACTGTTTCGGTGCCACTTCATGTTCCCGTCTGGACCTGGAAAAATGTATTCATTTTGCTTCCAATTGCCACCCCTCTATCACCTTCACATGGTTTATCTCCTACACTTCCCTTCCCTTTCTTGACCTTTCTATTTCAATTTCTGGGGGTAAACTGTCTACTAATATCCATTACAAACCCACTGACCTCCACAGCTACCTGGACTGCAGCTCTTCACACCCCACATCCTGTAAGGACTCCAGCTCCTTCGCCTCCCTTGCATCTGTTCAGATGATGCCACTTTCCAAATGGTGCTGCTGACATGTCTTCATTTTTCCTTAATCGTGGTTTCCCACCCACTGTGGTCGACGGTGCTCTCAACCATGCCCGACCCATTTCCTGCAACTCTGCCCTCACCCCCTCTCCTCCCTCCCAGAACCAGGATAGGGTCCCCCTTGTCCTCACCTTTCACCCCACTGGCCTCAATATTCAAAGAATCATCCTTCACGAGATTCGCCAACTCCAGCATGATTCACCACCAAACACATCTTCCCCTCACTCCCCCTGTCAGCTTCTCGCAGGGACTATTCTGGGATACCCTCGTTCACTCTTCCATCACCCCCCCAACACCTCACCCTGTTCCCACAACACCTTTCCATGCAATCGCAGTCGGTGAAACACGTGCCCCTTTACCTCCTCCCTGCTAACCATCTCAGGCCCTAAACACTCTTCAAATGAGGCAGCGCTTCAATGCACCTCTTTCAATCTGGCCTATTGCATTTGCTGCTCCCAGTGCGGTCTACTCTACATTGGAGAGGCTAAATGCAGCCTGGGTGGCCGCTTTGCAGAACATGTCCGGTCCATCCGCAAGCAGGACCCAGAACTTCCTGTCGCTTGCCATTTCAACTCCCTGTCCTGCTCTCACGTCCACATGTCTGCCCTTGGCCTGCTGTCGTATTCCAGTGAAGCCCCGCGCAAACTGGAGAAATAGCACCTCTTCCGATTAAGCACGTTGCAGCCTTCCGAACTTTGTGATTGTTACCAATAATGCATTATTCCCTTCTGACGTCATCTTTCTGCAACCTTTGTCTCAAGTTGGACTGTTTAGTGCCTGTGCATCCATTTGGTACTGACTGGAGTTTCCAAAGCAACATCCTTCTCGCTGCAAAGATCGCCTATTTCCATCTCTGCTCCAATCTTCACCCTTCATCTGTTGGAACTTTCCAAACCTTTGCCACCTCCAGACCCAACTGTTCCAATATTCTACTGGTAGCTCTTTGTATTTATCAAAACCTCAGTTGCCTATATCTTATCCTTCTGCTCAGCATTCACCCTTGCCCTCATTGATCTACAGTGGATTCCAGTGCTCCAAATTTAACAACTGCAGCTGTATTTAAATCTATAATAACCTTGCGTCTCTCTGTCTTTGTCAACTTCTCCAGTCATACAACTCCCTGATCCCTGAAACTCTTTTCCTCTAACATCTTCTGCTTCTGAGCTCCCTTGTAGTTTTTCTTAACATTGGAAGAACTGTATAACTGCAGATTGTTACAGTATATCTTTGTTTTTATTTTTGTGCAGCTTGATAATGAATGCTTCACCCTCAGGAAGAAATTAGCAACACAAAGGGAAGATATAGCAGCACTTGAAGAAAAGACCAAGTGTCAATCACAAAAACTCTTGCAGGCCAATGACAATGCTGCTCAGCAGAAGGCAGAGATTAATTCAATTAGGTTGGTGTTTTTTTGTGATATAATATTCATTTAAGTTTGCAGAGTGGTATTGTCAGGAAACTTAACAGTTGACATCCTGTTCAGCATGCTGGTGGTGTGACTCCTGATTCGCACAGTCAAGTGAGTATCGCAGAGAACAGTAATATCAGTTTAATAGTTAATCTGTGCCAATGCTCATGGAAATAAATTTTCTGGACGCTGGTTCGTGTTGCAGAGCGAGGCCGATAGCGCGAGTTCAATTCCCGTACCGGCTGAGGTATTTCATGAAAGCCCCACTATCTCAACATTTCCCCTCGCCTGAGGTGTGGTGGTCCTCAGGTTAAATCACCACCAGTCAGCTCTTCCCATCAAAGGGGAAAGCAGCCGATGGTCATCTGGGACGATGGGGACTTGACTTCACTTTTACATAAATCACACGGATCCAATTATACTGTTCATAATACTACTTAGCGGCACAGTGTCCCAGTGGTTACCATTGCCGCCTCACAGCACAGAGGAACCGGATTTGATCTCGTCTCCGGGTCACTCACTGTCCCTGTGGAGTTTGCACATTCTCCTCGTGTCTTTGTGGGTCTCACCCTCACAAGCAGGGTAGGTGGATTGGCCATGCTAAATTGTTCCTTAATTGGAAAAAAAATGAATTAGGTACTTTAAATTCATTTTAAAAAGGAAACAAAAATCATGAAACTACTGATCAATAGAGTTTTTAAGATTTGTTCATGTTTGTGCTGCTGCCAAGGCAAGCATTTACCAGTTTGTCCTTGAGAAGGTGTAGTGAGCCACCACCTTGGACCGCTGCAGTCCATGTGCTGAAGGTACTCCGCAATGCTGGTGGGAAGGGAGCTCCAGCACCTTGACCCAGCAATGACAAAGGAACAGTGAGAAGTTTCAAATCAAGATTGAGAGTTTGACGGGTATATAGAGGTAGCGACAGTCCCATATGCCTTTAGCCATGGTCCTTGATTTGTAAGGGATGTTGCAGGTTTGGGATTCTTTGGTGAATTATTACTAGGACTTTGTAAATGGCACACATTGCACTCTGCTGAATGGGCTGCTTCGACTTGGATGCTGTCAATCTTCTTCAGTGCTGTTGGAATTACACTCATCGAGGCAAGTGGGGAGTATTTTCTCTCAAAGTTCAACCTTTATGGCCCTAATGTGCTCTCTTTTAGAGCATAGAGCATAGAATTTACAGTGCAGAAGGAGGCCATTCGGCCCATCGAGTCTGCACCGGCTCTTGGAAAGAGCACCCTACCCAAGTTCAACACCTCTACCCTATCCCAATAACCCAGTAACCCCACCCAACACTAAGGGCAATTTTGGACACTGAGGGCAATTTATCATGACCAATCCACCTAACCTGCACATCTTTGGACTGTGGGAGGAAACCGGAGCACCCGGAGGAAACCCACGCACACACGGGGAGGATGTGCGGACTCCGCACAGACAGTGACCCAAGCCGGAATCGAACCTGGGATCCTGGAGCTGTGAAGCCATTGTGCTATCCACAATGCTACCGTGCTGCCCTCGTTGAAGCTGTGCGGCATTGGAGGCATTACCTGGCCGGCAAGAGATTCACTCTCCTCACTGACAAATGGTCGGTAGCCTTCATGTTCAATAACACACAGCGGGGCAAGATCAAGAATGATAAGATCTTGAGGTGGAGGATCGAGCTCTCCACCTACAATTATGAGATTTTGTATCACCCTGGTAAGCTCAACGAGCCCCCAGACACCCTATCCCGAGGTACATGTGCCAGCGCACAGGTAGACCGACTCCGGACCCTGCATGACAGCCTTTGTCACCCGGGAGTCACACGGTTGTACCATTTCCTAAAGGCCCGCAATCTGCCCTACTCCGTTGAGGAAGTACGGACAATCACTAGGAATTACCAGGTCTGTGCGGAGTGCAAGCCGCATTTCTATTGGCCGCAGCTGGAATCCACTAGTTCACCTGCCCAAAGTGGAACTCTTCAACTGTAATGTACATTCAACTTATTCTTGAAAAATGCTTTGTTGCACATGGGCAATCACTTCAAAGCTTTTCACACTGATGCTCTGTATTCTCCATTGGTAACACGCTGCAAAAAGTCAGTCCCTTCTCGACCTTTCTGTGTAGCCAGTCTCAGCACCACAAAAATGTGAACCTGACACAAGCTTCAAAAACTCTCCTTTTCACATATCATAATATATCTCTGTTCCTGCAGAATGAGGTAATGGGAGAAGTAGAGCAGGTGGTATAGGAAGATGAGGATGGAATAGCAGATAAGGAAAGGGAAACCCTTAGGCTTATGCTGAATTGTTGCTGGAAAAGCTGAACAATGAAGATGAAATGAACTAAGTGGTGATTGTATCATCCGACCGAAGCGGACAAGTAAAAAAGGGCTTACCATTTGGAAACTGGCGTTATGCCAGTGGGAACAGGAAGGAATGTAAGAATGCAAGTGGCAGTGTGCCACGGAGGGTGTTTATTATAGTGTTCCTGAATTGAATGCAAAGATCTCTGTGGAAATATGTTGGAAAGTTGGTGTAACTCCCAAGAAGAATGTAAATTATGACCAGATCTTTGTGCTGAGGCAGATGACTGAAAAATGTTGGGAATATGGTTAAGAATCGGTTTAGCTTGTGCAGCTGTCATACACAACTAAATCAAAGCAAAATCAACTCTTGTTTCATAATACCTGTCACAGATCTGGGAAATAATACTCCTAATTTGGACTTTGTCTGTGTTGAGACATTTTTCATTGGACCAGATCATAACTGGAGCTCTCGCATCAATCTCCACTCTCAGTAGGCAGATGCCTAACAAAAAAATCCCTTGAGCGCGATGCAGCCCGGTGAATGCCGGGAGAGCCCTATCCCAACAGTCTTCCCCCCCTCACGGGATTCACCCAAGTCCCATTGTAATCTGAAACATGCCCACAAGGGGCAGCACCAAACTGCGTGCACCAAAGCCGGTTTTAAGCTGGCTTAGGCAAATTTACCCGGTCAGGAAATTGCACCACTACATCAGGCACTAAGATAATGCACAGTGGTGAACAGCACAATTTTGTATATATTACTGGAAGTGTTATTGGTTGAAGTTGTTTTGGAATTTTCTTTGTGGTGTCTTTTATTTCAGGGTGCCACAATGCTCTAATAGAGAAATGAAAAGGTGGGGAATTGTGGAACAGCAGTGATATGAGGGTATGATTTTTCTGGGATCCATAGTCTAAATACCTGGTCGCAGTTTGTTGACTCAGATTGAAGGGAGGCAGAATAATCCTCCTCTTATGCTTCCTCCTGAGGTTCTTGGTGAAGACCTGGTGACGGGTTGTGCGCTCATGAAAGCGAGACTGTGGAGGTTGCTGGAGAGCACCATGATTTTGACGATATGCTGGACAAATACTGGAGGACCTCCCAGTAGTCCGGGCAACAGAACCGTTGTTTCAGAATACCAATGGCTTCCTTCACAAAATCTACGGTGGGGCTCTGGCTCTCCTTGTAGGTTCATTCTTACAGAAACTTATAGCCATGTCCATGCAGTCGATGGCTCCCTATATCATTAGGAATCCCACTAGCCTGGCAAAACTTGCTCCTTTAGTTTTCCATGGTAAAAGATAAGACTTTGAAGTTCCCTCTCCTGACATACTGGTTTAAGGGGCTGGTTTAGCACAGTGGGCTAAACAGCTTGCTTGTCATACTTTGTATGCAGAACAAGGCCAGAATGCAGAACGGGTTCAATTCCCGTACCGGCCTCCCCGAACAGGCGCCGGAATGTGCCGACTAGGGGCTTTTCACAGTAACTTCATTAAAGCCCACTTGTGACAATAATTACAATGATTATTATTATAATACAAGACCAACTATGCAACTATGATGTCCAAGAGATGTTGCCTGTTCCTGCTGATTTTCCCATTTCCTTCCCATCCTGTGTGCACCAGGACGATATTCCTAAGGTTCATGCGCGCACACATCCACCCCCACCTCACACTCTGAACTTGCATTGTTCTGCAATTTCTCTCTTGTCCCTGTTGTATCTGACCAATTCAGATACTTTGACCAGTTTATTAATCAAAGTTTTACCCATGTGCCCTTATCTGCGAGATGAACAAAGGACAAAACAGGTTCACGGTTTAATGCAATTTTATTGACAATTCTCTAACTCAACAAAGTATGACTCAAACTCAAAGCTAAGCTCCTAGGTTTTACCCGCACTTGGTAACGGAGGCTGGCCAGGCTACAATCACTCGATGTGATATATTCTCGGGGCTTCAAAACCCAGGATCCCTTCTTGTTGTGCTGGTTGTGCCTGGGGGACTCCCAGGTTATTTTGAAAGATCTGTTCCAAATGTTCCTTCCTTTATACTGGTCTGTGTGCATTGACTTAGAGGTGTTTGCCCACAACTGGCCATTCTCCAATACAGACCACAACTCGTTAATGGGAAAAACAGGACACTCCTGTTTATCCAGGATGATTTAATCAAGACCCTTTGTCCTCTGAAACACCCTCACCTGACCAGGTAATAGCCCATTTTGGAGTCTGATGGCTTCTTTTGTCTGTCCTTCGTTCTGCTGTTCAATTCATCACCTGTGTCTGGAGGTTTGTTACATATTCAGAGCATGGTCTTGTTCTTTTGTGTAAACCTGAGTGGGTAATCACAAAGTCCACATGGCGATGACGAGTTTATGTGTTGACTTGAGTGCTCTTGTAGATGACCAGTATCGATTCCAGTCAGGACCTCGTGACAGTTCCTGTTCCTGGTATATGTGCTTTGTCAGCCTGACCACATAAGACCATAAGACATAGAAGCAGAATTAGGCCACTCGGCCCATCGAGTCTGCTCCGCCATTCAATCATGGCTGATATTTTTCTCTTCCCCTAACTCCTGCCTTCTCCCCTAACTCCTGATCCCCTTATTAATCAATAACCTATCTATCTCTGTCTTAAAGACACTCAGTGATTTGGCAGAGTTTGAAAGATTCACCATCCTCTGCCTGAAGAAATTCCTCCTCATCTCTGTTTTAAAGGATTGTCCCTTTAGTCTGAGATTGTGTCCTCTGCTTCTAGTTTTTCCTACAAGTGGAAACATCCTCTCCACGTCCACACTATCCAGGCTTTGCAGTATCCTGTAAGTTTCAATAAGATCCCCCCTCATCCTTCTAAACTGCAACGTGTACAGATCCAGAGTCCTCAACTGTTACTTATACGACAAGCTGTTCATTCCAGGGATCATTCTTGTGAACCTCCTCTGGACCCTTTCCAAGGCCAGCACATCTTTCCTTGGATACGGGGCCCAAAACTGCTCACAGTACTCCAAATGGGGTCTGACCAGAGCCTTATACAGCCTCAGAAGTGCATCCCTGGTCTTGTATTCTAGCCCTCTTAACGTGAATGTTAACATTGCATTTGCCTTCCAAACTGCCAACTGAACTTGCACATTAACCTTAAGAGAATCATGAACAAGGACTCCCAAGTCCCTTTGTGCGTCTCATTTCCCCATTTAGAAAATAGTCTATGCCTTTATTCCTCCTTTCAAGTGCATTACCTCACACTTTTCCACATTGTATTTCTGCCACTTCATTGTCCACTCTCCTAGCCTGTCCAAATCATTCTGCAGCCCCCTTGCTTCCTCAATACTACCTGTCCCTCTATAGATCGTTGTATCATCTGCAAACTTAGCAACAGTGCCTTCAGTTCCTTCTTCCAGATCATTAATGTAAATTGTGAAAAGTTGTGGTCCCAGCACAGACCCCTGAAGCATACCACTAGTCACCGACTGCCATCCTGAACAAGATCCCTTTATCCCCACTCTCTGCTTTCTGCCAGTCAGCAAATCCTCTATACATGCCAGGATCTTACCCTTAACACCATGGGCTCTTAACTTATTTAGCAATCTCCTATACAGCACCTTGTCAGAGGCCTTCTGGAAATCGAAATAAATCACATCCACTGGTTCTCCTTTGTCTAATTTCCTTGTTACCTCCTCAAAAGAACTCGAACAGACTTGTCAAGACGTTTCTGCCTCATTACACATCACCAAATCCAGAATTGCCTGTTACTAACAATGCAACCCTGCAGACGACCAGTATCTTCACTTTCAACTGTTGAACATATCTGTAGGTATCAGTAAATGATCTTTACTAACAAATTACTACATTATTTCCATGCTTCAGGCTGCTGAATGAACACCTGGAGAAGTCTCTTGCAGACACACAGCATCGGTTGTCTATGAAAGCCAAAGAAGTTCAAACATTTCAAGACCGAATTACTAGGCAAGAAGAGAGACTAGGTAACAATTATATAGTAAGCCTAATGAACCTTGTTATTAAAATTCAAAATATGTATGTACAAAATCAATACAGGTTAAGTCCAAACTTCTAAAAATTTATAACTGGGTTTAAAATGTTGCAAAAGCACACTTCTTGTATGGCATGTATAGCACCAAAAGTATAGATCACTGCACAAAGACAGAATCAAACAAATGGCTTTTAACCCAAGGAGCTGTGAGATAGTTGCCAAAAGCAGAGAACCTCAAATGAGGAAATGGCGGGAGGCAGCGACAGGATATTCTAGAGCTTTGTGCTGAAGCATTTGCAGCCACAACCATCAATGGTGTGGTTGATAGTGTCATGAATTGGAAATCACTGAGGACCTACTGTGTTGAGCAATGTAATTGTCAGTGTTTTATGTAGTTTTACTGTCACAAAAGGAAATATAACAGTAAAGTTTTTATGTAAACAATGGAGGTGAATTACAAGTGGTCTAACGAACATAAGGCTTTTTGTATTTTGTTGCTTAGGCGAGTTCAATAGACAGAATTCTGCTCAACGAGAAGAAATCAACTTATTAAAAAGTACAATATCTACTCTGGACCAGGAAAAGGATTGCCTGCAGGACGCTGTGGATGATAAAACTGAAAAAATTGCTATTTTAGAAGATAATCTTGCTAATCGGGTAAATGCACTAACGTAATCATTCCAGTGTTAAGTTAGTCTTTCTGTCATGAGTTCACCATTCAGTAAGCAGATTATAAAACCTGACAGTTTGTCATTCACTGCCTGAATTAAACAATATACATAAAAATCATATTCAATGAAGTGCAGATGTTTTCCTGTTGCAGCATGGTATTGAATCCTGCCAAGACTAAATTGAGTATGCTCCCTTTTTCTGATGAGAGTTTTTAGGACAGAATTTTTACAGGCAAAGGGAAATGAGTTTGGGTGTGTGCAAGGGAGTTAAACCCCCTAAAAATGTTGTTGAATCAGGATCCCAACATCATCCTGCCCTCTTCTGATTATTACCTGGGAGGGTTTGAAGGTGAGGAACCCCACCACCCTCACTCATGCAGCTTTTAGGTAAGACTTTAAATATTCTAGTAAGAAATTAAGTTCTGTTTAAATCAAAACATCTGGATTTAATAGACAGTAGTCCTATTTCCTCGGGTCACCAAGGTAAGTGCACAGTGCAGAGAGCTTTTTTTTTAAATTTAGATTACCCAATTATTTTTTCCAATTAAGGGGCAATTTAGTGTGGCCAATCCACCTACTCTGCACATTTTTGGGTTGTGGGGGCGAAACCCACGCAGACACGGGGAGAATGTGCAAACTCCACACAGACAGTGACCCAGGGCCGGGATTCGAACCTGGGACCTCAGCGCCGTGAGGCGGATGTGCTAACCACTAGGCCACCGTGCTACCCGGCAGAGAGCTTCTTCAGTGCAACTGACAGGCTGGGAGCCTTGATCAGTGAAACTGAAAAGCTCCAGCCATGGCCAGGTGAGAGAGTATGCTGGTCAGAGCACTCCTTCTCAACGAGTGCTTTCAGTACTTGACAGATGATTGCCAACTTCTAAATCACTTCACATGCCTCGCACTTAACTCATTTTACAGATCCCTGCTGCCAGTCCACCTCAGCCTGGAAGCAGCTTATGCCGATGTACCTTGTACCTTTGATGAAAAGCAAGAGAAGCAATAGCAGCAAATGCTTTCTCCGCAGTCACATATCACTCCACAGGATTGAGAAGATGGTGGGGGAGATCCAGATCCAAGGGATTGTGATGAGCAGAGAGAGGATCACTCCTTCAACATGTATGAACACCATGAATGCTTGCTTCAAAGGGCTCAGACTCGGACATCTGCAGCTTCCCGGAGCAATTATTCCTTCCCAATAAAACAGCTGAGCTTGTATTGCCAGTGGCCAACAAGGTATCGGTCACTGGAGGGTCACCTCCCTGGGCTCTGTTTCTCCTCGAGGTTGTGTACTCTCTTCTGGAAGGTGAAGAAATTAGAGTTCTGAATATTAGTAATGGTTTGCATGGAAATCGGCACAGACACGATGGGCCAAATAGCCTCCTCCTGCAGCAGAACAATTCTGTGATCCGAGATGGGCAGCATTTCTGGAGGGAGCCTGTGAGGCATGAATGCAAGACAGCAGTAGGAAGAGGTGAGGGCGAGTTTTGGCTGTTGAGATGGGATATGAGGTGTCAGAAGAGAGGAATGAGTGGAACACAGTGTGTTTTAAGGAGTGCTGTGCTGATGAATGTCAGAGAAGTTGAACTATGGGCTTTGGCATCTGGAAGTCTTATGGCACTCACTTTTTCCATCCTCCTGCGATTCTGGATCTTTTTGGTGCACTCTCTTCAGGCTGCAGAGACTACACTATTGCTGACTTCCCTGGCCACTTCCATCCATGCCTTCTTGGGTGGCGAGGTTGTTTTCCTCCCATTCTTGGGAGTTTTCATCTCACTGCACTCACTCAGACCTGTAGTAGGACCTTCAGGTAAGACTGAGACACCTGATGGCCAACTCCTTCGGTCTCCTTTCTATTCTTGTGGTTGCTGCAGTTGCAAAAATCCATGCAACCCCTACTTTGGTCCTCTTAATTAGAAATTCCTCCTTTGACAGTTCCAGCATGTGGTCATGTTTATCCTTCCTGATTTGTTGGCAAACCCGAAATTGGGATGCTAATGCTGTGACTTAGTTAAATAGCCACAGCAAAGCCGACAGAAATGTCCAGTGGGGTTCTGACATACATCATATTCTGACGTTAGCCTCTGATGATGGATTGCAGAATTATGTGTTCTGATGAGATGTTAACATTCTTTTTTTCTCCACAGATGTTGCTGACTTGCTGAGTATTTCTAGCATTCTCCATTTTTATTATGTGGGATTTGAATTGTCCTCCAGTTTGGAAAATATTTTATTTTTTGATTGAGGAGAAAGTTGCAGATATTTGACAACAATAGTAGTTCATATTTCCCAGAAGTCCTTATGAGAGGAGTGAGAGAGTTTAATCTTGGGATTAAAGAATTTGTGAATCTCTCCACCATCAGCAGCATTTTCTGTACTCTCATCATTCAAGTAGAATTAAATTAACAGCTGCTGTGTCGACTTTAAATTCTGGTTAAGTAATTGATGTTGCAGAAAGGAGATAGTATGTGAACAATTATTCTAGTAGCGGTAAAAAAGGGAAAATTGTAGGCTTCCAAAGAGACTACAGGAAGTTGAAAATGCACATATATACCCCATTCTTTACCATCACTTGTGTACTAATGATTTTTCTCCCTTTGCTCTTAAAAGTTACCAATAAACTTAATTTTGACTCCTTTTATAGGAAAAGGCCATAACTAATATGAAAATTACTGTGACTGAACTAGAATCTGCACTAGAGTAAGTACAGTGGTTAACACAGCCAAATTGTTATTCAATTTTCTATGTTTGATACTTGATATATATAATTTTTTTATCTTAATTTTTGCTCAGCCTTTTGAATGACACTCTAAGTAACCGAGACCGGGAAATAAATTCCTTACGTCGACAGCTAGATTGCATTCAGAAGGAGTCAGAGGAATTAGAACAGAGCCGAGATGATGCTCTTAAGGAAAATCGTTGTTTGCAGGATGACTTGGCTCAAATGACGAGAGAAAATCAGGTACAGTGATCTGAATTATTTCTTTAAACATTCAATCAAGAGAAAATTGTACCTTTATCCATACTGGTTAAACAGAAGTGTTCTTTTCAGCATACAAAATGAACTTTGTTTTTAAATTTGACTGATTTAGTATAAAGCATTGGTCTTAAACCTTTTCTAAATTCTATCTTTTTTGAGTTCTTAGTTATGGTTGTTTCCAGTGTAATTTTGGCATTACATGCGAATATCTAGATACCCAGAGTGTTATAACAACTGCATTTTCTTTTCCAAAATTGGCATCTTAAAGTTATTGGCTATAAATGTGGCACAAAAATCTTGGTTAAAAAGGTAGCACATGCAAAGTGATTCCAACTGCTTCCTCATCAAAAACCCACTAACGGTGTTACTCTGATAGTGCAGTACCACTCAATGCACAAAAACCATCAAAGCACTACAAAATCAAAGACTGGTCAATGCATAAAAATGGGGGAGGTCATTTGGACCCACTTAGCCCATTAACCTAGAAGGATCCGACAGTACCCATCGCAATACTCAACCTGTTGTTAAATTGTTAAATGTTTCTGGATTTTTTTAATGTATGATCCCAAGTATTTACCACTTAATGTGAAGCTTTTCATAAATTTGCTTTTACTAGTTTGTATCTGTGTCCTTTGTCCTGCTGTCAAAGGTTTGTGAAGCATTGTTCCAAATTTACTCTTTTCATACATTTTATAGTTGTTTCCTTTCAAGGCAAGAAAAACGAGTTTCTCTAGTCTTTCCTTTTAACTCAAAGGCAAAATACTGCAGATGCTGGAAATCTGAAATAAAGGCAGAAAATGCTGGATAAACTTAACAGAAGTCAGTTCTGTAGAAGGCTCATTTAAATCCGAAACTCTGTCTCTCTCCACAGATGCTGCCAGACCTGCTGGGTTTATCCAGTGTCTTCAGTTTTTATTTTCTTCCAACTCATTCTTTTGATTGCAGATATCAGTTTACCATTGTATCCAAAATTAATGGGGACAACATTTCCAAAGTTCTTTATCCAGAGGGTATGAAAAAATGTATATAAATGTACTTCTTTCTTTGAAGTACAGTTTAGAAAACTTTCCCCTTTCCCTAACCAGTTTATTCTGGGTACCACTTGTTCCAGATTTTGGAGTCACCTGGATTGTATTATTCTGTACAACAAGACGATGAAGGTATTTCTTTGAAGTTAGCCCTTTTTAAATTCTATATACATGGATTCCAGTCATTAGTATTTCTGAATTCTTGATCGTGTTGAACTTGATCATTTTGTGGAGCATCACAACTTCTATTGTTTGAGCCACTTGCTATAACCAAGTCAAAATGTGCTTTGTCTCTTGTCACTTGACTCAGTCATGAAATGAGATGCATTGTTATATTTTCTAATTAAATAATAACATTACATGTTATGGCACATCAAAGTTATATTCCGAGCTCTCTAGAGGTGATGTGTTAGTCGAAAATCATAAAGTGTACGAGCCATGTTGAGGCCAACAAAAAAATAGATTTTCAACGTGTTCCATCCCCGATTCCTCTGCAATATAATTAATATTGATGTAGCAGCGTTAAAATTAATGATTGTGAGGTGCTTACTACCAATCATTCAGAATGATGACAACTTGTCCATGAAATGAAATGAAATGAAAATTGCTTTATTGTCACGAGTAGGCTTCAATGAAGTTACTGTGAAAAGCCCCTAGTCGCCACATTCCGGCGCCTGTCCGGGGAGGCTGATATCGAGCTGCATCACAAACCACAACATCTTACTGATGAGGCAGAGCAATGGAAGAGAAGGAAACAAAAGGAAGCAAATTGTGCATCAGGATCCCACTACCCCATGGGACATTCTGCCCCATGTGCCCAAAGGTCCGCCGGTCATGAATCACTCCATTCAATCAAATGGAGACCCATGCCAGAAACTCAACTTTATGTAGATGCCATCTATGGATCGAGGGACATTCGAAGACAACACCATCATGTCTACATTGCTACATATGTAGTATTTTACACATGGATTGCATTGGATTGGATTTGTTTATTGTCACCTGGCGTTGATGGGCGGCACGGTAACACAGTGGCTAGCACTGTTGCTTCACAGCTCCACGGTCCCAGGTTCAATTCCCGGCTTGGGTCACTGTCTTTGCGGAGTCTGCAAGTTCTCCCCGTGTCTGCGTGGGTTTTCTCTGGGTGCTCCGGTTTTCTCCCACATGCGCTGAAAGACATGCTGTTAGGTGAATTGGGCATTCTGAATTCTCCCTCAGTGTACCCAAACAGGCGCCGGAATGTGGCGACCAGGGGATTTTCACAGTAACTTAATTGCAGTGTTAATATAAGCCTACTTATGACAACTATAATAATAAAGATTATTATTACCGAGGTACATTGAAAAGTATTGTTCTGCGTACAGCACAGACAGATCATTCTGTACATGAAAAGAAAATACATAGGGCAAACATAAAATCCACAATGTAAATACATAGTCACAGGCATCAGGTGAAGTATACAGGAGTGTAGTACTACTCAGTAGAGAAGACAGAGTTTCAGATTTATATGAGCCTTCTACAGTTCAGTCCATAAGAGATTCGTTTAGGAGTCTCGTAACCGTGGGGAAGGAGCTGTTTTCGAATCTGTTAGTGCGTGGTCTCAGACTTTTGTATCTCTTGCCCGATGGAAGAAGTTGGAAGACAGAATAAGCCGGTTGAGAGGGGTCGTTGATTATGCTGCCCACTTTCCCAAGGCAGCGGGTGGCTTAGACAGAGTCGATGGATGGGAGGTGGGTTTATATGATGGACTGAGCTATGTTCTCGACTTTCTGTAGTTTCTTACGGTCTTGTGCCGAGCAGTTGCCATACTAGGCTATGATGCAGCCAGATAGGATGCTTTCTATGGTGCAGCTGTAAAGGTTGATAAGAGTCAACGTGGACATGCCGAATTTCCTGAGTTTCCTGAGAAAGTATAGGCGCTGTTGTGCTTTCATGGTCGGAGCGTCGACGTGGGTGGACCAGGACAGATTGTTGATGATGTGCATACCTAGGAATTTGAAGATGTCAACCATCTGCACCTCACCCCCATTGATGCAGACAGGGGTGTGTACGATATTTTGTTTCCTGAAGTCAATGACCAGCTGTTTAGTTTTACTGATATTGAGGGAGAGATTGTTGTCGTTACACCACTCCACGAGGTTCTCTATCTCCCTCCTGTACTCTGACTCATCGTTGTTCCAGATCCGACCCGCTACGGTTGCGTCGTCAGCAAACCTTTAGATGGAGTTGAACCCAGATTTTGCCATGCAGTCGAGTGTGTGTCGGGAATATAGTCGGGGGGTTAAGTATGCAGCCTTGGGGGTCAGGTTTTGAGGACTATCGTGGGGGAGATGGTGTTGTTTATCCTGACTGATTGTGGTCTATGGGTCAGAAAATCGAGGATCCAGTTACAGATTGAGGACGTCTGTCTTCAACTGCAACATGCTGCTCTCAAGTGTCAGCATACAAGTCCTATTACTGATGTGCACTGCCAGTAATTCTAATGAGCAATGATTAATGAATTTCAGGACTTGCAGTGGCTTTATATGATATCAGAATATGATTGTGCACTTGCCTCTGGAGATTTTCTGAGTGGTGTTAATGTTATCTAACATTTCTTTGTTGACTGTCTTGTTGGACATAGTAATATAATCGATGTAAGTTTAAAATCTTAAACGGTTGATACCTAGAGCAATGCGTGTTTGTGTTATTTTAAGTATAGTTGAAATGGGTCCTTAGTCTGACATTATCAAATGGTGAATGCAGTGATCAGAAAGTATAACCTATGACTTCCGGTGGCGGCCATGGAGGAGTAGGTCGCACATTTGCTAGCTCCTGCCTGTGATGGACTTTTGGACTTTTTTCTCCCGTTTTACAGTGAGGAGAAATCCCCCTCCAGTGTATGGAGAATTGGGCCAGAAGTGGCCATGTGAGAAGACAAAGTTCTACAAGGAAGACACGAGCAGTGCTGGCAACGCTGGAAAGCATGGCGGAGAAGCAGGCCCGCTGGGAGATGGCACAGTGGTCGACAGAGTAGCTGGTGAAATTTTTTGAAGATGGCTTCGCCAAGCTTAAGAAGGACACGGTGGATCCGAATAAGGCTTCGAATGATCAGGTTGTGCAGAACCAAGAGACCCACGGATATACGATCCAGGAGGTGGAGAAAAAGATGTCCGAGCACGAGGAATACATAACCGTGCTGGAGACCAAGATGGAGATATAGAACATAGAACATACAGTGCTGAAGGAGGCCATTCGGCCCATCGAGTCTGCACCGACCCACTTAAGCCCTCACTTCCACCCTATCCCCATAACCCAGTAACCTAACCCTTTTTTTGGTTACTAAAGGCAATTTATCATGGCCAATCTACCTAACCTGCACGTCTTTGGACTGTGGGAGGAAAGCGGAGCACCCGGAGGAAACCCACGCAAACACGGGGAGAACGTGCAGACTCCGCACAGACAGTGACCCAGCAGGGAATTGAACCTGGGACCCTGGTGCTGTGAAGCCACAGTGCTATCCACCTGTGCTACCGTGCTGCCCATACCGTGCTGCTCAAGAGATGATGAATGACCGCCAGAAAAGAATGCAGGAGAAGCTGGAGAATAGGTCCAGGAGGCAGAGCCTGAGAATCGTCGGCCTCCCTGAAGGTAGTGAGGGATCGGATGCGAGGGCCTATGTGACAAAAATGCTGGAGAAGGTGATGGGGGAAGTTTAAAATCTCCCATCACAAACACCCTATTGCTCCGACATTTTTCTATAATCTGTCTGTATATTTGCACTTCTACTTCATGCTCGCTTTTGGGAGGCCTGTAGTAAAGTCCCAACAATGTTACTGCACCCTTCCTATTTCTTAGCTCCACCCATATTGCCTCAGTGCTCAAATTCTCCATCGTGCCCTCCTTAATCACAGCTGTGATATCATCTCTGACGAGTAATGCAACTCCTCCACCCCTTCTACCTCCCTCTCTATCCCTCCTGAAGCATCTATACCCTGGGATATTCAGTTGCCAGTGTTGCCCCTCCCTCAACCAAGTCTCAGTAATACCAATAACATCACATTCCCAGATACTGATCCAAGCCCTAAGTTCATCTGCTTTATCTGCTACACTTCTCGCATTAAAACAAATGCACCTCAGACCACCTGTCCCTTTGCGTTCATCAACTCTTACAGGACAGAGTAGTCTCCAGTACCTGGGTGGGAGAGGGGAAGGTATCAGATATTTTTGGATGTGGAGGAAACTCCAGTGGAGGAGCTTAAGGGCAAGTGGGAAGGCGAGCTAGGAGGAGAGATAGAGGCGGGTCTGTGGGCGGTTGCCCTAAGCAGGGTTAATACAACTTCTTCATATGCCAGGCTTAGCCTGATACAATTCAAGGTAGTCCACCGGGCACACATGACGGTGGCCTGGATGAGCATGTTTTTTGGGGTAGAGGACTGGTGTGCGAGGTGCGCGGAAGAGAGAGAGAGGGCCGGATTGTTGTTTTATGGTTGGGGTGTGTGAAGATTGTGATGAGGGTGGAAATGTTTATTGTACCATGTTTATGTCGCTATTATTGTTATTATTATAAAAACTTGCAAATACCCTAATAAAAATATTTTCCAAAAAAAAAAGAAAGTATAACCTATGATAGTGATAATTGCTTTGCCCATTTTTGTCTTTACACTAAGCACTTTAGTAAGTATCTATGTCTTGCAATAAATAAATCAATAAAGAATTTAATGGTAACCTTCATAAATCTGTATCCTAGGCAATCAACAATGAACTAGAACAAGCTTTGCATGAAAAGGATGATTTCAAATCAAGAGTGCATAGCTACATCAATGAGGTGGCAAGAATAGAGAGCTTAATGGTTGCCAAGGTAATAAGTGCTGAATGATGATCAGAAAGCTAGTATGTTTGTCTATTACTAACTACAGTAATGTATTTTCTTTCTTACAGCTGGTATCTTAATCTAAGATTGAACCAGAGTAGTACTGATCGTTGTCTAAACTAAATTATTTGCCAATTGATTGGTTTGTCACTCAACCAACTGAATACATTACGGTTGGGCTTCCCAAACTGGGATCCGTGGAACGCGAGGGTGTGAGAACATAGAACACGAGGGTGTGTGAGAAACGGGGATGCAAGGAGGTGAGAGTGAGTGGGAAGCGACTTTGTGAGAGAGAGTGGGGCACGAATGTGTGAGAGAGAGTGAGACACTAGTGTATGTGAGAGTGGGACACGAGTGTGTGTCAGGGAGTGGGACACGATGTTTGAGAGAGTGGGGCGAGAGGGTGTGAGAGAGAGCGAGACACGAGTATGTGTAAGATGAGGATGCAAGTGTATGTGCGAGAGAGTGGGATGTGAGTCTGTGTGAGAGAGAGTGGGATGCGAGTCTGTGAGAGAGTGGGACTCGAGTCTGTGTGAGAGAGTGGGACTCGAGTCTGTGTGAGAGAGTGGGACGTGTGTGTGTGAGTGGCGCGCGCGCCGCGTGTGAGAGAGTGGGATGTGTGTGCGCGCGCGAGAGTGGCGCCCGACAGAGTGGGACGTGCGCTCAAAAGAAAATGGGATGTGTTCGCGCGCACGAGAGAGAGAGAGCGGGACGCGCGCGCAAGAAGTAGAGCTGGGCGAGCGGGACGTGGGCGCGCGTGCATGTGTGAGAGTGGGGCACGCGTGCATGTGTGTGAGTGGGGCACGCGTGCATGTGAGAGAGAGTGGGACGCGTGTGTGAGAGAGAGTGGGGCTCGATCTGTGAGAGAGTGGGGTTCGCGTGTGTGAGAGTGGGGCGCGCACCGTGTGTGAGAGTGAGCCGTGCGCCGCGTGTGAGAGAGTGGGCCGTGCGCGTGCGCGCATGCTTGTGTGTGAGAGAGTGGGACATGTGTGTGTGAGAGAGTGGGAAGTGAGAGTGCGAAAGTGGCACGTGAGGGTGTGTGAGAGTGGCACGCGAGGGTGTAAGAGATTGGGACAAGAGTGTGTGTGTGAGGGTTGGGGATGCAAGTGGGGGAGTGGGACGCGAGTGAGCATGTGAGAGCGGGACGCGAGTGAGTGTGTGAAAGAAAGTGTGACGCGAGTGTGTGAGAGTGAGACATGAAGTTAGAAATCTCCCCCTTAACCAAAAAGGGTCAAAAAAGATGTTCTAAATGGTGAACAAGGATTTTCGGACCTTCGTGGCCCCCTTGACAATCTCTCTTCTTATCTGTGGGTGTTCTCAGTAACTTCGATCCCCTGTTTGCCTCCTGCATTCAGCCATTCCCATCTACCGAAGCAGCTCTGAGAACTGGAAATTATGATGGCTGTTAGCGATTCCGGATATTTATTACCCTTCTCACAGCCATGCTGGTTACATTTTATTATCTTCAAGTAATATCTTCTGCGCACTTATTTAATTTTGTTTGTCAATTGTATTCATCATGTCTAACAAGAGGATGTTTCAATGATGAGCATTGGTAAAAAATGCTTTGATGCTTGTCAAACCTTAGAGGAGTGATACATTAGGTTCTCGTCGTGTTTAAATTGATTCCTGCTTGGTTTTAATTTATGCCTTAGTAGACTCAACCGTTATGTCTAGGCTTCCACTTCTAACTGATGTCATGAAATTTCTATTGTTCACAAATGCACATTATTTCATGTTATTCACTTAACATTCTGGCAATTCTTATTCAACTGCTTGCTAAAATAATCAACTTCTATGAAAGTGTGAACTATTGTTTCCTCTCTGTACTAAAAATGGAATTCACTAGTATTTCTTTAACTTGAAAGGACAGCATTAGATTACATCATCAACTGTCTCGAGCTGGTTTTCGAACCGATAAAGGCTATATTTGCATTTCAAACCTTTTTTTCTGAATGCTGTTAACCCTTTGTGGGATTTTTGCTTGCTTTTTCTCATATTCCTTCGGGTTTTGTCAGACCTTCATGTTTCAAATGGCATCTTTCCCATTTTACTTTACAGACAAGAGTGTGTGAGAATCGGATGCAAGTGTGTGTGAGATTGGGACGCAAGGGTATGGGAGAGTCGGGTGAGAGTGGGACGCGAGGGTGTGTGAGGGGGGATGCGAGTATGTGAGAGTGAGTGGGACACGAGGGTGTGAGAGCAAGTGGGACGCTCTCGTCCGTGCGAGAGAGGAGGGCACGCGAGTGTGTGAGGGAGGACGCTCGAGTGTGTGAGGGGGGAAGGTGAGTGGAGGACGCAAGTGATTGGGAGAGATAGCGGGAAGCGAGTGTGTCAGGACGTGTGCGCAATTGAGAGGTGGGTGTGTCTGAGAGAGGTGTCTGTGAGGGGGGTAAGTGTGTATGTGTGAGGGGCCCGTGTGTGTATGTGGGAGAGGAGGTGTGTGGGTGTGTGAGGAGAGGAGGTGTGTGAGAGGAGAGGAGGTGTGTGAGAGGAGAGGGGGTGTGTGTGTGAGAGAGGAGAGGAGGGGTGTTTATGTGAGAGGAGAGGAGGTGTGTGTGTGGGAGAGGAGGGGTGTTTGTGTGAGAGGAGGGGTGTTTATGTGAGAGGAGGTGTGCGAGAGGAGAGGAGGGGTGTGTATGCGAGAGGAGACAGGGGTGTGTATGTGAGAGGAGAGGAGGGGTGTGTATGTGAGAGGCGAGGAGGTGTGTGTGAGAGGAGAGGAGGAGGTGTTTCTATGTGTGAGGGGAGAGGAGGAGGTGTTTGTATGTGTGAGAGAAGGAGGTGTGTGTATGTGTGAGAGGAGAGGAGGTGAGGAGATATGTGTGTGTGAGAGGAGAAGAGAGGTGTGTGTGAGAGGAGATGTGCATGTGAGAGGAGATGTGCATGTGAGAGGAGGTGTGTGTGTGAGAGGAGGTGTGTGTGAGGAGAGGAGGTGTGTGTGTGAGAGGAGATCTGTGAGGAGAGGTGTGTGTGAGCGGAGAGGAGGTGTGTGTGAGGAGGGGTGTGTATGTGAGAGGGGGAAGTGGGTGAGACGGGCAGCTGTGTGTGTGAGACGGGGATGTGTGTGAGAGGAGAGGAGGTGTGCGTGTGTGAGAGGGGAAGAGGTGTGTGTATAGGGGAGAGGAGGTGTGTATGTGTGAGAGGAGAGGAGGCATGTATGTGAGAGGAGAGGAAGCGTGGGTGAGAGGAGAGGAAACGTGTGAGAGAGGAGAGGAAGCGTGTGTGTGAGAGGAGAGGAAGCATGTGTGGGTGAGGAGAGGAGGTGTGAGTGAGAGAGGAGGGGTGTGTATGTGAGAGGAGGGGTGTGTATGTGAGAGGAGAGGAGGTGTGAGTGAGAGGAGAGGAAGTGTGAGTGAGAGGAGGTGTGAGAGGAGAGGAGGTGTGTGTGAGAGGAGAGATGTGTGAGAGGAGAGGAGGGTTGTGTATGTGAGAGGAGGGGTGCGTATGTGAGAGGAGAGGAGGGGTGTGTATGTGAGAGGAGAGGAGGGGTGTGTATCTGAGAGGAGAGGAGGTGTGTGTGAGAGGAGAGGAGGTGTGTGTGAGAGGAGAGATGTGTGAGAGGAGAGGAGGGGTGTGTGTGAGAGGAGAGGAGGGGTGTGTATGTGAGAGGAGAGGAGGGGTGTGTATGTGAGAGGAGAGGAGGGGTGTGTATGTGAGAGGAGAGGAGGGGTGTGTATGTGAGAGGAGAGGAGGGGTGTGTATGTGAGAGGAGAGGAGGGGTATGTATGTGAGAGGAGAGGAGGGGTGTGTATGTGAGAGGAGAGGAGGGGTGTGTATGTGAGAGGAGAGGAGGGGTGTGTATGTGAGAGGAGAGGAGGGGTGTGTATGTGAGAGGAGAGGAGGGGTATGTATGTGAGAGGAGAGGAGGGATGTGTATGTGAGAGGAGAGGAGGGGTGTGTATGTGAGAGGAGAGGAGGGGTGTGTATGTGAGAGGAGAGGGGTGTGTATGAGAGGAGAGGAGGGGTGTGTATGTGAGAGGAGAGGAGGGGTGTGTATGTGAGAGGAGAGGAGGGGTGTGTATGTGAGAGGAGAGGAGGGGTGTATGTGAGAGGAGAGGAGGGGTGTGTATGTGAGAGGAGAGGAGGGGTGTGTATGTGAGAGGAGGGGTGTGTATGTGAGGAGAGGAGGGGTGTGTATGAGAGGAGAGGAGGGGTGTATATCTGAGAGGAGAGGAGGAGTGTGTATGAGAGGAGAGGAGGGGTGTATATCTGAGAGGAGAGGAGGGGTGTGTATGTGAGAGGAGAGGAGGGGTGTGTATCTGAGAGGAGAGGAGGGGTGTGTATCTGAGAGGAGGGGTGTGTATCTGAGAGGAGGGGTGTGTATGTGAGAGGAGAGGAGGGTGTGTACGTGAGAGGAGAGGAGGGGTGTGTATGTGAGAGGAGAGGAGGGGTGTGTATGTGAGAGGAGGGGTGTGTATGTGAGAGGAGAGGAGGGGTGTGTATGTGAGAGGAGAGGAGGGGTGTGTATGTGAGAGGAGAGGAGGGGTGTGCACGTGAGAGGAGAGGAGGGGTGTGCACGTGAGAGGAGAGGAGGGGTGTGTGTGAGGAGAGGTGGTGTGTGTGTGTGAGAGGAGAGGAGGGTGTGTATGTGAGAGGAGAGGAGGTGTGCGTGAGAGGAGAGGAGGGGTGTGTATGTGAGAGGAGAGGAGGGGTGTGTATGTGAGAGGAGGGGTGTGTATGTGAGAGGAGAGGAGGGGTGTGTATGTGAGAGGAGAGGAGGGGTGTGCACGTGAGAGGAGAGGAGGGGTGTGTGTGAGGAGAGGTGGTGTGTGTGTGTGAGAGGAGAGGAGGGTGTGTATGTGAGAGGAGAAGAGGTGTGCGTGAGAGGAGAGGAGGGGTGTGTATGTGAGAGGAGAGGAGGTGTGTTTATGTGAGAAGGGAGAGGTGTGTGAGACAGGGAGGTGTGTGTGAGAGGAGAGACGGTGTGTGTGTGTGTGTGAAAGGAGAGGAGGTGTGTGAGAGGGGGAGAGGTGTGTGTGAGACAGGGAAGTGTGTGTGTGAGAGGAGAGGAGGAGAGCGTGTGAGAGGAGAGGAAGCGTGTGTGTGAGAGAGGGGGAGATGTGTGTGGGGGGGCGCATGTATGTGGGTGGGTCTAGGGGGAGATATGTGTGTATGTTGGGGGAAGGTGTGTATGGAGAGGGTGGTATGTGTGGGGAGATGTGTCTTTGTGTGTGTGGGGATGTGTCTGTGTGAGAGGTGGAGCGTGTATGTGTGAGAGTTGGGAGGGTGTGCACGAGAGACGTGTGTGAGATGGAATGAATGTGTGTGTGAGAGACGTGTGTGTGAGACGAGAGTCGTGTGTTTGGGGAGACGTGTGTGTGTTTGTGGGGGGGGGAGGGAAGAGAGAGACGTGTGTACCTGAGTGCGATATGTGTGAGAGAATCCCAGTCGATTACAATTTTATAAGACCGTGAGGGAAAACTTTTTCACCAAAGGAGTGATAACACTGACCAATAGGTATCTTTTACGGTTAAACAAAGTTCAATTTAAACACAGAATTATTAACATATTAACAATAATGAAATAACTTTACAATTAGCAGCTGAAACAGTTTAAATAAAAGGAAAAAAGACTTTAACTCTCTATCTACACCTGCCACTGTATATTTCAATTGATAACCCAATACAGTTCAAATGCCACTTATAAATAAAGTTAACAATCAGAGATATTTGCTTTGCTGTACTGACCTTTGGAGAGAGACCCTTCCTGGAACAATCTGAAAATCCGTCTGTCTTGTCAGACACTTTTATTCAATTTTAAAATCCTATGGCAGACTGCAAAACTACAGATAGGCTGACTCGTCCTATTAATTACATCATCTGTATCCCAAGCATGAAGCATTCTTCAGTCTCCTCCCACTAAGATGTCCCATGACCTGCCTTTTGATGGTTGAATAATTAACCGGCAGGTCTTTCCATACCCTTGTCATCTTGTAAAGTACAGCACCAACGCCCACATCACTCACATCAATTGCTCGTCATAATTCGATGTCGCTAAAACTGGTGTGGTGGTTAACAGTTTTCAGATTGTCAAATGCCTCCTGATATTTTGATGACCACTGCAATTTTCGATGCTTTTTCAAAAGTTCAGTCAGTGGAGCTACCACACTGCTAAAATTTAGCACAAATTTTCAGTAGAAATCACTCATGCCCAGAAATCTCAAAACTTCTCCTCTCATTGACAGTATTGGGAACTCCCCAGTAGCTTTTATTTTCACACTCTATGGGGCCATCTGACAATGTCCAACAGTATGACCTAAGAGTATGACTTGAGCTTTCGCAAACTCATCATCCTAGTGCTCTAATTATTGACGGGCAGCGCTGGGAGAAGAAGCATGATTTCACTGGATTTGTATGAAATTAACCTGTTCTATTAAAGATAATTATGTCTTGTGAAAAGCAACTAGAGGTCTCATTTTTAAAAATTCTATATCTATGAAATGCATGTACAAAACTCATACTACCTTGGTTATTGTTTGTCAATGGGAGTCTCTGCACAAATCTGTTCAATAGAACCTAACAAATAGCAGGAGAAAGCCATCTAACCTTGAAGGAATGTAGGCTTATTCTATTCCATCTCTGCCCATAGGGCAATCCCCTCCACCCTGGAATCGGTCTTGTGAGCCTTTGTTCCACTCCCTGGTGGATCAATACCTAAATATGAAGACGAAGGGGAATCAGGATTGGTGTGTATGTTCTGCAGGGCTTTTATTTATTTATGGGATGTGGGTGTCGTTGGCTAGGCCTGCTGTAATATCCTGATAGACGAGCAACCACCAGAGGGACTAACAAACGAACAATTTATTAAAACTTGTTCAGCAGGCATTTAAGAATCAATCAGGTAAGAATGACAGATTTCATTCCCTAAAGGACATTAGAGAACCAGATGGATTTTACAACAATTGACAATGGTTTCACAGTTAGACTTTCAATTCCAGATTTTTTTTATTGAAATCAATATTTCACCATCTATGGTGGAATTTGAACCCAGGTCCCCAGAGCATTACCTGGAGTCTCTAGATTACCAGTCGCGTGATATTACCATGCCGCTCTCTCCCCTCTAAATCCTTCAGTCTGTATGATTTCTACTTAACCTTTTTTTTTTAATAATAGGAACAAGAACTCCATCATATGCTGGAGCAATTCCGAATGGCAAGTAATCAAGCTGAGAACTGGGAGCACAAGGCCCATCAGGCAGAAGGAGAGAGCAGTTCAATTCGACTGGAGCTCCTGTCTGTAGACACTGAGAGACGCCACCTTGAAGAAAGAGTGGTCAAGCTTGAAAAGGAAATAGATGAGGTATTAAATATCAACACAGTCAATATGACTAAAATTTACGTAGAATTTTGTATCCTCTTTGTAAAATGAGCAAAGTCCTTGAACGTGCTTCCTAACAGCACTCGAGCAGAGTGGGAGCGAGAGGTCCGGAGGTGCCTGATCCATAAGGGGAAGGTGTACCCGGTCAGAAAGAGGCTTCTGATGGAGGTCTTTCCTCCGTTCCCAAGATTAAGACCAGGGATTATTTTTATTTCCCACCCTCCGTTATCGGGCGCCTGCCAGACTGAAAATTAAGGCTGGGCAGGAAAAGGCCTGAAGTGGGGTCCTTAGGTGGCCACTTAAAGGCCTTATTAGGGGCAAGGGTGGGCTTTTCATCCAAGATCCTGCCCGCCCATCCCACTGTAAAATTGCATGTAGCCATGATCCCTGAGGGAACCCTACCCATGCGATTTCAGCGCCTCCGCCTCCAATCCCACTGGGTGGAAGATAAAATTCAGGTCTTTGTTTGCTCCCGTCTACACTCCTTACAGTTTACAGTTCACTTGTGTTTATCTCATCAAATCTGGGTAGGTGCTTTCTATACCATCATCTAAATAAGTAATTAACAAATGTGGTGAAGAGTTGTGCTCACAACACAGATCCTTGCGGGACACCACTAGTCATGCCCTACCAGTAGAGTACCTATCCATTATCATTATTCTGTCTATTGCTGCTCAGCCAATTCCCAACCAAGTTAATAAGCTCCAATTCCCTGAGCTTTAACTTCAGTTAACAGTCTATTATGAAGAACTTTATCAAACACCTTTTAAAAATCCATATAAATAACATCTGTAGTTATTCATGTCTAAACTGTTTGTCACATGTTCAAAGAATTAAATCATATAGCAATCATGTGAAAGAGGTGTCATCCAGAAGTATGTAGAGATTAAACTGCTATAAAAGAATAAAGAATATCAAATGTTCTTCATTTCATATTTACTTCTCGATTGCACCAGCAATTAACTTTTATATTATCGTAAACCTTTGTTTCAATGTTAATGTGACAAATGTGTACATATTTCTGTGTGTTTCACTGCAATTCTTCTTTAATTTAGCACCTATCTGCCCAGCAAGCATATGAGAAAGAGATTTCCTGTACTGCTAAATGCACGACTAAACTGGAGGAAGAGTTACGACAGACACAGGCTGAGAAATGCCAGATTTTAGGGGACCTAGCTTCAGTCAGAGAACTGTGTGCCCAACTGGATTCTAATAAGGAATTGTTGGCTCGGCAGCTTGCTTCTAAGACTATGGAACATGAAAGGGTATGATTAGATGGAATATTGTCTGTACTTAATTTAAAGTAAGATTTTTAAATATTAGATTAAAAGGAATATTTAATAGTCAAGAACTGTCTATATAATCAATAATAATTCTAAGTTTGTGTCTCTTGCTTTTATTATCCTCTTTTCTAATGAGAGCAGCCTACAGATGTGACTTTAGGAAGGGATACCCAGATGGTAATATTTTAGCACTTTGACTTTGGAGCAGCAAGTGAAGAGCACATGACAAAATAAATCACCATCAAAATTATCACTTAGTGATCTTAAAATTGTACATTCTCAGCAGATTTAATATTGTTACCAGAGCCTCTAACATATACTGACTTTTTGGAAACATTCATGTGAGTTATTCCTATAGAATGTCTAGCAGAATAAATTGTGAATATATTCAGTTGCTTCATTAATGATCTTCTCTCCATCATAAGGTCAGAAGTGGGAATGTTCGCAGATGACTGCATAATGTTCAGCACCATTTGCGACTCCTCTTAATGAAGCAGTACATGTCCAAATGCAGCAAGACCTGGACAATATCCAGGCTTGAGCTGACAAGTGGCAAATTACATTTGTGCCGCACAAGAGAGGATCTAACCAATGATATTCAATGGCATTAACATCGTTGAATCTCCCACAATCAACATCCAGGGGGGTTACCATCGATCATAAACTGAATTGAAGCCATATTAATACTGTGGCTACCGGGGCAGGTCAAAGGCTAGGAATCCTACGGTGAGTAATTCACCTCCTGAACCCCCCCCCCCAAAGCTTGAGCACCATCTACAAGGCACAGGTCAGGAGTGTAATGGAATACACTCCACTTGCTTGGATGAGTACAGCTCCAACAACACTCAAAAAGCTAGACACCATCCAAGACCAAGCAGGTCGCTTGATTGCTCCCCATTCCACAAACATTCAACCCCTTCACTATCGCAAACATTTGTAGCCTTGTGTACCATCTACAAGATGTACTGCAGGAACCAACGTTCCTTAGATAGCACCTTCCAAACCCACAACTCCTACCATCTAGAAGGACAAGAGCAGCAGATACCTGGGAATCCCACCACCTGGAAGTTTCCCTCCAAGTCATTCACCACCCTGACTTGGAAATATATCAGCGTTCCTTCACTGTCGCTGGGCAACATCCTGGCACTCCCTCCCTAACAGCACAGTGAGAGTACCTACATCTCGGACTGCAACGGTTCAAGAAGGTAGCTCACCAACAACTGAAGGGCAGCTAGGGATGGGCAGTAAATGCTGGTCTAACAAGCGACGGCTACATCCCATAAGTGACTTTATTTTCAAAACTACAATTTGGAAATGGGTGCAGTTTCAGAGAGATCCGGGTGTATGTACACCAATCTTTTAACGGTGGCAGGATAAGTTGGGACAGGTGTTTGGGATCCTTGGTTTTATCAACAGATAAATAGTCATAGAATCACTACTGTGCAGAAGGAGTCCATTTAGATCATTGAGTCTGCACCATCCTCAAGGAGCACCCTACTTAGGCCCATGCCTCACCTTATCCCAGTAACTCTACCTAACCTTTTGGACACTAAGGGGCAATTTAGCACGGTCAGTCCCCCTATCCTACACTTCTTTGAACTGTGGGAGGAAACCGGAGCACCTGGAGGACACCATGCAGACTATTTTGATTAAAGTGTCCAGGAAGACTGTTGAATCACACCTCAAGTGAAGGCTCTTGTGCTCATCCTAGCCAAATTACACAAAAAGTTATAAGTCAGGTGAAACTGATAATACATTTGGAGTTTTTAAACCCTGGCCCATAACACAGATCCTCATTATAATACTGCCTTCTCCAACATGCGTGCTATAAACATAACAGAACTAGACATATATGCAACGACACCAGTGTCAATCCCAAATATTAGATTTCATACTATATTTGTGTATTGGCTAAGATATTAAATTTAACCTTATGAATGTGTATTTTTTTTGAACAGTATCAGTTTAAGGCAGCAAAAATGTACCCAGAGAGAAAATGGAAAAAGAGATCAGACAATCTTTGGGGATCATTTTTGGTGGCCCATTTATCAACATCCTCAACCCAAACGCAGGTCGTGAGCCCCACTTTGAAAAACACTGCTGTACAGTATTGATCTCCTTATTTCAGGAAGGATGCAAGTGCATCAGAAGCAGTTCAGAGAAGGATTACTACTCTAATTCCTGGAATGGAGGGCTGGCTTATAGGAAACAGTTGACAGGCTAGGTTTGTATCTGCTGGAGTTTAGAAGAGTAAAAGTCAACTTGATTGAAACATATAAGACCCTGAGGGGTCTTGAAGCGTTGGCTGTGGAAAGGCTGTTTCCTCTAGTCAGAGAATAGAGAACTAGAGATCACTGAAGGTGGAAATGAAGAGAAATTTTGTTCTCTGAGGGTCATGAGTCTTTGGAACTCTCTTCCTCAAAAGGCAGTGGAAGCAGAGACTTTGAATAGATTTAAGGCACAGCTAGATAGATTCTTGATAAGCAAGTGGGTGAAAAATTATTGGGGGTAGGCGAGAATGTGGAGTTGTGGTGCATTAACCATGATCTTATTGAATGGCAAAGCAGGTTTAAAGGGCCGAGTTGCCTACTCCTGTTCCTAATTTGTATGCACATAGTACACATGTCACATGCAGAAGAGATTTTCCAGAAAGATGTCAGGGTGAGGAATATTCGATTATGTGTGGAGACTGGAGAAGCCAGGACTGTCTTCCACAAAGTGGAGAAGATTAAGAGGAGATTTGATAGAGGTGGTCCAAATCATGATTTGATAAAGTAAGTGAAGAGAAATTGTTTCCATTGGCGGAAGGGATGGTAATGAAAGGATGTAGATTGAATTAACTAAAGAACCTGGGGTGAGATTGTGGGTTTTTTTTTACACAGTTAAAGTCATTGTGATCTGGAATGCACTGCTTAAAAGGTTGGTGAAAGCACACTGAATCCTAACATTCAAAACAAAATTGAATAATTGCATAAATATTTGAACGGATAAAAATTATAGGGCTATAGGGAAATGCTGTGGGAGTGGGATTAATTTTCAACTCTACCAAGGTGCTAAAATGGGTATGGTCGATTGAATGGGTTCCTTCTGTGCTGTATGATTCTGTGATCTCAGTGACCAGAACTGGATACAGAAGTCTGACTTTGGCCAGCTAATTCCACATTGATTGCTGTTCTTACCATACAATAAACTGCATTTAAACAATATAGGAGGTTGCTTTACTTAATCTTCCCTTGTATATCTGAATCTGTTGAGTTGTGCATTTTTTTTATCTACTTACAAGAAATCTTCCTAATAACTTTACAGACCTTAAGTGAACTGGAAGACTGGAAGTCCGAAGTCGAGCTTTTAAAGAAACATATATGTACTGAACGGGTCACAGTAAAGAACCTTGAGGCATTGTTGACATCAACTCGAGAAAAGGAGTTTCAATGCCACCTGACAAAGAATGAAAAAGAGTCAGAAATACAGCTTCTTGGGGACAAGCTGACTCTAGCAGAGAGTAGAGTGTGAGTGGTACTTACTTAATAATGCTATTTTACAGTATTTCTTTCGAAATACAGAAACTTTTACAAAATAATCCTGCGCTTTTCTCGTGATAAATTTGTTGCTGACCACGCATATAGAAAAATTCAACAATCTTACTAGTAAAAGGCTGATAAGCTTAAAAATCACTTACAAATGTAGCTCGTTCTTTAAATATTGTATTTCACAAAACCCATTGTTTCCCCTACCAGAAAACATAAATAATTTTTGCACTTATTTATTACAGTGAATTATTTTGGATTACAGGATTACTCGGCAAATTACAGAAATACTTATTATTTTAAGTGAACTATACTATTCCTTCCCTCTCGCTTACTGCAAACAATGGCATCCGGTCTTTTTTCAGAACTCTTACCAATTACAGCATTACAAGGGGAGCCATTCTTGGCTGTTACTGCTGGTGGAAATCAGTTTGTTGGGGGGGGGGGGGGGGGGGGGGGGGGGGTGGGGGGGGGGGGGGGGGGGGGGGGGTGGTGGGGGGGGGGGGGGGGTTGGGGGGGGGGGGGGGGGAAAGGAGAAGCAAAGTTCTAATCTGCTGATCTCAGGAACATTGTAGACGTCTGAATTAGCTTTCTTTTCTAGAATTGCTAGTTTTAGGAGTTGATTGCAACCAGCAATACAAAAAGAGCATATAATTCCTGAAAAATTCAAAACAAAAATATAACAGAGTTGAACAGTAGATGAGTTAATTCTGAAATGACTACTTCCCAACCTTTACTTTTGAGGTTATTCATGAAGGCCTGCCTTCTCAACCTTGCCCCTTGCCTCCGGTGTGATCCTCAGGTTAAATCACCAGCAGTCAGCTCTCCCCCTCAAAGGGGAAAGCAGCCTATGGTCAATTGGAACTATGGCAACTTTACCTTTATGTTTTTACTTTCAAGGGTAAGATCTGCTTATTCCCCTTGGGATCTCTTGAAGAAAGCAGTGTAGAAAGAGTCAATTCTCTCCTAGGCTGGTGCAATGAAAGTCTGCTGTATCCTGAGTCCAGTGTGAAATGAACTTGAGATTTTTAATCCAATTTCTTTTTTTTTTTACTTTTTTTTTAATATAATTTTTATTGGAATTTTTTACAGAAAATATAAAACATAACGACAAACAATGAAATGCAACAAAATAACCCATAATAACTGTGACACCCCCAGACCGTATCGGCGCATGTATCACATCCCCCCACCCCCCCAACCCTAATGAACAACAAAAGAACTTTAAAAATATTAAAATTAAATAAACAAACATAGTCATTGTCGGCCCCCCCCCCTTTTCCCTCCCCTTTTCCCTCCCCGGGTTGCTGCTGCTGCTGTCCCCGTACCCTATCGTTGAGCCAGAAAGTCGAGAAAAGGCTGCCACCGCCTAAAGAACCCTTGTACCGACCCTCTCAGGGCGAATTTGACCATCTCTAGCTTAATGAAACCCGCCATGTCATTGATCCAGGTCTCCACGCTTGGGGGCCTCGCATCCTTCCATTGTAGCAAGATCCTTCGCCGGGCTACTAGGGACGCAAAGGCCAGCACACCGGCCTCTTTCGCCTCCTGCACTCCCGGCTCCACCCCAACCCCAAAAATCGCGAGTCCCCATCCTGGCTTGACCCTGGATCCCACCACCCTCGACACCGTCCTCGCCACCCCCTTCCAGAACTCCTCCAGTGCCGGGCATGCCCAGAACATATGGGCATGGTTCGCTGGACTCCCCGAGCACCTGACACACCTGTCCTCACCCCCAAAGAACCTACTCATCCTCGTCCCAGTCATGTGGGCCCGGTGCAGCACCTTGAATTGGATGAGGCTAAGCCGCGCACACGAGGAGGAAGAATTAACCCTCTCCAGGGTATCAGCCCATGTCCTGTCTTCGATCTGTTCCCCCAGTTCCCCCTCCCACTTCGTTTTCAGCTCCTCTACTGACGCCTCCTCCGCCTCCTGCATAACCTTGTAGATATCAGATATCTTCCCCTCTCCGACCCAGACCCCCGAAAGCACCCTGTCGCTCACCCCCCCTCGCGGGAAGCGAAGGGAATCCCTCCACCTGCCGCCTAGCAAATGCCTTTACCTGCAGATACCTGAACATGTTCCCCGGGGGGAGCCCAAATTTCTCCTCCAACTCCCCCAGGCTCGCAAACCTCCCATCAATAACAGGTCCCTCAGCTGTCTGATGCCCGCTCTGTGCCAACCCTGAAATCCCCCATCAATGTTCCCCGGGACGAACCTATGGTTCCCCCTTAACGGAGCCTCCATCGAGCCCCCCCACTTCTCCCCTATGTCGCCTCCACTGCCCCCAAATCTTGAGGGTAGCCGCCACCACCGGACTCGTGGTATACCTCGTAGGAGGGAACGGCCACGGCGCCGTTACCAGGGCCCCAGGCTTGTATCGCCACAGGACGCCCTCTCCATCCGTTTCCATGCTGCCCCCTCCCCCTCCATTACCCACTTGCGCACCATCGACACATTGGCCGCCCAATAATACCCCGAGAGATTGGGTAACGCCAGCCCCCCACCATCTCTACCCCGCTCCAAGAAGACCCTCTTCACCCTCGGGGTCCCATGCGCCCAAACAAAGCTCATGATTCTGCTAGTCACCCTTCTCTTTAATCCAATTTCTAATGAGCACAGGTTGGCACTTAATCAAACGCTAAGTATGAGATAGTATATATTTTGAGAAAGACTAGGAGGCCACATATTCCTAGGAAAGTATTTAAATGGAATAGAAGAACTGAGGAATCTGTGGGTATGGACACAAATCACTAAAAGTGGTGATCCAGGTTAATAAGGCATTCAAGAAAAAACACATTTGGAGTGCTGGGAACATTTCCGGTCTCCAAAACATAATATCAAATAATAGAGCTAGAAGGTGCAAAAACCATTCATAGAATGATACTAAAACTGAGAGATATAGCTGCCAGGCAATATTGAACAGGAAAGGACACTTCCTCCAGAAAAGCACAGACTGAGAAGTGTATTCCTAGAAGTCTTAAAGTTAGGAAAGGGTTTATTAAGATAGGTGTAGAGTAAAGTTTTACACTTGTGCATGAGACCAGAATTAAAGGCTATAAATATAAAATATTCACTAATAAATCGAATAGGGAAATGGCACTGGAAATAAACTAAAGGTTGACGAGTCCCTTGAACCTGGTGGCCCCATCCTAGGGCTTTTGAAATGACTGCAGAGATAGTAAATGCATTGTTTGGAATCTTGCAAATTTGCTGATGACACAAAGATAGGTCGAAAAGGAAGTTGTCAAGTGGACATTGAGTTTACAAAGGGATTTAGATATGTTAAGGGGGGAGGGGGGGATTGGCAGATGCAGTTTGTTGTGTAAAATTGTGAAATTTTGTACTGTAGAGTTCTGCTTCTTGTTATTATTTTCCTGTCAAAGTGGATAGAGAGATCTGGGTGCCCTGGTATATGAATCACATACGTTACCAGCAGGTACAGCAAGTGATTAGGAACGCAAATGAAATGTTGCTGTTTATTGCAAGATAAATAGAGTATAAAAGTAGGGAAATGTTTCTACAGCTGTTCAGGACCATAGTGAGACCATGTCTGGAGTACTATGTACAGTCCTTATTTGAGAAAATAAATAATTGCAATAGAAGTAGTTTTGAGAAGGTTCACTTAACTGATTCCTGGGATGAAGGGGTTTTCTTCTGAGGGGTGAGCAGGTTGGGCATTTACTCATTGGAATTTGGAATAATAAGATGTTATCTTATTGAAGCATATAAGATCCTGACTTGACGGGCAGCACGGTGGCGCAGTGGTAGCACTGCAGTCTAACGGCGCTGAGGTCCCAGGTTCGATCCCAGCTCTGGGTCACTGTCCGTGTGCAGTTTGCTCATTCTCCCCGTGTTTGCATGGGTTTCACCCCCCACAACTCAAAGATGTGCAGGGTAGGTGGATTGAACATGCTAAATTGCCCCTTAATTGGAAAAAATTACTCTAAATTTAAAAAAAAAAGATCCTGACTTGACAGGCTGGATGCTAAGAGAAAAAATTCCCTTGTGGGTGAGTATACAGTATAACTAAGAGACAGAGTCTAAAAGTTAGGGGATACTCATTTAAGATTGAGATGAGAAGATTTTCTTTTCTCTCTGAGGGTCATTAGTTTATGGTGTTCTCATCCCCATAAAGCAGTAGAGGCTGGACCTTTGAATACATTCAAGGCTGAGTTAGGTTACTTTGTGATTGACAAGAAAGTCATGGGTTATTGGGGGTAGGCAGGAAAGTGGAATGGAGACCATAATCAGATCAGCCATGATCTTATTGAATGGCAGAGCAGGCTCGAAGGGCCAAATTTATTATTGTGTTCTTGCGAATTCAGGAGAAACATCTTTGCCCAAAGGGTGTTTAGAATATAGAATTTGCTACCTCAAGAAATCAAATTGCATACATGTGTTTAAAGGCAGACTGGATGAACACGTGAAGGAAAAAGGAATAGAAGGATAAGCTGAAAGGACTAGATAAAAGAGAGTGGGAAGAGGCTCATGTGGGGCCTAAATTCTGATATGGGCCTGTGGGGCGGAATGATCTGTCGCTGAGGTGTAAAACTTTATAACTGGTAAATCAGCAATCCAGATAACAATGACCGCAAACTAGCTGGTTTGGGAAGATGTAATGAATGGTTACCTCAGTGCTGGGACCTCTGCAATTTATGTAAAGGACTGAGATGAAATGGATGGTTGCTAATTTTTTGCTGATGACAAAGACAGGCAGGAAAGTACGACGTGAAGAGGACATAAGGAATCTACAAAAATATACAGATAGATTAAATGAGTAGTCAAAGATCTGGCAAATGGAGTACAATGAGGGGATGATGTAAAGTCCATTTTAGCAGGGAGAATTGAAAAGAAGCAAATTAACTAAATGGTGAGAAATTACAGAGGTCTGAGAGGAAAAGGAGGTGGGTGTCCAAGTGCATGAGTCATAAAAGGGAGGTACAAGTAATGAGGAAATTAATACAATGTGATCATTTACTGCAAGGGGAATCACTCCCCGAACAGGCGCTGGAATGTGGCGACTAGGGGCTTTTCACAGTAACTTCATTTGAAGCCTGCTTGTGACATTTTCATTTCATATACAAATGCAGGAAAGTTTTGCTTCAGTCAGGGCACTAGTGAGAGCATATCTGAAATACCGTGCACAGTATTGGTCACCTTATTTGAGGAAGGATGTAAATGTGTTGGCAACAGTTCAGAGAAGGTTTACCAGACTAACACTTAGAATGGGTGGGTTGTGTATTGAAAAAAGACTGGGCAAGCTAGGCTCATATTCACTGGAATTTAGAAGAGTAAGAGGTGATCCTGAGGGGTCTTGGCAGGGTGGATGTGGAGAGGATGTTTCCTCTTGTGGTAGAATCTAGAACTAGGAGTCATTGTTTAAAAATAAGGGCCGTCAATTTAAAATAGAGATATTGAGAATTTCTTCTCTGAGGGTTAAGAGTCTTTGGAACTTTCTTCCTCAAAAGATGGTGGAAGCAGAGTCTTTGAATATTTTTAAGGCAGAACTGGATTGATTCTTGGTAACTCAACTCAAGGCGGTGATAGGCTAGCATGGGTAGGCGAGATTACAATCGGATCAACAGTGATCTTATTAAATAGCGGAGCAGACTCGAGAAGCCGAATGGCCTACTCCTTATGAACATGTTACACTGCTGCAGTAAAGAAACTTCATCCCAATGCTATCCATATTAAATCTTTCCTGAGAGTGCTTGATCTAATCACTGCACACTTGAAATAACACACGCTCAGCAGTAGATTCGCAGAAAAGCTTTGAAATACTGAAGAATGGTTGAAGAAAATTAAATATAGAATCTGATTAAGTAATATGTTGCTTATTTAAGTAATAGAAATTTGAAGGGATCTGCTAAGTCCTTTAGTAGTTTTGCAGTAATTTCTTAAGAGCTTGCCTGGCACCTTATTTTCCAATACATGGTCATGCATAGAGTGATAATAAGCAATTTTATATGACAATGACTTCCACAGAATAAAGGAGAATGCTGCACAGAGATTTTTCAGTATAGTGTGTTCACCCCTTCCATCCTCCTGTCTACACTTTCCAGAAAAGAGCATTTAATCTCATCGCTTCTTGTTTCTGTCTGGAGTACAGAATACTTTACGAAAGGGAAAGATAGATAGTTGGAGAACATTAATTTAGGCTTCTTTTACAACTGTGAAGTATCAAATCGAAAAAATTAACAGCTTTCCAGCAGACTTGTATATTTTGCATTTAGTAGATTCCCCCTCTAAGAATTCACAGAATCCCGACAATGCAGAAGGAGACCATCCAGCCCATCGGGTCTGCACCGACCCTTCGAAAGACCACCCTACTTAGCTCATTCCCCAAACCTATTCCTGCAACCCCACCCTAAGGGACAATTTAGCATGACCAATCCACCTAATCTGCACATCTTTGGACTGTGGGAGGAAACCGAAGCACCCAGAGAAAACCATGCAGACACTGGTAGAATGTGAAAACTCCACACAGTCACAAGATCGGAATTGAACCTGGGTCCCTGGCGTATGACGCAGAAATGCTAATCAATGTGGCACCGTGCCACCCCATTTATATTCTAGATTCTAATTCAGATTCTAAGAAAGATAACATTTCCAAGTGTGAACTCTGAAATATCTTCTTACCCAACAAATGTGATTGACCAAAAACACACAAAATGTGTGAACGATTGGAGTAGCACTGTATTGCTTAAACAATATATGGACCCCCAAGTTGAGCAACAGTAAATTATAGAGGAAAGTAACAATAAATAAGGAGATAAATGTGTATATTTACTAGTTATCCAGTTTTACCACACTGGAGAAAAGATATTTCATTCACGAGCCAGGATCCAGAAGCCTTGAATGAAGACGGAATCTCAATCGTTCATTGCACTCATATCAGCACAAGTGTAATAGACCAGGACTTCTGGTCTCTGCAATATTGCACCTCTGACCACCTGATTTTCCAATCTTGGTTGCTTATATAATTTAGCTTTCCATGTCAAATTGAAGTGCAAGTTAAATAAAAGGATTTAAATAGAAGTTTTTACAACTTCAAAATGCCCCAAAGCCAATTAATTGCTTTTTGAAGTGTAGCCACCTCACTCTCAACCGGCACAGTGCTCTGAAGAAGAGTCATACTCGAAACGTTAACTCTCTTTACCTCTCCAGAGATGCTGCCAGACCGCCTGAGTTTTTCCAGCATTTTCAGTTTTTATTTCAGATTTCTAGAATCTGCAATATTTTGCTTTTATTTTAATGGGCAGGTGAGATTATGACTATTACTTACTTTTGTGGAGGATACAAGAATAGCAATAGAGTGGGCTGAACAGCTTGTTACTAAGTTCTGTGCAATTTTATGTATAAGATGGGTAGATATTCTATGCCATTGTAGTAAATCCTAAAAGTGGTGGAATTGAGGAAAAGTGACAAATTGGCTTCTAATGCATTTCTTGGCCATGGCCACTGCAGTTATGTCTGGGAGCAGACATAACTCATGTGAAATGTAGACCATTGTGTCTGAAATTGTTACTCCATTTAGAAATTTGTCTGTTTGTCTGTAAAGTATTGATGCCTATCTTGTCATATCTAATGCAGTAGTAATTATTATTCACAGATCAAATCAGAATCGAGAAATAGTTCAGTTCCGTGCTAAGTCTTCACAGCTTCAAACGGAGCTTGATCTTATCAAACGTCAACTAACAACAGAACGTTTTGAAAGGTATTGTTTACAATACACAAAATAATTAATGATTACTTGAAGCTTTTTAAGTGCACAAATCTGAAAAGAGCATCTTATTGTGAATGGACTGTAAAATCTACTTTACCAGATAATCCAACACATAGAATATAGGTTGTATTGGGTGACTGGAAAAATTACCAATTTTGTAAAGCTGCTCATAGTCTTTTAGTTATCAGCACAGTTTGAGCTGTCATTTTGACAGAAATCGACTTGTGCTATAACAATCATTTTGAGCAGGTGCAGTTATGTACATTAAAAAAGTCATTGAAGGTTGCCAGCTCCAGTTTGTAGAAATAAAGGCTTTTTTATCTTTTTAATTGTTCCTTCCACAGAGAGCGTGCAATTCAGGAGATGCGTCGCCATGGTCTTTCGACTACCTGTTCCTTGTCCCCACTCAGAACATCAGTGAGTCCTGTTTCCCATGGCCGGGATATGTGCTCCCCTAAAAAACTATCAGAATGTTCTAATGACTGTTAAATGCCAAGTGAGTAGTTTATAATCCCTAAATAAAATCTTAATAGTCAAGTGGTATATGTAAAATGCCATTGAATCAAAATAGATGATGCAGTTCAGTCTAGTCTTAATTATTTTTATTGTATTGCAAGATTTTCTCACACATTTATTGGGAGGTTCTGAGTAGAGACCAGATACTTCCCCACAGCAAAGGTGAAGAAAAGTGTCATTGCTAGACCATGCTTAACCTCTTGAAGAACACTGGGATCAATACCCTATTGAGGTGCTATAAGTTTCTCCTGAGATCTTTGCTCCTTGATTAATTCACTTTCCATATTGATACCATTATCTGAACTACCTGACTGAAATATCGCATCCCTCAAGCTTAAGGAAATTTATATATTTAAGTGAGACACTTCTTTCTGACTGGTATGTCTTTGCAGTATAAACTTCTGTGGCTTTTCCTCTGCTGGAGTTGCACTTTTCCATTGTACAGAGGTATCCTCACACATAAAGAACTCCAACACCTTGTACTACAAAGATAACTACAAAAATTACTAAATAACTAAACAAAGGATTAAGGACAGAAGACCTGTGTCAAACACATCATCTTACATGGAAGAGGAATAGACCACTAAGCCCTTCAAATCTGTTCTGCCATTCAGTTAGATAATGATTGACATTACCTTGGTTTCATTTGACTTCCTTTGCTCCATATCCTGTGATATTTTTACAGTAGTCCCCCTTTATAACGCGGGTGTTGGGGTCCAAGACAGCCACCCGCGTTGTATCCGAGCCGCGGATATCCACGATGGGGGTTTTAAATTTATTTAAAAATCTATGCTAGCGCTTCCCATTGAGAGTCTACGGGGGGCGGGGGGAGAGGTCAGACCCCCGTAGACTCACAATGGGAAGCGCTAGCATAGATTTTTTAATAAATTTAAAACCCCCATCGTGGATCCAATTAAAATTTCAGCGGCCGGCTCACTTTGATCCGGAGAAGGAAGCTGCTCTCACTGAAATCAGCCGGCCGCTGAAATTGACACTGCCCACTGCTCTCCCTCCAATCCAACTTTTAAGTTTTAATGTTTCTGATTGGAGGGAGAGAGCAGCCGGCAGTGTCAATTTCTTTTTTTTTTCCTCCGGCTTGCCCCCTCTCCCCCCACATCCTCCAACTAGACCCCTCTCCCCCCACACCCTCCGACCCGCCCCCTCTCCCCCCCAACACCCTCCGGCTCGCCCCCTCTCCCCCCACACCCTCCGGCTCGCCCCCTCTCCCCCCACATCCTCCAACTAGACCCCTCTCCCCCCCCCCCACACCCTCCGGCTCGCCCCCTCTCCCCCCACATCCTCCGACTCGCTCCCTCTCACCCTCTCCCCCACATCCTCCGGCTCGCCCCCTCTCCCCCCACATCCTCTGGCTCGCCCCCTCCCCACACCCTCCGGCTCGCCCCCTCTCCCCCCACACCCTCCGGTTCGCCCCCTCTCCCCCCACACCCTCCGGCTCGCTCCCTCTCCCCCCCCACTCCCTCCTGCTCTCCCCCACAGCGTCCAGCTCGCCCCCACTCCCCCCACACCTTGCGGCTCGCTCCCTCTCCCCCACACCCTCCTGCTCCCCCACAGCGTCCAGCTCACCCCCTGTCCCCCCACACCCTCCGGCTCGCCCCCTCCCCACACCCTCCGGCTCGCCCCCTCCCCCCCCCCCCTCTCCTCCCCCGTCCCCCAACACCCGCAGGGCCCCCCTCTCTCCTCCAACACCCGCAGGGCCCCCCTCTCTCTTCCAACACCCGCAGGGCCCTCCTCTCTCCCCCAACACCCGCAGGTCCACCCTCTCTCCCCCACACCCACAGGGGGGTCTCCCCCACACCCGCTCCCCCCCAACACCCGCCCCCCCAACACCCACAGGGCCCCCCTCTCTCCTGCAACACCCGCAGGGCCCCTCTCTCTCCCCCACACCCCCAGGGGGGTCTCCCCCACACCCGCCCCCCTCCTCTCCCCCCCCAACACCCGCCCCCTCTCCTATCCCCCCCCCCAACACCCGCCCCCCCTCCTATCCCCCCCCCAACACCCGCCCCCTCCTCTCCCCCCCCAACACCCGCCCCCCTCCTCCCCCCCCCAACACCCGCCCCCTCCTCTCCCCCCCCCAACACCCGCCCCCCTCCTCTCCCCCCCCCAACATCCGCCCCCCTCCTCTCCCCCCCCAACACCCGCAGGGCCCCCCTCTCTCCCCCCAACACCCGCAGGGCCCTCCTCTCTCCCCCAACACCCGCAGGTCCACCCTCTCTCCCCCACACCCCCAGGGGGGTCTCCCCCACACCCACAGGGGGGTCTCCCCCACACCCCCCCCCCCCCCCCCCCCCAACACCCGCCCCCCCTCTTCTCCCCCCCTCTTCTCCCCCCCCTCTTCTCCCCCCCCTCTTCTCCCCCCCTCTTCTCCCCCCCCCAACACCCGCCTCCCCTCTTCTCCCCCCCCCCCCCCCCAACACCCGCCCCCCCCTCGGCAGTGTCAATTTCAGCGGCCGGCTGATTGTTTCAGTGAGAGAGCAGCTTCCCTCTCCGGATCAAAGTGAGCCGGCCGCTGAAATTGACACTGCCGGCTGCTCTCTCCCTCCAATCCAACTTTTAAGTTTTAATGTTTCTGATTGGAGGGAGAGAGCAGCCGGCAGTGTCAATTTCAGCGGCCGGCTCACTTTGATCCAGAGAGGGAAGCTGCTCTCTCACTGAAGCAATCAGCCGGCCGCTGAAATTGACACAACTGACAGTTGGGGTCCATAAGCCCCCCCGCGGTATATCGCGAACCGCGGTATTGCGGAGCGCGGTATAACGGGGGACTACAGTACTGAACAAAAGTCTGTTCAATATGCTCTTGAAAATGTCATCTGACGCTGATTGAACAAGTTAACAGGGCTCAACACTTCTGGTGTCAATCACCACACAGCCCCACTGTCCCTCCTAATGATCTGTAAATCAATGAACACAGTTGCTTATTTACTATGTAGCTTTCTACTCTTGATAACAAAGGCAGGACATCTTCACGGTGCCCCCAAGAAGCTAACTCCAGTTTTGTGGTCTTGCAGGTTTCTTTTCTCTACACCTGACAAGGAATTCATTTTATTAACCTTCATTGTTTAATTAGCCATTTTTTTACCAGCACTGTTTTCAGGACACATTTAAATTAATTCTCAGGGCATTTCAAATCTTAGTCACAGTACAGTGTCATAGATTGTGTGCCTTCTGTCCCAATAATAGATAATGTACAGAGCTGAGTAACTAGAAAGTTAGTGTGGAGGAAAGAGCCCCAAAAATAGGATACATGCCTTTGACATCCTACTGACAGAGTGCCTTAGTGATTACCAGTTCAAATCTAAAATGATTATTTAAATGATCTTGGGAGGATGATGCTGTGGTGTTGAGTAGGGATAGAGTGCTTTATCATAGATTATCATAGAATTTACAGTGCAGAAGGAGGCCATTCGGCCCATCGTGTCTGCACCGGCTCCTGGAAAGAGCACCCTACCCAAGGTCAACACCTCCACCCTATCCCCATAACCCGGTAACCCCACACAACACTAAGGGCAATTTTGGACACTATGGGCAATTTATCATGGCCAATCCACCTAAACTGGACTGTGGGAGGAAACCGGAGCACCCGGAGGAAACCCACGCGGACACAGGGAGGATGTGCAGACTCCGCACAGACAGTGACCCAAGCCGGAATCGAACCTGGGACCCTGGAGCTGTGAAGCAATTGTGCTATCCACAATGCTACCGTGCTGCTTTATGGAGATGGGATGCTGCAGTGTATATTGAAGACTCAATGGAAGCCATTTGTTGCAGTACATAAAGATCAGGAATCTGTCTTTTCCAACACGAACAGCATTGGTGACATAAGATACCAAAAGGGATTCATAAAGTAAACATAGACCAATTTTTCCCCTTGTGGGGGAATATAAATTGAGATATAAGCTGAGAGGCGGTAGATTTAAAACTGTGATGAAGGGGAACTACTTCTCGCAGAGGGTGGTGAATTTGTGGAACTTGCTGCCCCCTAGTGCGGTGGAATCTGAACCATTAAATGGTTTCAAGAAGGCGATAGATATATTTATGATTTTTAAAACAGGTTAAAAGGATATGGGGATCAGATAAGGAGGTGGATATGAGACCAGGAGGTGATCAGCCAGGATCTGATTGAATGGCGGAGCAGGCTCAAAGGGCTGAATTGCCTGCTTCTCCTAATTCCTATGTTCCTTTACAACAACCTCATATAATTTGTAATTGGTTGATATATTTTTAATAAGTACTCTTTGACTGTTTTTCTCTTGCCAGTTTTGGAAATTTACTTTAAGAAGTATACTTCACTCAAGCCAGTTTCACAAATGGAGCCACAGGTGTCAACAAAAGAGCATTTCGGAAGTTGCATGCTGAATCTTTTGCAGTATTTCATCAGTCTTTGCTAAATTTTGAAATGAAGGAAATTTAAGTTCAAGACAAATTTTGTATTACATTTTAAGTCATGGAGTAGGCTGTGATAACTCAATTCATTGATAGGTCGATGTCCTACTCTAGACATTTGTCAACTTGTTTAACATTTTAGTTATATTAAAAAGATCAGCATGTTCCCCTTTTGTTCAGATATCTAGCCTGTATTTACCGAGGTTTAACATCCTACAATACACTGCTTATTAAAAAAATTATCAAGCTTATTATAAAGCCAATCACATTCTTTTCTATAAATAATGTCACAAAAGCAACAGGATATCTGGTCCCTTTTGAACTTTCGAATGACTGTGCAGCATTACAATTGTGGATTGCCATTGATCCATTTTCAAATAGATTTTGTTTTAAAATTTTCATTGGACATATATTTACATTCATACATATTTGCTTACCCGAATGTATTTCACTGGATCCAAAAGACTACATTAAAATAATGCCAGATGAGCCATAAAAGAGATGGGTTTTTTCTGCTCTGGTAAAGTCGCAAGATAATATAGGAAATAACACTCCTTGAGCTATGTGAATTAAAATGTACTGAATTGTTGATTCTGAATATGGTGTTATAAATTTTAATTTTTTCAACTACTTTCCTAAATAGATGCCAACAAAATGGGGCACTGCTCTAATGCCCATCTTGTGCTGTAAATATCTGTACTCTGCTGTCAATGTTTGTGAAGAAATGTTTACTCTGCAAAGATATTTTTATAGTGAATTAGGTTTTCAATTTTGTATGTAAGCTATTTATTGATATGTTTGCTCTCAGCATCTGTGACAAGTATATTTGCTACCAGCTCCCAAATCGTGTCTTATTACTAATAACTGTCATTATACTACCATCTCACATTTAATCATACTATGGAAACCAGGTTTCACCATTTTGAAACTTTTCGTGAGGCATAACTATAGTGAAATAAGTTTACAACTTGTTTAATAAATTCAAAGTAGCTTCTTGGGATGGATACAATTAATGTTTCAACATAAACTATTGGGAAATTAATATTGATTATTTGAGAGTAATTCATGAATATATATGTTTTTAAATAGCAATATTACATTTCTTAATAAAGTATGTTTTGCTAATAATTCCATGTGCCAGAGAGATCTCATTGGAATGACATAACTGAAATAGAAGTCACTGATTTAAAAGCTGATAGTTTTTTTTCATTATTAAAATCAAATCTTATATCCACATTGCTGATTACCATGTTTAATGTAGACCTGATGTATAATACAGGTGTTTTAAATCTTGTACAGCTGTTTGATGTAATTACAAACTGATATTTGTGATAATTGTACAAGTTAACTTATAAGCAACGTTTCTTGATGCATGCCAGTAAAACGTATTTAATATTCTAAATGCTGTACCATATAAAAGTATTGAGTATATTATTTGTTATGAAAAGCAATTTTAGATATGTTTACAGATTTTTTAATACTGAATGCATGCCAATGAGTTTTTTGCCAATTGTAATTAATCTAGTATCTATAAGACATTTAATAAAAATTGAGATTCGTATACTATTTGAGCAAGTCAGTCCTGAATTTGTTTCTGATTAATACTTTTACGAAGGTAATGGTGGTTTATACCTGTACCTGTTAACTTCAGTTTCTCACTCAATCTCTTTGCTAATGCACAATGCCCAGGCCTCTCCAGCCATGTCCTTTTTGTCACTTATGAAAAGTGATCATTACAGAAATTATCAACAAAAAAAATCTCTCTTTGGTGGTCCAGGGCACTTGCCTGACCTGAATTCCACTGCAGTGATGCATTTATGGTATCAGACCTTAATATCATACAAGCTCTCAAATGAACCTGCACAGTAGGACAGTAGCACCGTCGCTTCACAGCTCCAGGGTCCCAGGTTCAATTCCTGGCTTGGGTCACTGTCAGTGCGGGGTCTGCACATTCTCCCCGTGTCTGTGTGGGTTTCCTCCAGGTGCTCCGGTTTCCTCCCACAGTCCAAAGATGTGCAGGTTAGGTGGATTGGCCATGCTAAATTGCCCTTAGTGTTCAAAAAGGTTAGATGGGGTTACGTTGAGGTGTGGGCTTAGTGCTCTTTCCAAGGGCACAGGCTCAATGGGCCGAATGGCCACCTCCTGCATTGTAAATTCTCTGATTCTATGAACCAAGGAGGTTGGAACTCCTAATAAATGAAGCATTTGTCCTGTAGCATGGGCAGAGGTTCCGTCTCTTCCGAGGCACGCTTCAAAACATGGACTTTTACTATTCTAAACCTCAACTGCAAAATGATAATTAGTAGAACTAAATAGTGGAGTAAGGGAACAATTTTGGTAAGATGTATTAAATGAATGTGGGAAATGATAAAACAGACTGGGACAAGAAGGGACACAGTACAAATAAGAGTAAATCATAATGCTAGAGGTTATAAAAATAATAAAAAGACAAAACTAAAGGCTCTGTATCTGAATACACTTGGCATTACAAACGAAACATGAACTTACAGCACTGACATAAATAAATGAGTACAATCTGATAGGCATTGTAGACGACATAGGTTGGGGCCTGAATATTGAAGGGTACATGACATTTTGGAAGGGAGAGTGGCTCTCTTAATTAATTTGCACAGTAGAGAGGGATGTCTTAAGTTCATGAAACCAGTGTAGGAGTTTGCAGTTTGGTTTAGTTACAATACAGAATCAAAGGATCTACATGGACTTTTGTATGAGGGTTACATCTGTTAGTGGGTGATTAGATTTGGAACAATCCAATCCTTTTGACTTTAGTCACTGTTACTGTACCAACCATAACTGATTGTGTAAGAATATTTTACCTAGCCCACCTTTTAAATGCTCATGATTGTAAACCACATATGTTACACACACTTGCTCTCACTTCCTCTTTTTGGTCTCTGCAAAAAGCACTTAACTGCTTTCAATGTGGTCCAAGAGCTGTCCATCAATGTTTATAAACATTGCAGATTGTTTCACAGCAGGGTACAGGGAACGTGAAGGGAAGTGGAATTAAACAATCCAGGCAACTGGCTAAGTGCAAGCTGTCAATCACAACCAAATAAAACTAATCCCCATTAATGTGAATGAAAGCCTGGCAGATCAAAGATCAGAGGGGGGTTTTGTTTTCCAGGAATTTGGAGGTGCTTTCTCTGCCTGAGCCAACAGGTGTACTGTGCAGGTGAGTTTTAAAGCAGTGAAAATTTCACTGTTTGTGTCTGAAGTGTTCTCCAGCATTTCCAGGCGGGAGTGGACAGGATTTGCATCCCTTAGAGTTACCCCTTTGGTCCACCGCACCAGGGTCATGCTGGAAAATACCTGCACCAATTCTCACCAACCTGAATCCTGGCCCAGAGAATCACACCGGCTTTGAGAATCCGGTGCCCAGCCCTTTAATAGGATGCAAATGGGTAAATTTTGCCACCATTATGAGACCCACAGATCCTGGTTCAGGTCAACAATGGACCCTGTCACATTGGGAACTCCACTATGAACGGCAGAGAATCCAGTCCCTTATCTTTTACTTTCAGAGAGCATTGACACTTGTACTGCTATTAACACATTCTGCCATATGACCTTCAGGCCACTTGGTTTTAACATATCATTAAAACTCCCTTTGTCCTGTGTCCGTGACATTTTTTCAAATTTCCTGGGCTCTCACTTATCACTGACCTTTTTGCCATGTGTTTGCCCACTCACTAAACTTGTCTAAATCACCTTTAAGCTTCCTTACATCCTCCTCACAATTCCACCCAGTCCCAGTTTTGTATTGTCAGCAAATGTGGAAATGTTACATTCGATTCCCACATCCAAGTAATTTATATATATCGTGAACAGTAATAATCCATAGCTGCTTTAGATCTTAGCTTCACTTAACCACCTTGTGTCTGGATCCATTAATTGTGTCCAATAAATTAATCATTAAACCATCATTAAACTTTTAAACTGTCAGGGGCTGGCTTAGCACAGGGCTAAAGAGCTGGCTTTGAAAGCGCACAAAGGCAGGCCAGCAGCTCGGTTCAATTCCCGTACCAGCCTCCCCAAACAGGTGCCGGAATGTGGCGACTAGAGGCTTTTCACAGTAACTTCATTTGAAGCCTACTTGTGACAATAAGCAGTTTTCATTTCATTTCATCAATCTTAGATTTCTGATTTTTGATCATCTTCAATCCAGTTGTTCCAGATTTTACTCACCTGTGTAAACAGGTTCTTTCTAGCATCACCTCTGTTGCTCTTTTTAACTGGATACTGGTATGACAGTTATTAATGATGATGTTGCTTTTCAGAATCGCCAGGTATCAAATGATACCACCATAAGGTTTTACCGGATATCGATCAGACCAAACAACCAGTTAGTTAGTTCAAGTTCAATGATAGTTTATTTACACACAATAATTACTTCAACATGCAACATAAAACACCACAAGCTAAATTACACCTGACACTACAACAACCTGTACTTAACTTCAGGCACCCGGCTTTATGCAGGGGAACAAGGCCTTTGTCCGGATCTTGCGTGGCTGGGTCTGGGGAAGTGACTTAGTTTCTGCTGGGCTCATCCATCTGGTAGCGATCGTTGGTCTTGAACTTGTCTTCTGGTTGTAATGCTGCAATTGGTTGGGCATAGGCCGGGAGAGACCGAGCGCCGGGGCCAAGAGAGACTAAACACATGGCAGTGTCCCTCTTTATCCTTCTGTGGTTTTGCGCTCTTTTGGGCGGTCCTTAGCTTTGGACCCAATAATTCGGCAGGCTTCAATTACTGCCTTTCATTTTGGCAAATAAAGGGGCGGGTGCCTTGATGGCGGGGCATGTCCTGAGCAGTCACTGGCCTTGGCTTTTTGGGCTCCCTGAGCAAAGGGAGTGGCGCCGATGAGTCTGTTTCTCTTACCCGAGTACAGGTCTTTTGTTCTGGGGAAATGGGCCATTAGAATGCAAAGTAGGTGGGAGTTTCGATAGCGCCTAGTTATCTGAGTTGCCAATATGCATAAGCTCTGAGCGTCTGAGTCCTGGGTTGACCATATTTCCCATGGTCCTTTGCAGGTGGCCACGTTTCCCGGGATCCTTTGTAAGTGGCCATCCCAGATGGCTACATCCCGTCCTTTTGATCCTGAACGCGCAGCATGGTGGATCACACTATTGATCCTCATCCGTCCCCAGTGTGCCGGTTACCCTTGTTCAAGGACAGGTTCTGCACTATGTCCTATGTTTTTGGAGCATTTACCTAATTTTATCAACACATCATAAATTCATAAACTCTTAAGAGGCCACTATAAAACATTTAATCATTACACATTTAACTTATTTACACAAGGGAGCCTCTAACTATCATTCCCTAAGCTACTCGCATGCTGCTGGCAAATATCAAAAAGGAACTTATGTACAATACAAAAACTTTTAAGAAATAAACAGCAGCATCACATCTCTACTTAATCTGATAAATCATAGAATAAGTACAATCTTTTTATTTTGTCAGTGAAAAAGGTTTGTGGGGTTTGTTGGATTCCAAGGAAAGGGGCTCAGAGTGTGTATATCGGGGAGCGGGAGGCTCTCCTTCGCCATTTGCGGAGTCTAAGTGTCTGAATGACACTGCAGAGTATTGCTATTACCAAAAGGGCTTCTCCTGAATCGGAAAGGGAATACCATTTTACAATGTTTTTGCACCATGTGGGGGTATCAGTGTTGATTTTCATGTGAGGTGTGGTGTCCGGGCTAGGGGTTTCCTATTGTATGGTCATGTCCGGGGCCGGTGTGATGTACCAAAGGCTGTCAACGCGCGCAGTTGTTGGAGTCCAGCGATGATCACAATGGAGCTCATCAGTCCTATCTTCATCTTGTCTTTTTGTTCTTCATTCTTCGTATATTCCTGAGGGTGCATGCATAATATGGTATTATCGTTGGTTAACATCTCATTTTGTTTGTCTTTCTCTCTTCAACTTCAATTACTCATTAGAATCGTCAACACGCGTGGCTCCCTCATTTTTTTTTAAATAACCATTTTAGAGACAAGACATCCAAAAAAAAAGTCTGTGTGAGTGCAAGGAATCCAACAGCTTGTGTTCGAAACGGTGAGCGGGCGTCCAGGTTCCAGAGGTAGTTCACGTATAGCAGCAAACATGTAACAACCAAGTGTGTCAAACATATAAATAGCAGTTGGGATAGCGACGTAAGAGTCATGGAAGGTAAAGAGTTGAGTGTACAGGCTGTGGCAAAAAGCATTCTTTAAACCACACTAAAGAGCAGATAAGGGGAAACAAAGACCTGTCAAGGACAGTAAGGAATGTAAAGAACCATTCCAGATTAATTGAAGTGATCGAATCATGAGGTGCGTGTTGGCCGCGGCAGGGCAAGAATGGGTGGGATTCCTCGGGTAGGGTGGTGATCAGTGCCGTTGCTCCACTACCCAAGCCTGGCTGACCGAATGCATTGGGGATCCTCAGGCAGGGCGGGATTAGTGCCGTTACTCCCTATCTGGGTGACCGAATGAGCGGAAATAATTTGTAACGTATGGGATCCAACAATTTGTTCCTTTAATTGGGCAGTAAGTGGTGTCAGAAGAGTAACCGTGACTGTATCAAGAAATTTTGCAGCTGCCCGACATTAATTAAAACCATTGCAACAAGAAAGAAAGGAAGAAAGCGGGCAGGTTCCTTCAGGAAATAGGACACCGTAATTCACATGCAGTTTATTTTTCTCATCATGTGGACACCTCAGGGCTCCGTATCAAAAAGTGTCGTGAAAGGGTTACCGTAACGAGAGTCAGACTCTGAGTCATCACCATCCCGGTTGCCAAACTCGTGTCTGTCGTTACTGTGCCGTGGCCGCGTGGGCCATCGTGGGATCCGAATCATCATTCTTTACTAATCGACAAGAGTTGTCGCGGTGCCAATGGGGGGGGTTCGTTTTTCATGAGAGGTGGTAGCTGCAAAGGGCAAATTTCCATCGTCGGACGGTGGCAGTGGCTCTGGCTGTGGCAGTGAAAGGGGTTACAGGGGGCCAAACATGTCCTGGTTGTGGTTCCAGGAGCTGTCGCCCGAATCAAGCTCAAGGTGGAAAGGCGTACCTGTGGGTGGAGACAAGGTTGGGTCTGTGGGCGTGGACGTGCTGTCCTGGCTGGGGGGTGTCGGGGGCTGGTCTAAGTTGTCAATGAGCTGGGCGGAATCGTCTGCCATTTTTCGCGAGACGTGGTGGGAGTAGCTACATTGGGTTCCATAAACTTTAAGCTGGTTGATATGGAACCAACCTGTTTTTCCATTGGTGTACATTATTTTGTATACAGAGGGGCTGACTTTATCGAAATGGAGTAGGGTCCTGCAAATTTAGGGGTGAGGGACGAACTTGGATTATACAGGGAAACCATCACTTGCTGACTGACTGTGTACTCTACTGGGTGGACTGTTTCATCCAATCAGGCCTTACTCTGCTTTTTCCTGGCGCCTAGTCGGACAGCTGCAGCGAGCTGGGCTGCTTTAATATTTTCCGTGAGTTGTTGGACTGCTTTTTCGTGGGTGAGAGCAGTGACTGTGGGGCTGGCCAAATCAAGTCTTAATAAATATTCAGTTCCCTTCATGGGCCGTCCGGTCATGAGGATGTGGGGGGTGAATCCTGTGGAACTTGATACTGTGTTCCTAATAAACATAAGGACGAATTGGAGAACTGTGTCCCATGTGGTGTTGTGCTGTTGCACCATTTTCCTAATAGTCGCTTTCAGGGTCCGATTCATACGTTCCACAATACCACTGGATTGGGGGTGATAAGGAATATGGAACTTCTGTTTTATTCCAAAAATCGTCAGGACATTCTGCATTACTCTGCCGGTGAAATAGGAACCTTGGTCTGATTCAATGCTGCGGGGAAGTCCCCAGCGTGTAAATATCTGCTGTGTTAAGATGTTGGCTGTTGCCTTAGCCGTGTTTGTCCTGGAGGGAAATGCTTCCACCCGTTTTGTGAAGGTATGGATTGCTACCAATACATATTTAAAACCACTTCTGCAGGGGGGAGGGGACCAATGTAATTGAGCTGAAATTGGGCGATTAAGAGATCGGGTGTGTTTTAACTGACCTTTCCTGGAGTACCTTTCAGGATTATTCTGTGCACAGATTAAACAATTCTCAACATAATGCGTGATGTCTGCTTTTAATTTGGGCCACCAGCGCAAAGGTCTTAAGTGGACAATGGTGGTTTCTATCCCCTGATGTCCGTGTCCGTCATGAAACTGGCAAATTATCTGGTTTCTGTCCTGTGTGGGGACCACATAAATTCCATTCTTTAAAATTATATTGTCCTGTACCGTCAGTGAGTCCTTGAATTTGTCGTAGGAGGCTGGGTAGTTTCCGTCTAAAACTTGCTTAAGAGTGTCGTCTGCCCTTTGGGCCTGGGCTAAATCTTCGATATTGGTCTAAGTAACCTGGATTGCATGTATCGGTTCACTCTCAGGGGAGTTGCCAAAAGTGACCGTGTCATGATCCGGCCGTTGCTAGGGCGTCTGCCTTTACATTACCGGGTGGGGAGGAACGATGATGGCTTCTGACTTTGATTATGCCAGATGTGCGGTCATTTGCTGTCTCAAGAATATGCTTGAATAATGGGGCTGACGGTAGGGGTTTACCATCAGCGGATATAAATCCTCTAGATTCTCACAGGGGTAGGAATTCTGTCAAACTATTGCAGACATATAAACTGCCCGAATATATACCTGCGGGTGTCGGGAAAGAATCTGGGTGCTGCACTACATATGCTATTGCTGTTAATTCGGCTGCTTGTGATCCTAAGTGGCCTGGCAACTTTAAAGGTATTTCCTCTAATGCGCGTCCCTGCACATCTTCCACATAAATACCGCATCCTGTTATTCTTTTTCCATTATCAATGGTGGAGGAACCATCTACATAAATTTTTTAAGAGTTATCCGTGGTCGGGGGATTCTGTGTTCTGATGCCTGCTCATGCGGGTAGTGATTTCGGAATAAAGGGTTCTGTGTGGTGTTTGGCTGCAATGATCTGGCACTCATGTGGGGTTCCTTCATACTGCAGGTTGTCCTCTAAAAATGTGTGGGTCTTTGTCCGTTTAACTGTGAAGATTAAATGTAATAAGTGTCCAGCGAGCTGCTCTGACCTGGCTAACTGAATCATCTTTTAACCTACCATCTAACAGTAGCTGCGTTGGGGTGTGCTCGGTTAAAATCGTTACGGGGCTGAGTCCTGTGATATATTCAAAATATTGAACTGCCCAAAAGACTGCGAGCAAGTGGCGTTCGCAGGCTGAAAATCCTTGCTCCACGGGATCCAAAACTCGTGAGGCATAGGCTACGGGTCCTAAACTGTCAAGTCTTTCCTGTAGTAGTACTGCAGAGAGGGTTTGGTCGGTAGTTGCTACTTCTATGGTGTAGGGAGAGTGTGGGTCTGGTACCTGCAAAGCGGGGGCTGTGCCTAGGGCGCGTTTTAATTCATCGATGGCGTCTGTGTGCTGAGGAAGCCATTCCCATGGGGCGTTCTTTTTAAGGCGTTCTGAAAGTGGGGCTGCTTTTGTGGCAAAACCATCTATATGGTTCCTACAATACCCAACTAGTCCTAAGAATGATCGGAGTGCAGTGGCATTGTGGGGCAGAGCAATTTAACTATTGATTCAATCTGTTTCTGTTCGATCTCTCTTTTCCCGTATGTGATAATGGTACCTAAGTAAAGAACCTTTTCTTTCAGGATCTGGGCTTTTTTCAGGTTGACTTTGCATCCAATTGATTGTAAGAGACCTCGCAATTCGGAAAGAAGTTTAACATGTTCTTCCTTTGTGTCCGTCTGTAGGAGTAAGTTGTCCACATACTGAATAAGGGTCGGGAAAATTTTGAAAGTCCGTTGGCCAATTGTCGGTGAAAGATTGAGGGGAGTTGTGGAAGCCTTGTGGGAGGCATGTCCACGTTTACTGCTTTCCTTGAAATGTGAACGCAAACTTGTATTGACAGGCCTTATCTAAAGGATTGGACCAAAAGCACAGTAAACTACTTAGCATGCACTCCCTGCTTCAGCATGGTTTCGGGACTCGTCGCAACGGTGGGGGCTGCTAATGGGGTGACCTTGTTGAGCTCTCGGTAGTCAATGGTCAATCTCCATGAACCTTCGGGTTTTTTTACGGGTCAAAGTGGGGCATTGTTTTTTTGAGGCTACGGGCCGAATTACTCCTTGATCTAGTAAGCTATTGATAACTTTTGCAATCTCACCCTCAGCTTGCTGTGGGAAACCGTATTGCTTCTGGGGCTTGGGATCGGGACCTGTAATTGTGACTGTTCCCGGAATTATTCCACAATCGTGCTTGTGCTGGGCGAAGGATGCTTTATGTTTTATCAGGACCTCTCTAATTGTCTTAGCTGTAGTAATGGCTTGAGGATCAAACCAATAGTCGCCTACTGAGCAGATTCTATGTTCGTAGTCTCCTATTATGAGCGTGGCGGGGGCTCTTGCTGTTCTGGGCATTTTCCATGCACACTTATTCACGGGGTCAAAGGAAAGTTGTGTGAACTCATGACGTTGATTCCTAAAATGTGCTCTACTGTTTGGGGCAAGTCCACTAAAATAACGGGGTGCTTGGTGTTTATGTTTCTGATTTGAATATCTACGGGGGCCATAATGTATCCCTAAGAGTGAAATCCACTAAGAGTGATGGTGTATAGGAGGCCTGAGTCCAGAACGCGATGTAGAGGGGGATGAGAGCACACTGGGTGGCTCCCACTGAAAATGGATCTTCGAGGAGTTTGAAGTCCGGTCCCCGGGGGAAGAGATTTCTTGATTTTGGAAGTTTTGGGAAAAAATTTGTGAAAATAATTATTTATTTATTTTCGGATTGAAGAAAGAGAGAAGAAATAATAAGTCGTTAGAGGATGCGAAAAGCAGCTAGGAAGAAGTAAGAAAACCCGGTTTCACCATTTAATGAGAAGGCCAGCAAAAGCGCTGACAAGATGGGGGATGCCAGACTGCATGGTGGGACCGCACTACTTACAGTGGAGAAGAGGACCGAGGTGATGGCGGTGGAGCTGGAAAAGCAGTTTTGCGAGGCAGATGGAGGCTTTGAGAAAGGAGACGGCGGACACATTGAAATCATTGGTGGAGGAGGCAATCGCCCGGTGAGGGTAGCTGTGGAAAATACATCCACCGAGGTGAGAGAGCAGGGCAAGAAGACGAAGGAAGTGGAGGAAGCCGTGTTGCAGCACAGGGACCAGGTCACCTCGATGGGAGACGAGCTGCGGAGAGTGGTGGAGGTCAACAGAGGACTCCGAGCAAAGCTCGAGGACTTGGAGTACCGCTCGAGACGGCACAATCTGAGAATTCTGGCCTTGCCCGAAGGGACAGAGGGCCCAAGGCCAACAGAGTACTTCGCTAAGAAGTTGGCGGAGCTGATGGGCGAGGGTGAGAAATCCTCCCAGTACGAGCTGGACCGAGTTCATCGGTCATTAAGGCCAAACCCCAAAGTGAACGAGCCGCCAAGAGCAGTAATTATCTGCTTCCATAAGTACTGCATGAAGGAGAAGGTGTTAAGCTGGGCGAAGCGCGAGGTGCAGTGGGATGGTGCCAGAGTTCGGATCTATCAGGACTTGACGGTTGAGTTGGCAAAAAGACGAGCGGCGTTCGGGCGGGTGAATGCGGCACTGTACAAAGAGGGGGTGCGATTTGGTATAGTATACCCGGCGAAGCTGAGGTATGAGGCCAAAGACTTTTATTTTGAGACAGCGGAGGCGGCAGAGGTGTTCGTGAGGGCAGAAGACTTGGGGCAAACGTGAGGAGCAGAGCTGGAAGAGAGACTGTGGACTGAGTTTGGGCAGCTGGAAAATGTACAAATGCTACAACTCTCTTTTTACTGATGTGTATTGTAATCTACTTCTCTTTGCATTGTAACAGAGTTCAAGTTAATAGTTGGGTTGATTGGCGTTCTGTGTTGCAACGGTTAAATCTTATGTTGGTGAATTGTATGGGTCGGATTGTTGGTTTTGATTTTTTCTTTCTCTGGGACTGGGTAGAAGGGGACGATATGTCTTGGCGGGGGAGCCACCCGTGCTAGCTAACTAAAGTCAGCTACTGAACAGAGGTGAGGTGAGAGGAGGGCTGCGGACGTTGGAGCCTGGATAACAGGCTTCAATGGGCCTACGAGGCGAGTGAGGGGAGGGGAAGGGATTGATGCTGGGAGATGTTTTTTCAAGGGGAAACGTAGGGGGGGTTCTTGGGAGGGGGGAAGGGGTTCAATGTTAACAATGGACAGGGGCGGGTCTGGCTTATGGGGCAGGGCCCGGTGGTACGATGGTGGTGGATAAGAAGGGTGGGGGTGGTGAGAGACCCCCAGTCAGGATAATCACGTGGAACGTGAGAAGGCTACGAGGTCCGGTCAAGAGGTTAAAAGTGCTTGCGCTTCTTAAAAGTTTGAAAGCCGATGTGGTAATGCTGCAGGAGACTCACTTGAGGGTGAAGGACCAGGTGAGACTTAAAAAGGGCTGGGTTAGTCATGTGTTTCACTCTGGATTTGATGGAAGGGCTCGAGGGGTAGCGGTGTTGGTCAGCAAAAGGGTACGCTTCCAGATGGAGAAGGTGGTGGCAGATCAGGGGGATAGATATGTGATTGTGGCAGGGGTGCTGGAGGGGAGATTAGTGGCGCTGTTAAGTGTATGTGGTCCCAAGGGGCAGCACGGTGGCGCAGTGGGTTAGCCCTGTTGCCTCATGGCGCTGAGGTCCCAGGTTCGATCCCGGCTCTGGGTCACTGTCCGTGTGGAGTTTGCACATTCTCCCCGTGTTTGCGTGGGTTTCACCCCCACAACCCAAAAAGATGTGCAGGCTAGGTGGATTGGCCACGCTAAATTGCCCCTTAATTGGAAAAAAATTAATTGGGTACTCTAAATTTATAAAAAAAAAAAGAAAAAAAAAAAAGTGTATGTGGTCCCAATTGGGATGATGTGGGATTTGCAAAGAAGGTGTTCGGGGCCATCCCCGACTTGGACACACACAAAGTGATTGTGGGATGGGACTGGAATTTGGTGCAGGAGCCAAGGTTGGACAGATCACGGCCGTGCTTGCTGGTCCCATCCGGGGGGGGGCGAAGGTGCTGGCTGGTGTAATGGTGGAAATGGGAGGGGTGGACCCTTGGAGGTTCCTGCACCCGAGGGAACGGGAGTACTTGTTTTTCTCAGCAGTCCATAAGGTATACTCACGGATCGACTTCTTTGTGGTGGGGAAGGCTTTGCTGGCTGGGGTTAAGGGGTCGGAATACTCGGCAATTGCAGTGTCAGATCAGGCTCCGCATTGGGTGGATATGGTACTGGAGAAGGGGGTAGCGCAGAGGCCAGGGTGGAAATTGGATGTGGGGCTTTTGGGGAACCAAATGTTCTGAGAGAAAATTGAAAAGGTAATTAAGAAATATGTAGGTTTCAACTGTATGGGTGAGGTGTCGAAGGCAGTTGTCTGGGAGGCTCTAAAGGCGGTGGTGAGGGGTGAGGTAATTTTGTTTAAGGCCAGGGTGGACAAAGAGGAGAGGTTGGAGTGGCAGAGGGTAATAGATGAGATGTTGGAGGTAGATAGGAGTTATGCAGACGATGGGGACCCAGGGAAGCTGGAAAAAAGGACGGAACTACAGGCGAGCTTCGATCGACTATCCACCAGGAAGGTGGTGCACCAACTGAGACAAGCAAGGCGTGTAGTTTATGAACATGGAGATAAGGCGTATGTTAGCAGGTCTGCTCCGGAGGGAGGCAGCGGCAAGGGAAATTCTTCAGGTAAAGGATAGGGCCGGGAAGTTGGTGGTGGCTCCGGATCTGATTAACAAGGTTTTTGAGGAGCTTTATGAGAGGTCGTACAGGTCAGAGCCACCCAGGGGAGACCGTGAGATGCAGGAATTTCTAGATGGGTTGGAGTACCCTGTGTTGTTACTCGTGTCTTAATAAAGCTCGTAGTCTCAAATGTGGAGAAGATGCTTTATTGTGAGTTCGTTCTCTCTTCAGTGCTGTTACCTATGGCTACCTTCAGTGTTCCTAGCTGGCGTGTGTCCTGCTCCAAGTTCTGCCGTCTGTGAAGTGTGTCCTCACTTCCTGTCCCCGTCTATTTATATGGCTCTCCCGTGCCCCCTCTAGTGTTTGCTCAGTTGTATTGCATCTAGTTAACTTGTGATCACCACATCCCCCTTTTTCTCTTTACATATTTTCTGTACATCGTTAAAGAAAATTGTACATCCTGTCCCGGTGTATTTATAGCTCTCCCTCTGGTGTTTGCTCAGTTGTTTTTGTATCTAGTAAATCTACGATTACCACATCCCCCTTTTTCTCTTTACATATTTGCTGTACATTGTTAAAGAAAATTATAGAAAACAGTTACTTATGATATGCGTATCTATGCAGGTGATGGTGCTATTGCATATTGTACAAAGCCAATGTAGTTATATGTCCAATCTTAATAAAAACATTTATGAGTCCAAACTTGATTAATTTGTTCAGAGCTTTTTTTTCTTTTTGTTGTTGATGACGTGGTGATATTGATATTGCAAGTCCGCTGTGAATGTTGTTGGTGTTCCTTATTATTTTAAGTACCCACTGCATCATCCCGAGGTGTTTGCATGGTCACCTCACTGATGTTGACTGGCATGGACTTTTTTTTTTTTTGTGCTTGTGGTGTTGATTTATTGTCTCATCCGCCTTGGATGCTGGTGTGCTTGCTCGTTCTGGAGCAGACGTGAGTTTGTGCGATTCGTTGTCATCCCATGACATGTTTGTAGTCTTGTCATCGTTTTGCAGTGAGCTGTGGCATTGTCCTACATGTGCCGAGTAGTACCATTGTGTACAAGTCGTTGTTTCATTGCTGTTGTTTCTGTCGTTCCTGTTTTTGTTGTTTTCGTTGCCGTACTTGTTGCTGTTTTTGTCGTTTCTGTCTTTGGTGTTGGCACTGTCGTTGTTCCTGACTTTGTTGTTTTCGTTGCCGTTCGTGTTGCTGTTTTTGTCGTTTCTGTCTTTGGTGTTGTCGCTATCTTTGTTCCTGACTTTGTTGTTTTCGTTGCCGTTCTTGTTGTCTCTGTCTCTGTCGTTGTCGCTATCTTTGTGCCTGACTTTGGTGTTTGTCTTGTCGTGCTTCATGTTGCTTTTGTTCTTTCTGTTGTCGTTCTCGTTTCTGCTGTGCTTCTTTTGACTGTTGTTTTTCTTGTTATACACTATTCGTGTCCCGAGTGGATAATTTGAGTCATTGAGCATGTCGTCTCGAGAGTGGTGCGAATGATCTGATGTTGCATCGGTGCAGGTGACATCAATCATTTGTGGAGAATTGGATTCCTCATCTTTGCTTTCTTGGTGCTCCTCTTCCGGAGTCAAATTCTTCTCGATTCCATTTGACGCGGTGTCTCTGGATTCTTGGCGCTCCTCTTCTGGAGTCAAAACCTCCATGATTACAATTGACGTGGTGTCTGTGGACTTCTGGCGCTCCTCTTCTGGAGTCCAAATCTGCATGATTTCAGTTGACGTGGTGTCTCCGGACTCTTGGCGCTCCTGTTCTGGAGTCCAAATCTGCATGATTTCACTTGACGTGGTCTCTCTAGACTCTTGGTGCTCCGCTTCTGGAGTTGAAATCTTCATGATTTCTGTTGATGTTGTCTCACTGGACTCCAGGTGCTCCTCTTCTGGAGTCAAAATCTGCATGGTTTCTTTTTGCTTGGTCTCTCTGGACTCCAGGTGCTCCTCTTCTGGAGTCAGAATCTGCATGGTTTCTTTCGGCGTTGTCTCTCTGGACTCCAGGTGCTCCTCTTCTGGAGTCAAAATCTGCATGTTTTCTTTCGGCATCGTCTCTCTGGACTGTCGGGTGGCCCGACTCTGTGCTTCGGTACAGACAAGCTGAGAACTGTCAGTCTCGCTGTGACCCTGTACGTCGAGTGTGATCACCTTGTCACTGTCTTCGCATGCAGTGGGTAGAGGTGCATTGTCTTCTTCTTGTTCATGTGAGCTTGTTAGACTTTCATAGTCTGCTTGTGGTTGCTCAGATATGGCAGGTTGATCTTCATGGTCTTGCGCATGCATGGTGTCAGTGGTTAGATGTACGTTGTCTTCTTCTTGTTCCTGTGAGCTTGGTAGACTTTCATAGTCTGCTTGCGGTTGCTCAGATACAGCGGGTTTACCTTCATGGTCTTGTTCATGCATGGTGTTCGCCAGGGAGTGTTTGCTTGCATCCCTTTTGGAGTCTTTCATCACTCGCACTGTGGAGCCTGTCATCGCTCGCTCTGTGGAGTCTTCCTGTGCTCTCTGTGTGGCGTCGTCTTCATCTAGGGTATTGCTGTAATCCAATGTATCGACGAGCTGCCATGGCATCATGGTGTTGGATTCAGCTACCATGAGTAGAGTCGTGTTGAGCTTTGCAACGGTGTCGCTGATGCTGTGATCAGCATGTCCAAATAACTCCTCCATGTCTGAGTAGTATTCTTTGATACCCATTTCATCTTCGTTGGCTTCTTCTACCACGAGTTGATTCGTGTTGAACTTTGCGACCGTGTCGCTGATGCTGTGATAAGCATATCCGACTGACTCAGCCATGTCTGAGTAGTATTCTTCGAAAACCAAATCATCCTGGTTGGATTCTTCTACCACGAGTTGATTCGTGTTGAACTTTGCGACCGTGTCGCTGATGCTGTGATAAGCATATCCGACTGACTCAGCCATGTCTGAGTAGTGTTCTTTGAAAACCAAATCATCTTGGTTGGATTCATCTACCACGAGTTGGTTCGTGTTGTGCTTTGCGACCGTGTCGCTGATGCTGTGATAAGCATATCCGACTGACTCAGCCATGTCTGAGAGGTAATCTTTGAAAAACAAATCATCTTTTGTTGTTTCGGAATTCTTTTTGTTCTCTTCACTTTGGGTGGTGCAGACTGCTTTTTTTTTGGGTGTTGTGCAAGTTGTTTTTAACTGTTGGTTTAAGTTCAGGCGTTTTTCTGTGTTCTGAGGCAAGAAAATTTGTGTTTACCACTTTAAGTGTCTTGTTTGCAATTTTCGGGCATTTCCCTTTTAAGTGGGCGTGGTCGGGATGCTCAGACGTCATGACGTCACGCGCAGGAATGCATTGCGCATGCGCAAATCGGCCTTCCTCCTTTACTGTGCGGTTTTGTTTCCATTGCGCATGCGCATTACGATCCGCGACCAAAACTTTTTTTGACTGCGCATGCGCGGCTTGCGCATGCGCATAACGATCCGCGACCAAAACTTTTTTTGACTGCGCATGCGCGGCTTGCGCATGCGCATAACGATCGGCGCCACGATATTTTTTAAACTGCGCATGCGCGGCTTCCGGTTCCGCCGCATGCGCAGACGCAATTTGTAGTTCTTTGCTTACCGGAGACTGCAAAATGTGCTCCGACGCCATTTTTTCGTGGATTTCAGCGATTTTTCTGTCCCATCTGGACTGGATTTCTAAAAGTTGCAAGTTACCTTCTCTTCCCGATTTGGACTGGGTTTCAGCATTTTGGCTTTGTGAGAAATTCTTGTTATTTCTTCTTTTTGATCTGTACTTTTCATTCGCGATTTCTTGTTCTTTTCGTGATTTTTTAAGTTTTGCATCACTCAGTCTCTGTGCAGTTTGGACTCTGAGTATGTCTTGCTGTTCAAATTTCTCACAGTACTCTTCAAATTTGTTTAGTAACGTTTGTAAGCTGTTTCTGTCTTCATCTTTTGAGTATTTAAATCCGTTATAAACTTTCCTATTTACAGGCCCTGCGGTGAGAATTGCTATTTTAATGTTGTCGGAGGCGTCTTGTACCTCATTAGCTACGAGATCCAAATCAAACATTTGTTTAAACCTTTTCCAGACACCTCTTACATTGCCAGTCAGGTCTAGCTGCTCTGGGTATCCAAGCCACATCCTCGAATTAGCGATGTCTTCCCAAGTCAAATGTCCAGTAGGAGATTTCCATGCCATTTTGAGCTTTCTGTGTCTGCCACTGAGTTGTCCTGTAGTAAGCGTCTGAAGCCACTCCTGGGTACCATGTGTTGTTACTCGTGTCTTAATAAAGCTCGTAGTCTCAAATGTGGAGAAGATGCTTTATTGTGAGTTCGTTCTCTCTTCAGTGCTGTTACCTATGGCTACCTTCAGTGTTCCTAGCTGGCGTGTGTCCTGCTCCAAGTTCTGCCCTCAGTGAAGTGTGTCCTCACTTCCTGTCCCCGTCTATTTATATGGCTCTCCCGTGCCCCCTCTAGTGTTTGCTCAGTTGTATTGCATCTAGTTAACTTGTGATCACCACATACCCGAGGCTATGGGAGAAGGACAGGGCTACATTAGAAGGAGCAATAGTGGAGCAGGAGATAAAGGATGCGATTGGGAGGATGCAGTTGGGGAAGGTGGCAGGGCCGGATGGGTTTCCAATGGAATATTATAAAAAATTCAAGGATAAGCTGTCACCCCTGATGGTGGGGATGTTTGAAGAGGCGATAGGGAAGTGGGTGCTGCCACAAACCTTGGGGCAGGCATAGGGGCAATTTAGCATGGCCAATCCACCTAACCCGCACATCTTTGGACTGTGGGAGGAAACCGGAGCACCCGGAGGAAACCCACGCACACACGGGGAGGACGTGCAGACTCCGCACAGACAGTGACCCAGCCGGGAATCGAACCTGGGACCCTGGAGCTGTGAAGCATTTATGCTAACCACCATGCTACCGTGCTGCCCTCAGATTTCACTGTTGCTAAAAAAAGATAAGGATCCGACGGAGTGTGGGTCGTATAGGCCCATATCACTTCTGAATGTGGACGCAAAACTACTGGCGAAGGTACTGGCGGGTAGGCTGGAGGAGTGCCTCCCGAAGGTGATAGGTGAGGATCAGACGGGGTTCGTGAGAGGGAGGCAGCTTTTTTCGAACATTAGGAGGGTTTTGAACGTCGTTATGGCATGGGCGGAGGGGAAGGAAACAGAGGTGGTTGTGGCATTGGACGCCGAGAAGGCGTTTGACCGGGTAGAATGGGGGTACTTGATGGCAGTTCTTGAGCGGTTTGGGATTGAACAAGATTTGTGAACTGGGTAAAGCTACAATAGAAGGAGCCGAAGGCGAGTGTCCACACAAACAACATCAGCACGAGATACTTTTCTCTGCACCGTGGGACAAGGCAGGGATGTCCTATGTCCCTCCTGCTGTTTGCACTTGCGATTGAGCCGTTGGCCATCGCATTAAGAAGTTCGGGAGCATGGAAAGGAATAGTACGGGGGGGGGGGGGGGGGGGGGGTGATAGAGCATAGGGTGTCCTTATATGCCGACGACTTGCTGCTATATGTGTTAGAACCGAGTGTGTCGATAGGGGGAATATTGGAGCTACTGTGAGTATTTGGGTCTTTCTAGGGGTACAAGCTGAACCTAGACAAGAATGAGTATTTTGTGGTGTCTCGGCCGGGGGTGGGGGCAGGGGTGGGGGGGGGGGCTGCCATTCCGTAGGGCAGGGTCTCACTTTAGGTATCTGGGGGGGCAGGGGGGCAGGGTGCCCGGGAGTGGGGGAGGCTTCGCAGGTATAATATCACTAGTTTGGTGGGGAGAGTGAAAGCAGATCTGGCACGGTGGGATGGTCTCCCTCTGTCACTGGCGGGTCCAGTACAAGCAGTTAAAATGAATGTGTTGCCACGATTTCTGTTCATTTTTCAATGCCTACCGATTTTCCTGCCAAAGGCTTTTTCAGGGAGATTGAGGGAAGGATTACCTCGTTCATATGGGGAGGGAAGGTGGCCAGAGTGAGGAAGGTGCTGCTACAGAGGGGAAGGCAGGCAGGGGGTTTGGGTCTCCCGAACCTGATGTACTACGACTGAGCAGCGAATGTGGAGAAGGTGCGGAGCTGGGTCAGAGGGGTTGATTCCCAGTGGGTCAGAATGGAGGAGAGTTTGTGCAGGGGGTCGGGATTGAAAGCACCAGCAACAGCGCCGCTCCCGATAGCCCCGGAGAAATACTCAGGGAGTCCGGTAATAATAGATTCATGGAGAATTTGGAGGCAGTTTCGCCAACACTTCGGGTTGGGGGCAGGGTCAAGGGAAATGCCGATTCGGGGGAACCACAGATTTGTGCCAGGGAGGTGGGATGGGAAGAAAAGAGGATTAAGACGCTAAAAGATTTGTTTCTTAGTGGTCGGTTTGCAGGATTGAGGGAGCTGGAAGTGACATATGGGCTGGAACAGGGAGAAATGTTTAGATGCATGCAGGTTCGAGATTTTGCCAGGTAGCAGATACAGAGCTTCCCGGTGGAACCGGCCTCCACATTGCTGGAGGAGGTGCTGACGACAGGGGGACTGGAGAAGGGGGTAGTGTCAGTGGTGTATGGAGCTATTTTGGAAGAGGAGAAGGCACCACTGGAAGGGATCAAAGCAAAGTGGGAGGAAGAGTTGGCAGAGGATATGGAGGGGGGGTTCTGCTGTGTGGTGTTCCGGAGAGTTAATGCCACCACCTCATGTGCGAGGTTGGGGCTGATATAGCTGAAGGTGGTATACAGAGCACACCTCACGAGGGCGAGGATGAGCCGATTCTTTGAAGGAGTAGAAGATGTATGTGAGTGTTGCAAGGGGTGCCCGCTAATCACATTCATATGTTTTGGTCCTGTCCAAAGCTAGAGGATTACTGGAAGGAGGTTTTTAGGGTAATTTCTAAAGTGGTCTACGTGAAACTGACCCGGGTCCCCAGGAGGCCATATTTGGGGTGTCGGACCAGCCAGGGTTGGAAACGAGTGCGGAGGCAGATATCGTAGCCTTCGCCTCGTTGATCACCTGAAGGCGGATCCTGATGGGATGGAGAGCAGCCTCTCCACCCTGTGCCCTGGCGTGGTGGGGGGACCTGTTGGAATTCTTGACTCCTGAGAAGGTTAAGTTTGAACTGAGGGGAAGGATGGAGGGGTTCTACAAGTCATGGGCATTATTCATTATGCACTTTCAAGAACTGGATAACATCGAACATTAGTTGGGGGGGGGGGGGATGGGTGGGAGGGTTGGGGGTGAGGGGGGCTGTGTGTATTAAGGGTGACTATGGGTAATCCCGGATTTGTTTTTATAATTTATGTAAATATGCGGACTAATGTTTTGGGGGTTGGTGGGAGGATGGGATCGTTGTTATTGATATGGGGATTGACATATTTGTTGCTGGTTATTGTTTATTGTTGGTGGGTGTAAATTTGGGAGAAAATGTGAAAAAGGAGAATAAAAATATTTTTTTAAAAAGTGATGGCGTCTGTGGTGGGCCATTTGTCACGCTGAAACATTGTGGAGGAGTTTAAAGTGGTGCGGGACCCTCCTGTGTCCCGAAGGAACTCTACTGGGTGTCCCCAGACTGTGCCTGCGACTACTGATCTGCCTGATTTGTCCCAGAGTGTGTCGCAGACCCAAGTTGAGGAGTTCGAACACCGTCAATCTGTACTATTAATCACAGCATTATCTGATCGGGCGCTAATGCTATGTATGGGCCTAACATTGTTCCTAGGTGGGGTGTTCAATAGCTGGTTCCCTTGCTGGTTCGGGGATGGGGCAGCATTGCATTCGCGGGCGTAATGTCCATTTTGTCCACAATTATAGCAACCTCGTGGTGCCTGTGCTTTGGGGTGATGACCTTCATTTCTGCCCTCATTTACCCATGCGGGGTCCTGAGTAGTCCTGACTGGGTTCATGATGAAACCATCAATTCACTAGACACGTGTTTTAAGATATGAACAGTGGTTTTAATCTACTTACTACAGAGCCAGCCTATTACCCATTGAACTCTCGATGAACTGGCAGGCTGGCTCTGGACAAGGGTATTTATACAGCAGTCCAGGGGGAGGAGTCGTGGGCGGAGCCAAGGGTGGAGCCCTGTACAAACTCCTGAGCATTCCCAGAGCTACCCCCCCTAGTGGCCGGATAACGCTACTGCGCTTACAATGGTATTGGTAAATACAGTGTGAATTACTAAGTTACATTCACCACAGTTCATAATCGCTTCCGTCTTCTCTTGATCTGCCTTTCTATGTAGGGATTGTTCCCAAGCTCTGGAGAGTCTCTTTAAAACCCAAACCTCATTATGTGTGGCGTATGCAGGGTCATAATTTACACAGGCTTTTTGACCTGCTTCTGTGGCGTGGGAGACAAGCACAAGCCCATTTAGTTGTGTTGTCGTTATCTAAGTTTGTGCAGTTCCGTGCAGCATAGTAGCACAAGCGGATAGCACTGTGGCTTCACAGTGCTAGGGTCCCAGGTTCAATTCCCCGCTGGGTCAATGTCTGTGTGGAATTTGCACGTTCTCCCCATGTGTGCGTGGGTTTCCTCCGGGTGCTCCGGTTTCCTCCCACAGTCCAAAGATGTGCAGGTTAGGTGGATTGGCTATGCTAAATTGCCCTTAGTGACCAAAAAGGTTAGGAGGGGTTATTGGGTTACAGGGATAGGGTGGAAGTGAGGGCTTAAGTGGGTCGGTGCAGACTCGATGGGCCGAATGGCCTCCTTCTGCACTATATGTTCTGTGCTCTATGTTAATTCCCCAAATACAGTTTTAAATGGATCCAAAGGCGACCTGCGTATGCAGTCGGATGCTCTCCCTTCTTTTGTCTACATCGGTTCAAACCTTCTACGGGATCTCCTCTGTTGTATCCAATCACGTCTAAAATAGCTGCCTTCATCTCCTGGAGGCTTCCTCCTCCTACATTCTGGGGTTCTGGTAAAGCTGAGCTAACGGACGGGTCAAGGCTCATGACTATTAGGATTAACTTCCTCCGGTTCGTCCAGACCGTACGTAACTGTTTGCTGTCGTACTCTCTCAAAGAAATTATGCGGGTCTGCTGTGGGTTCAAATGGTTCAATTTTAGCGCAGGCATCTCTCAATTGGGTGATGGTTAGTGGGTTGGTGTAAACAAAATCGTGCTCCTCGCGATCCTGTGACGTGCGCTGTGTGGTGACTGGATTCATGGGGGTGTGTGCTGCCTGTGTAGTTGGTGGTGTGGGTGTTTTCCTTTTTGGGGCCTGGGGGTCTCTAACCTGATTTTCTGCATCCCCCACATATCTATGGGCGGTTTCATTTAGTTCTTGCCAACTGGGGCCATTGTCCGGATCTAAATTCGGTCCAAAGGTATCTCTGAAGCCATTTTGCACTGAAAGCAGTGACTGTAACTTTGCTATTTGTTGCCTACATTTGGTGTGTTGCCTACATTTGGCGTGATCTACTGCACTCTGCCTTTGTTCCAATGTGGAACTATGGAGCGCTCGTAAAGTTGCCTTCAAATCTACACATTGTTTCTTTAGCTGTTCTACCTGCCGTTCCGTCTCTTCTCATACCATAATTGCGCTCTGTGTATCTTGGTAGGCCTTATCGTACTGGGTCTGAAAGCTGCTACGGTGAACTATACAAGATTGGTGTACCCGTTTGACATCAGTCATCTCTTTACCTTTAGCTGCCAACTGTTCCCCGAGTTGCTCATTAATTTCCTCACATTCACTAAAGTTTCCCTCATTCTTCTCCTCTTTCTCAACTAGCTGTCTGCAGAGCATCCTCACGACCTACTCTGTGCCTCGCAATTGTGCCAAACAGGACTCGATTGCCATTGGCTTACGAACTTTGGCTTACGAACTTTCACTCATTCTTTTTATGTACCTTGGTTAGGTTGTCCCACCAGGCTTGTCCTATGCTTCCTGGACCTGACTCTTCATTTGAACAAAACTCGAACCAAAAGGGCCATCCTTTCCCCTTCAAATACTTTCTCAATTCCTCTTCCCATATGGGGCACTGCTCTGCTCTCCCGGTCGCTGTGACCTCGGGTTCCTGCGGCTTCATTAGGCGTTCCATTACCTTTGCTGCCATTGCTTCTATTATCTCTTCCTACCGTTAATTTGGGACGGACATGGGGAATAAGGCGGCGATTCGAACAGCGGATATGGCCTACACTATTTTGCGGTTCACAATACTCCTAATAGTTTTACTCAACAAAATCTAACGAGTTTCTGTAGTCCAGAAGCCAGTGTTGAAAGTAGTGAGGTACTGAGGAGGGTATCAAGGTCGCAGGAGTGTACCGGCAGACAGAAAGGTGGGTTTAAGTGTGTCTACTTCAATGCAAGGAGCATCCGGAATAAGGTAGGTGAACTTGGAGCATCGATTGGTACTTGGGACTACGATGTTGTGGCCATTACGGAGACATGGTTAGGACAGGGACAGGTAGGGCAGCACGGTGGCGCAGTGGGTTAGCCCTGCTGCCTCACAGCGCCAAGGTCCCAGGTTCGATCCCGGCTCTGGGTCACTGTTCGTGTGAAGTTTGCACATTCTCCCCGTGTTTGCGTGGGTTTCGCCCCCACAACCCAAAGATGTGCAGGATAGGTGGATTGAACATGATAAATTGCCCCTTAATTGGAAAAAAAAATTAATTGGGTACACTAAATTTAAAAAAAAGAACAGGGACAGGAATAGTTGTTGGAAGTTCCGCTGTATTGATGTTTCAGTAAGAGTAGTGAAGATGGTAAAAGAGGTGGAGGAGTAGTAATCAAGGATAGTTTAACGGCTGCAGAAAGGCAGTTCAAAGGGGATTTGCCAACTGAGGTAATATGGACCGAAGTTAGAAATAGGAAAGGAGCGGTCACATTGTTAAGAGTTTTCTATAGGCCCCAAAATAGTAGTAGAGATGTGGAGGAAGAAATTGCAAAACAGATTATGGATAGTTGTGGAGGTCTCTGGGTAGTTGGCATGTATGACTTTAACTTTCCAAATATTGATTGGAACCGCTATAGGTCGAACAGTTCAGATGGGGCAGTTTATGTACAGTGTGTGCAGGAGGGTTTCCTGACACAATATGTGGATAGGCGAGAAGACGGGGGGCCACATTAGATTTGGTACTGGGTAATGAACCTGGCCAAGTGTTAGATTTGTTTGTGGGAGAGCACTTTGGAGATAGTGACCACAATTCAGTGTCTTTCACTATTGCAATGGAAAGGGATAGGACCATACGACAGGGCAAGGTTTATAATTGGGGGAGGGGTAATTATGATGCGATTAGGCAAGAATTAGGGAGCAAAAGATGGGAACAGAAACTGTCAGGGAAAGGCACAAATGAAAAGTGGAGCTTTTTCAAGGAGCAAATACTGCGTGTCCTTGATAGGTATGTCCCTGTCAGGCAGGGAGGAAATGGCCGTGTGAGAGAGCCATGGTTCACAAAAGAAGTTGAATGTCTTGTCAAGAGGAAAAAGGACGTGTATGTAAGGATGATAAACAAGGTTCAGTTGGGTCGCTTGAGGGTTACGAGGTAGCAAGGAATGAGCTAAAAAAAAAAAAGGGTTTCGGAGAGCTAGGAGGGGGCATGAGAAGTCCTTGGCGGGTAGGATCAAGAAAAACCCCAAGGCTTTTTACTCTGATGTGAGAAATAAAAGAATGACCAGGGTGAGGTTAGGGCCGGTCAAGGACAGTAGTGGGAACTTGTGCATGGAGTCAGAAGAAATAGGAGAGGCGTTGAATGAATACTTTCCTTCAGCGTTCACTAAGGAGAGGGGCCATGTTTTTGAGGATGAGAGTATGTTACAGACGGGTGGGCTGGAGGAGGTAGATGTTCTGAGGAACGATGTATTAGCAATTTTGAAAAACCTTAGGGTCGACAAGTCCCATGGGCCAGATGTGATATATCCAAGGATTCTTTGGGAGGCAAGGGATAAGATTACAGAGCCTTTGGCTTTGATCTTTGGGTCCTCACTGTCCACAGGGATAGTGCCAGAGGACTGGAGAGTGGCAAATGTTGTTCCTCTGTTCAAGAAAGGGAACAGGAATGACCCTGGTAATTATAGGCCAGTGAGTCTTACTTCGGTGGTCGGTAAGTTAATGGAAAAGGTCCTGAAGGATAGGATTTATGACCATTTGGAAAGATGTAGCTTAATCCGAGAAAGTCAACACGGATTCGTGAAGGGCAAGTCTTGCCTCACAAATTTGATTGAATTCTTTGAGGAGGTAACTAAGTGTGTAGATGAAGTTAGAGCAGTTGATGTCGTATATATGGATTTTAGTAAGGCGTTTGATAAGGTTCCCCATGGTCGGCTTATGAAGAAAGTAAGGAGGTGTGGGATAGAGGGAAATTTGGCCAATTGGATAAGTAACTGGCTATCACATAGAAGACAGAGGGTGGTGGTGGATGGAAAATTTTCAGACTGGAGACCAGTTACCAGCGGTGTACCACAGGGATCAATGCTGGGTCCTCTGCTATTTGTGATTTTTATTAATGACTTGTAGGAGGGGGCTGAAGGGTGGGTCAGTAAATTTGCTGATGACACCAAGATTGGTGGAGTAGTGGATGAGGTGGAGGGCTGTTGTAGGCTGCAAAGAGACATTGATAGGATGCAGAGCTGGGCCGACAAATGGCAGATGGAGTTTAACCCTGATAAGTGCGAGGTGATTCATTTTGGTAGAAAACATTTGAATGCGGATGACAGGGTCAACGGCAGGGTTCTGAGGAATGTGGAGGAACAGAGAGGTCTTGGGTTCATGTCCACAGGTCTCTGAAGGTTGCCACTCAAGTGGATAGAGCCGTGAAGAAGGCCTATAGCACGTTAGCATTTATTAACAAAGGGCTTGAGTTTAAGAACCGCGGGGTTATGCTGCAACTGTACATGACCCTGGTGAGACCACATTTGGAGTATTGTGTGCAGTTCTGGTCACCTCACTATAGGATGTGGAAGCATTGGAAAGGTTGCAAAGGGGATTTACCAGGATGCTGCCTGGTTTGCAGGATAGGTCTTATGAGGAAGAGTTGAGGGAGCTAGGGCTTTTCTCTTTGGAGCGGAGGAGGATGAGAGGCGACTTAATAGAGGTTTATAAGATGATGAGGGGGATAGATAGAGTGGACGTTCAGAGACTATTTCCTCAGGTGGATGTAGCGGGCATAACTATAAGGTTCAGGGTGGGAGATATAGGAGGGATGTCCGAGGTAGGTTCTTTACTCAGAGAGTGGTCGGGGTGTGGAACTTTTTTCATAGAATTTACAGTGCAGAAGGAGGCCATTCGGCCCATCGAGTCTGCACCGGCTCTTGGAAAGAGCACACTACCCAAGGTCAACACCTCCCCCTATCCCAATAACCCAGTAACCCCACCCAACACTAAGGGCAATTTTGTACACTAAGGGCAATTTATCATGGCCAATCCACCTAAACTGCACATCTTTGGACTGTGGGAGGAAACCGGAGCACCCGGAGGAAACCCACGCACACACGGGGAGGATGTACAGACTCCGCACAGACAGTGACCCAAGCCGGAATCGAACCTGGGACCCTGGAGCTGTGAAGCCATTGTGCTATCCACAATGCTACCGTGAATGGACTGCCTGCTGTGATAGTGGAGTCGGACACTTTAAGAACTTTCAAGCGGTTATTGGATAGGCACATGGAGCACACCACAATGACAGGAAGTGGGATAGCTTGATCTTGGTTTCGGACAATGCTTGGCACAACATCACGGGCCGAAAGACCTGTTCTGTGCTGTACTGTTCTATATTCTATGAGTTTACTTTATATCCCTGTTCAAAAGCTCTCGGGAACTGATGGCCCGCCAGCGCATTCACACTGAGGAGAAACCGTTCAGCTGCTCTCACTGCGCAAAGATGTTTAGAACGTCATCAACACTGCGGGTACACCAGCGAGTTCACACTGGGGAGAGGCCATTCACCTGCTCTCAGTGTGGGAAGAGATTCACTCAATTATCCAGCCTGCAAACACACAGCGTGTTCACACTGGGGAGAGGCCATTCACCTGCTCTCAATGTGAGAAGGGATTCACCCAGTTATCCAGCCTGCAGAGACACCAGCAAGTTCACAAGTCATTGTAAACCGGGCAGTACGGTAGCACAGTAGTTAGCACAGCTGCTTCACAGCTCCAGGGTCCCAGGTTCCATTCCCGGCTTGGGTCACTGTCTGTGTGGAGTCTGCACATTCTCCCCATGTCTGCGTGGGTTTACTCCAGATGCTCCGGTTTCCTCCCACAGTCCAAAGATGTGCAGGTTAGGTGGATTGGCTGTTCTAAATTGCCCTTAGTGTCAAAAAGGTTGGCTGGGGTTACGGGGATAAAGGGAGATAGGGTGGAGGTGTGGGCTTGAGTTGGGTGCTCTTTCCAAGGACCAGTGCAGACTTGATGGGCCGAATGGCCTCCTTCTACACTGTAAATTCTATGATAGTACGCATGCAATACACACTTCGGAATCTTGGAGATTTGATCGATTTGGGTCTTACATTTGTGGTTTCTTTCACTTTTCTCAATTGGGTTTCTAATGCAGTTTTTTGGGTTCTCTCGGAGTGACAAAAATCACTTCTAGGTCGAGTCCCATCAGATGGCGCCAATAATTAACTGGATACTGATATGACGGTTATTAATGATGATATTGCTTTTCAGAGTCACCAGGTATCAAATACCACCACAAGGTTTTACCGGATATCGATCAAAGACCAAACAACCAGTTAGTTAGTTCAAGTTCAATGATAGTTTATTTACACACAAGAATTACTTCGACATGCAACATAAAACATTACAAGTTAAATTACAACTAATACTACAACAACCTGTACTTAACTTCAGGCACCCGGCTTTATGCAGGGGAACAAGGCCTTTGTTCGGATCTTGCGTGGCTGGGTCTGGGGAAGTGACTTAGTTTCTGCTGGGCTCATCCATCTGGTAGCGATCGTTGGTCTTGAACTTGTCTTCTTGTTGTCATGCTGGTTGGGCATAGGCCGGGAGAGACCGAGCGCCGGGGCCAAGAGAGACTGAACACATGGCAGTGTCCCTCTTTATCCTTCTGTGGTTTTGCGCTCTTTTGGGCGGTCCTTAGCTTTGGACCCAATAATTCGGCAGGCTTCAATTACTGCCTTTCATTTTGGCCAATAAAGGGGCGGGTGCCTTGATGGCGGGGCATGTCCTGAGAAGTCACTGGCCTTGGCTTTTTGGGCTCCCTGAGCAAAGGGAGTGGCGCCGATGAGTCTGTTTTTCTTACCCGAGTACAGGTCTTTTGTTCTGGGGAAATGGGCCATTAGAATGCAAAGTAGCTGGGGGTTTCATATCATAGAATTTACAGTGCAGAAGGAGGCTATTCGGCCCATCGAGTCTGCACCGGCTCTTGGAAAGAGTACCCCGCCCAACACTAAGGGCAATTTATCATGGCCAATCCACCTAACCTGCACATCTTTGGACCGTGGGAGGAAACCCACGCACCCGGAGGAAACCCACGCACACACAGGGAGGATCTACAGACTCCACGCAGACAGTGACCCAAGCCAGAATCGAACCTGGGACCCTGGAGCTGTGAAGCAATTGTGAGATCCACAATGCTACCGTGCTGCCAATAGCGTCTAGTTATCGGAGTTGTCAATATACATAAGCTCTGAGCATCTGAGTCCTGGGTTGACCATATTTCCCATGGTTCTTTGCAGTTGGCAATATTTCCCGGGATCCTTTGTAAGTGGCCATCCCAGATGGCTCCACCTCCGAAAGGTCTAGTTCTAATTTTCAGGTTTCTCCCCTCCCCCTGTCCATCTCCGAAATCATTGGAAATAGTTTCAGTATTTTTCTATGTTTTTACCTTCAGATGCTATCACCAATATTTCTAAAACTGCTTGTTAGTGGACATTGGTGGTCATATCCTCTCCCTCCTACCTTTACTCTTTCCCCAGGATATAAACAAGCAGCTACCAATCACCTGCCAGGTGACACCTTCCAGAAGAAACTAAAAAGGGGGAAAAAAATATTCAAACTTAAAAGGGGAAATAATGTTCAAACTTTTAATTCTGTTTTGGAGTGTGGTGTTGTTATTGTTTATGTTTGGAGTAAAACATCTTTTAAAATAAAATCAAGGCTCAGTTTAAAATAACTTTTCTGCTTGAACTTGTGCTTTGTTTAGGCATCATAAATAAAGGTGAGGATTGGCACCAGTTTGTAACTGCTCTCGCCAGTATTCTGAAAACATTACAACCTGGTGTCAGCAGTGAAGTGCAGCCAACTGAATCCTGGCAACACATCTAGATCACCAGATATTTTCAAACCAGGCATTTGACCAAATATAACAGAGCAATACACGTCAGTCACTTAGATTACCCAATTCATTTTTCCAGTAATGGGGCAATTTAACGTGGCCAATCCACCTAGCCTGCACATCTTTGGGTTGTGGGGGTGAAATCCACGCAAACACGAGGAGAATGTGCAAACTCCACATGGACAGTGACCCAGAGCCGGGATCGGACCTGGGACCTCGGCGCCGTGAGGCAGCAATGCTAACCACCGCGCCACTGTGCTGCCCCCGCACCAGTCACTGTTAGCAAATAAAGAATTCAAAAACTAATGAGTGGTAAAATTTTATTTAACCTGAAATATCTCCATAAAAAATATACGCATTATAAAAATTGTTACCATCAGCTCCATTTATTTCCAATTATCTGAATTCCACTCAAATCATACTAGCTTACCACCATTTTATAAGAGCAAGATGTGTTCCATGCAATCACTTCATTAAGAGGGCAGCATAAGCAAAGGAGCATCATGGGCCTATTGCACTGTACATATACAAAAAAAAATATATATATATCTCACACACGTGGTCAATAACAGCCAATTCTGCATTGTATCATTCAGACTTTTATCATGTTGCAGAATTAAAAACCAGGGGCCTAGAAATGTCGCTGATTCGAGGTCGGAGACTTATTTATAAAAGGAAGACAATGACCTGGAAAAAACTTAATTCCCCTGTAATATTAATGGTGTTGCTATTCTGTTCAGATTTTGAGAATGGGTAGCATTAGTTAATATACAATAGGAAATTGTAATGAGTACTACCTTATGGCAACAATCAAGTAAACCAATAAGTAACTGCAGAATATTCAATTGCTAAAAGAATAGGTGGAAATATATTTGAAGAGCAAAGGAAATAAAGAAAATTAAATTGATGGTGTGTCAATACAGGGTAAGTAGAAGGATAAAATGTTTAAAAAGTGCAAAGAATTTGCTGCTGCTTTAGACCACCTGAAGCAAAGACTTTGAAGACAAAAACAGTTATTGACAGTAATGTTAGTCTGGGCAATAACCCACAAAATTCAATGTGGACTTCTCAAAACCAACCTGTGATAGGCAAACCTAAGTTTCAAAATGTTTTGTGCTGGAGGCAGGGATTGTCACCACTCCATGGAGTTAATAATCCCAGTGTAGTACATGTATACAATGACATCGCAAAAAAGAAATTGTATATTTTTGTAATGCCATTGACCCTTTCATATTTAGAATATAAATAGAAAAAAGATTTTCCACCTGCACAGCTTAGATTACAAAGCCCTTCAATGTCTGCAATATTTATCTGTAACATTTGGGAAAGGATACGCATATAATGAAAAATCTAGAATATATTTTGGCAAAAGTTCATTCAGAAGTCCTTGTGGCACTTTGCATAGGTAGTAATGCAATGTCTCCTTAGTGATAGGCTTATACCATGCCTGTCTTTGGGGAAACTCTACACTACGTGGGGCCCCAACTCTTTGGAGTACATGGCGTGCATCGCTTTGTAACCGTTCATAAGAGCCAATGTAGTCGTAAGTCACAGCACATGGCTGGCACAGATTGTAAATTGGCATCCAATGTTCATTCATTGTTTCCACATCTTCATCCACCAAGTACTGCAGAAATTCTGTAAAAGTAACATCATCTCCCCTGGACTGTCCCACATTTTTCCTATACCTTCTCACTATCTCCATTCCATACCTTCGCTGGTATGCCTCAATTTCTCCAAACTTGTTTCTGTAAGCTGACAACAATCGCTCCATTGGATCTCGAACAAACAAAAATTTGTAGTAATGTTTCAACCTGTATTTAATTTCACTGTTTTTTAAGTCTCCGAGGAAGACCAAGTCATTCTTGTGGTCCATTTTTATCTGCACATGCACATTGTCCAGCGCACCGTTCAGAACTTTAATAACACGTTTCCAATTAGAACATGCAACTTTGGGTACATAACAATACAAAAACTTATATTCATCATTCACCAGGATGTGTTTTAGTAAATTCCGTCGCTGGGCCGACGTTAAATCCAAAATACTATGTGGCATAGTTTTATGTTTGCATACACTCTGAAGAGTCCTGTTCCGAATCTCTTGAATAATCTAGAAAATGGGGTGGAAAACATTGGAGCAATTATTAACATATAACATAAATGTCCCCTTCAAATGGGTACATTTTTCAGGCAAATGCTAGAAGTGAAAGTTACCACAGTATGAAATACTTAAACCGTGGCTCAATAATACCTCTTTCACCACCGTGTCAGAAAGTTCAGGCTAAGCTTGGGAAAGAGCCGAGCACGGCTAGGCTGACAAATTGGGTGCTGCACCGAAGGTTTGTACTGTGCACTCATAGGTCTTGTCTTTTCGATAAGACATCAATTAGAGGTCCTGTTTTTTCCCTCAAGTGGTCTTATTTAAAAGAGTTGGGGAGTTCTCATGATGTGCTGGTCGACATCAATCCTTCATCCAACATCAGTTAGATACAAAAGACCTTACTGCTCTTCTGCTTTTCAGGTTAATATTTAAAAGACTCATGTTTGTGCAGGTTCAGCCGATGAGCTGATGTAATTCAGCAGACAAATCAGGGAAAATAAGATTTTTATTTTTAAATAGTAAACTTAATTACCTGGTTATTCTCTTGGACAAAACCTATACTTGTAGGTAAATTAGTCAGTTTAGTGGCAGCCCCATTAACGCTGATTCCTCATCATCCTGCATTACAAAGCAGGAATTTAGAATTAGCTACGATACAAAGATGATGCCCTTAAATTAGCACTCTAACCTATGTTTAATTGCAGGGAAATACTACGGAAAAATGGCTTCCCCTGACCTTCCTTAGGGCCATATTAATTACCAATAAAGATAGTACAAAGCTTTAGAATTTGGACAGTGCACCTTAGAAAACAACAGCTCATTTTCAAAACATACTATATTTAAAAGTTTAAGATGCTAAATTTATATCTTGTATTTACATTTTTCTTATGAAATCAGCAGGGAGAGTGACTCAAACAGGCTAGGCTTACTCTTGAATATTAACAGTGATTTCAGTTTATTTCAACTGAAGTTGAGAAGTTTGCTTTCAAATTAATAAAAATATTGTTTTTGATAAAACCACCATCAAAATGTTCACATTTACTGTTGAAATGTACATTGGGAAATTCCTCGGTTGAGGAATGTGATCCTTAAGGCTGTAAATTTGGATTGGATCTTTTTTTTGCCTGTTCCAACCAAAAGTTTGAAGCGAAAAATGTTTGAATGTCACAACTATTAACTGCCTTTCAATTATCCAGGAGCTCAGTAAGAGTTAATGCTCAGGATTTTACATTGTTGTAATATCCGGGTCAGTACACAAGATTTGAAAAGGAGCTCAAATCTGGCCAGACTATAAAAAGCATTTAAGCTGTCAACTTCTAACCATTCTCTACTAATTAATTTCATCAAGGAGTTACAAATCTAAAATAGTAATGACAAGAGGTGCCCACAGCATTTTAATTATTTCAAGATACTTGACTTTGTGCAAACCTTTCCGCTCCAAGCAGAATAGAAACTTCCATTGGATTTGAAGTTTAAATAAATTCAGTCATGCAGGCTATACCATTAAAACTAGTTTTACTGTTGCATGTTATCAATAGCGCTAAAGGGCAGCACGGTGGCCTAGTGGTTAGCACAACCGCCTCACGGCGCTGAGGTCCCAGGTTCGATCCCGGCTCTGGGTCACTGTCCGTGTGGAGTTTGCACGTTCTCCCCGTGTCTGCGTGGGTTTCGCCCCCACAACCCAAAAATGTGCAAAGTAGGTGGATTGGCCACGCTAAATTGCCCCTTAATCGGAAAAAAATAATTGGCTAATCTAAATTTTAAAAAAAAATCAATAGCGCTAAAGTTTCAATTGCTAAGATGACTTTTCAATCCCATCAGCATCAGAGAGTTAGCATAAACTCAATGTGAATAATTATAAGTTTTAATTCTTGCACATCTGCTTATTAATTATTCGAATAATCATATTTACATATCAGTTTTGGATATCCCAAAAAGCATAGATTTTCCAAGAGCTCTGCTACAACATCCTTAATAATAGATTCTAGCATTTTCCTTATGGCAGATGTTGGGCTAACAGGCCTGAATTTAAATGCTTTTTGGTCTTCCTTTCTTGAATAGAGGAGTTACATTTGCTAATTCCCAATTAGATGGGACCCTTCCAGAAACCAGGGGATTTTAGAAAATTAAAACCAATGCATGCACTACCTCTGCAGCCTTTTAAGGCTCTAGATGGTCCATCGGGTCCTGGTGATTTGTCAGCCTTTGGCTCTCATAGGTTTCTCAACACCCTTTCCCCAGCGATTGTAATTGTTTCAGTGTTCTCCCTCCCTTTCATCTCTTTGTGCAGAATTATTTCAGAGATTTAATTTATATCTTCCACAGTGAAGAAAGACATAAAATATCTGTCTAATGATTCGGCCCTTTCCTTATTATTCATTCCCCAGACTCACTCTCTATAAATAATAATCTTTATTGTCACAAGTAGGCTTACATTAACACTGCAATTAAGTTACTGTGAAAGAGGACCCACGCTCACTTTAGTTATTCTTTTCCTTTCTAAATTACTGTTGAAACTTATCTGCTTTTATATTTCTAGACAGCTTTCTCTCATACTCTAATTTGTCCTTAATTATTACTCTTATAGTCATTCTTTAATTTAAAAAAAAATTCTGTCCAATATGTACGGTCATGAATTTGCCTAGCAACAGCAGTAAAACAAAACAAATTTAACAAAACATAATTGGATGCGACCTGCCCAGCAACAGGTAGACGTCTGCCTAGAGACAACAGGAACCAGTATTCAAACGGTCCGATGAGATGCCTCTCTCCCAGTAACGAGATTAAAAGGCATTTTAGATATGAATTAGATGTGAATAGCTTATGAGTAGAAACAGTTTACCTAGACAAATGGGAAGGTCATTGAGGTATACATATGATAATGTCTAGAGTCAAAGAATTTTGTTTGGGGGAGACAGCCAAGTACACCAGAGGCAGAATCAAAGTGGATCAAAGGTATAATTGCTAGCAGCCTCAGAAGTAAGGTGGGCCAGTTAACACCCAACAGGCTCAGAAGCAGACAAGCCAGTTTCAAGGTAAAGTTTTAGATCTAATAGCCTCAAAAGTCTTAGAGCCGGGCGGCAGGGTGGTGCAGTGGTTAGCACTACTGCCTCACGGTGCTGGACCCGGATTCAATCCCAATCCCGGATCACTGTCTGTGTGAAGTTTGCACATTCTTCCCGTGTCTGCGTGGGTTTCACCCCCACAACCCGAAGATGTGCAGGTTAGCTGAATTGGCCACAGTAAATTCCCTCTTAATTGGAAAAGAAATAATTGGTTACTCTAAATTTATAACAAAAAAAAAGTCTCAGAGCCAAGGTAGTGCACAAAACTTTCATAAAAGTAGTTTAAATATCTTCGCTGAACCAGGACAAGACATTTCCCAGACTAGAGTATCATCCTTTTATTGTGTGGTAACTATAAGCTGGTTTTAACTTGTAGATTTATTTAATTTGATGTTGTTTGTAGAAATGTGGAAGTCTTCAGGAGCTCATGGATTGTAGATATATTTTTGAACAAGGGGTTTGTTCTACATAAAGTGTGTGTTTAGTAATTCATATACTTTTATTATCTTGGAGCAGTCCTGTTCATGTGTATGCGTCTTTTCTTTAATAAATAGTCATTAGTGATTGTTACACAATGACCATACTGCTTATTCTCACTGGCGTTTCACTTGTCTCCTCACAGCATTACAAAATCAAAAGTGTACCATCCCTACGAACCGGTGTTCCAAGTTGGGATACCTGGCAGATACCAGCGTGCTTAGTGACAGTACATATGAATTAGGAACAGGAGTAGGGTACGCAGGTCTGCTCCATCATTCAACAAGATCACAGCTGAACTGAACTTCAGCCCCACATTCCTGCCTACCACGATAACCTCCTTCACCCCCCCTCATTAATCAAGAATCTATCTAGTTCTGCCCTAAAAATATTCAAAGATTCTGCTTTCACTGCCATTTGAGGAACAGAATCCTAGAGACTCACGACCCTCAGGAAAAAGATTTCTCCTCATCTCGGTTTGAAATGAACAACCTCTTATTTTTAAACAGTGACCCCAGTTCTAGATTCTCCAATAAGAGGAAAAATCCTTTCCACATTCACCCCTCGTGATCTTAAAGGTTTTGATCAAGTTGCCTTACTCTTCTAAACTCTAGTGGATACAAACCTAACCTCTCCAACCTTTCCTCATAAGACAACTCTCACATTCCTGGTAAACCTTCTCTGAACTGCTTCTGATGTATTTACATGTTTCTGTAAATAAGGAGACCAATACTGTACACAATACTCTAGATATGGTCTCACCAATGCCTAGTGTAACTGAAGCCTAATCTATCCACTTTTGTATTTAATTCCCCTCACGATAAACATTATATTAGCTTTCCTAATTTCTTGCTGCGTCTGTGTACCAGTCTTTTTTGATTCATGCACTAAGGCACCCAGATACTTGTGCACTTCAGAGCTTTGCAATCTCTCACCATTTAGATCATAAGTTTATTTTATATTCTTCCTGCCGAAATGGACAATTTTACATTTGCCCACATTATAATCCATCTCCCACTCACTTAACCTATGTCCCTTTTTTAAAAAAATGTTTTTTATTCAGTTTTTATGTTTTATATTGAACAAATTACAAATTGTTAGAGAGAGAAAAAAAAAAGAACACGGAAAAATTAACATATATATTTACAGGTAAGCATCTTCGTAATAATAACTGTGGCTGCCCCCCTTTAGCCGGCATACATATTTTACATTCCCCAATATGGCCGAGGCACATGTTTATTGGCATTTATTTACAGTTTGGTTTTGGGCCTTAGCCAGCCATCAAACCCCCATAACGAACCCGTAGCCCCCCCCCCCCCGGCAACCTTCCCCCGATTCCCATCCATTTTCCCCCTGATTCTTGGCCACCCGACTATTCTTCCTCTTGTTCGTTGGCCACAAACAGGTCCCGGAACAATTGCATGAATGGCTCCCACGTTCTGTGGAAGCCGTCGTCCGACCCTCGGATGGCGAATTTTATTTTCTCCATTTGGAGAGATTCCGAGAGGTCGGACAGCCAGTCTGCAGCTCTGGGCGGTGCTGCTGACCGCCAGCCAAACAGGGTTCTACGGCGGGCGATCAGGGAGGCAAAGGCAAGGGCGTCCGCCCTCCTCCCCAGGAATAGATCTGGCTGGTCTGAAACCCCGAAGACCGCCACTATCGGGCATGGCTCCACCTATGTCCCTTTTTAACCTCCTTATGCCCTCGCCACAATTTACATTCCTGCCTACTTTTGCGTCTTCAACAAATATAGCAACCAAAATTTGAATCTCTTCATCCAAGTCATTTATATAAACTTTAAAAAGTTGATGCCCCAGCATTAACTCCTGTGACACACCACTCGTAACACCTTGCCAACCAGAAAATGTCCCATTTGTGCCAACACTGTTTTCTGACCGACCACTAATCTTCACTGAATTGTACACTTTTTCTTTCAATTTGATACTATCTTTACCTTAGCCATGGATGGAACATTTGCTTCAAGTCTTTCTTTCTCAATAGAATGCACTGAAGAGGGAAATTTTGGCATCTTTAGATATTACACTGCAACCAGTTTAAAAGCTCTAGTTCCATTATTTACTGGAGAAGTTGAAATCTTCAGTTCTGGCCATGTAAAACAGACTGCCAATTCTAACAGATATTAAAAGGCCACAGTCTGTCGGTGGTGGTCACTTGGTCATAAAATCTGCAGGTGTTAAAACTCAAGGTTTGTTCTACAATGTGGAACAGTGTACCATTTGCAATAGCTCCAAGGTGTCTGCTGATAACAGCAGAAAGGGGTTAGGGATAGCATCCGTACTTCAAGGAGCCATTAAAGAGCAGGGAGGAAGGTGATTGATAGCTACACCACAGATATTGCAAGACAACTTACATGCCTTTGTAATGATTGAATAGTTTAATGAAGCATGTGGACCTTTGATGTGATTGGTTGATTATTCTCATGTACTATGCATGATGTAACCTTAATCAATTGTCCTGATTGGACATAGATTAAAAAAAAATTTTTTTTAAAAATAAATTTAGATTAGCCAATTATTTTTTCCAATTAAGGGGCAATTTAGCGTGGCCAATCCACCTACTCTGCACATTTTTGGGTTGTGGGGGCGAAACCCACGCAGACACGGGGAGAATGTGCAAACTCCACACGGACAGTGACCCAGAGCCGGGATCGAACCTGGGACCTCAGCGCCGTGAGGCGGTTGTGCTAACCACTCGGCCACCGTGCTGCCCCAGATTGGACATAGATAACTAGTAACAAATGATTGGTATATGCTAATTTCTTGTAATCGAATCTTGATGTATAACTGCCAGTACTACCCTTGAATCTGTGATCTTTAGCATTCAATTTGGAATGCCAATAGCCCCTGCTACAGCTTATAATAAAGGACTAGTGTTTTTACTCCAAGAGCCTTTATCTAGTTTCTCATGAGTGGAAGAGTGAAGTACACTAAAATCGAATGGCTGCACTTTTCTTCACAACAGTTTGGTAGCAGATGAATGCCCTCACTATGTGCAAGGAATTAGGGTTAGGCAGCATGGTGGCACTGTGAAGAGCACTGCTGCCTCACAGCACCAAGGACATAGGTTCGATTCCGACCTTGGGTGACTGTGTGGAATTTGCACATCCTCCCTGTGCCTGCGTGGGTTTCCTTCGAGTGCTTCGGTTTCCCCCACAATACTGAAGATGTGGAGGTTTAAGTGGATTGCTAATGCTAAATTGCCCCTTAGTGTCACAAAAAAAGATAAGTGGGGTTACTGGGTTATGGGTTAGGGTGGACGCATGGGCCTAGGTAGGGTGCTCTTTCAGAGTGTCAGTGCAGACTCAATGGGCCAAATTGCCTCCTTCTACACTGTAGTGATTCTATGAAGGACAGGACCTCAGTTTGGTGAGTAATATATTTGATTATACTCCTGACTGGGTGTTAATGAATAGCTTAGCTGACAAACAGGCGGATCCAACTCAGAGTAAACCAGACCTGATTAAGAGAATGAGAGAGATGCACATCTCTCTAGAGATCCGAAGGGGGTGAAGTAAATTCTGTGAAGCCCCTCTCTAGGGCTGTGGAGGGAGCCAAGTACATTCTGTGAAGCTCTGTCCTAGAGAAAGGGAGGGAGCGAAGTACACTCTGTGAAGATTCTCCCCAGTGGGTGCGAGGGAATGGAAGTACAAAGTGGTGAAGTTTCCTGCAAGAGGGACATCCCGAAATCGCACAAATTGTCTAGATTTTCCTTTACTATAGATTTTCTGTTTACTATTAGATACTGCCTCCTCTCCTGACTGGGAATAGTGAAAGAAAATACACATGTCAGAATCAGGGAAAAGCTAAATCCGAAAAGGTAGAACTTAAGTTTACAACTGTCCCTTTTCTTTGCCCAAAAGTTTGGGAAAATGTAAAAACAGGGTGAATTCCAACAAACACTCAGCTGTGCTGTAGAAGAAAAGAGGGCTGTAAAGTTCAAATAAGCTCTTTCAGGAATATCTGGGAATGGCAGTTCTCCTTGCTGCGGTGCAGGTCATCCCTGATTCCTCCCTAAAGCAGCTAACACTGTTGGAACTGAAATACAAGTTTGTGTTAAACAATTGGTGAATTGAGTTCTGAGTCAAGGTCAGATATAAACTTGCAGCTTGGCAGAAATCCAATCTGAACTCTCTGACATTTGAATTTTTAAAAGAACTTTCAACCTTTTAAAAAATAAATTTAGTGAACCCAATTATTTTTTCCAATTAAGGGGCAATTTAGTGTGGCCAATCCACCTATCCTGCGCATCTTTTGGGTTGTGGGGGCGAAACCCACGCAGACACAGGGAGAATGTGCAAACTCCACACACACCACTGTGCCACCGTGCTGCCCTAAGAACTTTCAACCTTGGTTAAGTAACAAAATTTAATTTAGTTGAAAAAAAAGAATCTAGGGGAAAAAATTGGAGCAGAAAAGTTAACTATTTCAGCAGGTAATTGATTTGTTTTTAAATTGTCCAGAAACCTGCGTGTATGATTATGTATCATAATTATTTGATATATGATTTATTTGGGGATTATGAGAACTCAATGGCAGCAGTTAAAATGGTTATTTTAAGCATACTCTAGAGGAATTCGGAACAAATGTGAGAATTTTATTGTATTATAATCACCCCCAGATAGAGAACAAAGATTTTACAGGTGTTAATATGTTTGGGTAAGAATGCTTTTGAGATTTGAATTTAACAAAGAATTTGCCCATGATACCTATGAAATCAGTTGTTGAAAATTGGCTGAAATGGACCCAAAAAAAAGAATCAAATAAATCATGAAAAAGAATGGAGGATCATATTTATTATTTTAACCAAGGGATTGTGAGCTTGCAGTGCTTTGTCTCTTTAATAATCTGTAGCCGCAAGAGAAGGTTAAACAAGCAGTGAGAATCTGTGTTGTTGGTGTTTCTGCTAGCCTCAACTGACAAGTGCAGACAGAATTGAATACTCACTGCCAGTTGAATTAATATAAGTTGTTCATTTAAACAGTTACATAAGTTTCAAGACTCACGACTTGAATCAAAGTTATACTACCCGATTAAGAGAAAACCTGGCCAGGTTCGCTCTGAATGATGCGTGTGGTGAGCGTTGAAACCCTGGTCTGATCGTACAATGGTTGATCCCAGGAGTTATCGGTGATGAAATCTCAGTGGTACTGTATTTTATAAGGTTTCCGTTAAACATCCTAACGTTCTAGAACATACAGTGCAGTGTACAGTGGACAGTGCCATTCGGCCCATCGAGTCTGCACCGACCCACTTAAACCCTCACTTCCACCCTATCCCCGTAACCCAATAACCCCTTCTAACCTTTTTTAGTCACTAAGGGCAATTTATCATGGCCAATCCACCTAACCTGCACGTCTTTGCACTGTGGGAGGAAACCGGAGCACCCGGGGGAACCCACACAGACACGGAGAGAACATCCAGACTCCACACAGACATCATTCTAGACATTATTCGAGCCTGTTCTTCATGTTCCAAAAACAAGGGATCAGTGATGTTGTTACTCTGGTTCTCATAAAAGTCATTCTACACAGAGCTGCAGTTTTCTGTTTGCCTGTTTAATGTTAGTCATAGTCCTCTTTTGCCATAATGCCTTATGGTTAATGTTGGCAACTGTCCGACTCAGCAATGTGTTCAGTTTGTTTTATGTGGATGCTCATACATTTGTGTTACCATTGTTTTAGGCTATGTATAATAATCTTTTTATTGTCACAAGTAGGTTTACATTAACACTGCAATGAAGTTACTGTGAAAAGCCCCTAGTCACCACATTCCAGTGCCTGTTCAGGTACACAGAGGGAGAATTCAGAATGTCCAAATTACCTAATAGCACGTCTTTTGGGACTTGTGGGAGGAAACCGGAGCACCCGGAGGAAACCCACGCTGAATGGGGAGAACGTGGAGACTCCGCACAAATAGTGACCCAAGCCGGGAATCGAATCTGGGACCCCGTGCCAACGTTCATCTTTCTGGGGAATTAATCTTGTCCGGAGTTTTTAATTACAGATGGAAGTTTACAACAGACTGACAAGGATGCTTAAGTAATTCATTTGATCATGGGTTGCTTTAAAGCGCTTGTATGTTCCACTGCTTGTGTCTGAATGATATTTGTGTTGTCCTTTTCAAGCTTTCCCGTACCAGCCTCCCCGAACAGGCGCCGGAATGTGGCGACTAGGGGCTTTTCACAGTAACTTCATTTGAAGCCTACTTGTGACAATAAGCTATTTTCATTTCATTTCTTTAATGTTTTCTGTCTGATATTGTTAGTTTTGAGATCATCGTTTAAGTGATTTAAGTCAAACAGTTAACAAAGGGAAGAAAATCAACCAAACTTTATTTTCAAAAGGTTATCAACCAGGAGTTATGTTTTTCTGGTCAGAAGCATGATTCTAGGATATTTTTGATAAACATATGGGAATTTTAGTCTGAAATACAAATTCATACGAGTAAGAATGAGATCATTTTAATTCAATAGTGTTGATTGGAATTTGGGATATTTGAAATGATTATGGCCTGTGTTGGATTGATCCGGTGTTAAACCTTCTTGTCAGGTTCAAAGAGTTATTCCTGACACAGCTGGCACAACGGAAAATAAAGGCGCAAAGAGAAATTGTTCAATAAAATGGATCCCTGATCATGGTTCTTGTTAGATTGAAACAAAAGATCCAGTTGAGAACTTTTACTCCATCCCTTTTCAAACTAGCAGAAAATTAACTCTTGTCTGCAAACAACTGAAGATGTATTTATATTTTTACAGGAATTGGAAATTACAAAGTTTTAAATTTGAATTGTCAGATATGTTCAGATCAATTAACCCATTTTGCCCCAAGCAGAATAGATCTTTTGTGTTTTGCTTTACAGATAACTGCAAGTGGAACAAGATTTGCAGTAACTTCAAGAATTTGGGAATTTATTTGTAGACTTTCAATATTGCAGCAACAGTCAGACCGATTTAAAATTCACGTGATAGGGAGGGGGCAGGTATCTCGTAAGAAGTTTAAAAATACAGGATAGTTGGCGGAGTACAAGGTCACATTCACCAGTCTTAAACTAATCCTAGCAAGTGAGGCATTAGGACTGCCAGATTTGACTTGCTTCCTTCCACATATACGGCCATAATAATGGAAATTATTACACTGCCATAGTGACTCACTAACATGGAGTTATAAGCAACCCATGGCCTATTACATTAACAAGCAATCAGCTCTGGATATAGAAAATCCACTCAGAACACCCCTTAGTGCAGATTCTGAACATTGGAAGATTGAAAATGGTCTCAGAAACTAGAAAGGCTGAGGAGAGTGTCTAGTACTTAAATGGGTGGATTACAGTAATTAAGGATGAGAAAAACTCAGTGGGATATATGAACATTTGAGGAAAGGAGCAGGAGAAGAGCCGTTAGAGGCCAATGTGGCACTGTTTGTCGAGCGGTTATGGCGGAGTGAATGGAGAGCCATGAACTGTTTGGGTAATAGTTGAACAAATGGTAATTATGAAAAAACAACTGACATTTAAAGGGATTTTAAGATGAGCAAAAAACAATACACATAGTTTAGGTGGTTTCCATGGATACAAGGACACAGCTTCTTTTGAAGAAGAGATGAAATGGACCTTAATGGAAATCTGAAAGCCAACAACCTTTATTTGAATTTGGGATAAGTCTGGGATATGAAAAAGCAATGTAATTTGGTAAGTTCCCATAAAACAAAAGATGTAATTTAATACAAAGAACAAGCAATCAAAGATGTTACTGCCTCGAATTAAATAGAAATGTTTGATTTCTGTTTTAAAGGTGTTATGAAGATATTTTATTGGATTGCAAAATTTCTCCAGGGCTCATGATTGGGATAGAAGTAATGATCGAGGAAAGACAATAGGGACAGGAAATCAAAACAGCAAATGAGAATTGGGAATATTGAGTACAATTCAATGGAATATTTCAATCTGGCACTGATGATAGAGGAGGCTAGTAAATTGATAAACTTTCTCTGGGTAACGCATGTGCCCTTGTCCATGTTTTTATTTAAGAGAACAAAGTTTCATACTCTGGCCACCACCCAAGCATCTGGAATCCCACCTAATCTTGGACACTAAGGGGCAATTTAGCATGGCCAATCCACCTAACGAGTCTGAACCGGCCCTTGGAAAGAGCACCCCACTTACACCCACACCTCCCTCCCATACCTGTAACGCAGCAACCCCACCTAACCCCTTTGGACACTAAGGGCAATTTAGCATGGCCAATCCACCCAATCTGCACATCTTTGAACTGTGGGAGGAAACCGGAGCACCCGGAGGAAACCCACGTAGACACAAGAACATGCTGACTCCGCACAGACAGTGACCCAAGCCGGGAATCGAACCTGGGACCCTGGAGCCGTGAAGCAACAGTGCTAGCCACTGTGTCACCATACCACCCATCTTTGGACTGTGGGATGAAACGGGGCTCCCAGAGGAAATCCTCGAGGGAATCCTCCGGGAGAAAGTGCAAACTCCACACAATCACATGAGACCGGAATTGAACCCGGGTCCCTGGAGTTGTGAGGCAGCAGTGCTAACCACTGTGCTGCCTCCCTGTGGAAGGGCCATGCAGACTCGAAACTGTGTTTCACTCTCCACAGTTTGTCAGCTGCCAGATCTGCTGAGTTTATCCAGCATTTTCTATTTTTATTTCATGTCCAGCATGTTAGAGGGGTCAAGTATTTTTGAATAACGCTGGTAAAGGGGTCAAGTATTTTTGAATATTTCCACCATTTTACTACCTTTGCCCAGGAGTTTATCCTGCACAGTCCTTAGAGGCCCTATTTAGAGAGTTCTTTAGTAATTTACATGTCTGGAGAACACTATTTCCTTTCATATTCCAAGATTGTTTAATTTTGTAGTTCTCCTTTACATTACTAACAGATTACTTTCTAATTTTCAATATTACTTCTGCCATAAGACCATAAGACATAGGAGCGGAAGTAAGGCCATTCGGCCCATCGAGTCCACTCCACCATTCAATCATGGTTGATTTCAACTCCATTTACCCGCTCTCTCCCCATAGCCCTTAATTCCTCGAGAAATCAAGAATTTATCAATTTCTGTCTTAAAGACACTCAACGTCCCGGCCTCCACCGCCCTCTGTGGCAATGAATTCCACAGACCATCCTGCTTTGATGGCCATGAATGCCTTCTTCTTCAGTTTCCATTACCCTCTTATTTTTATCTTCATCCATGGTGTGACAAGAGGAACTAGTTTGTTCCTGCTTTTTAGTGGGACCGATTTTTCCAGGACTCTATTGATGATCTATCTTGGCACAGGGGGCAACGTTGGCCAGCAGCCCGCGCTGGTAACAATAACCAGCAGTCCGCGCTGGTAACGTTAGCCAGCAGTCCGCGCTGGTAACGTTAGCCAGCAGTCCGCACTGGTAACAATAACCAGCAGTCCGCGCTGGTAACAATAACCAGCAGTCCGCACTGGTAACAATAACCAGCAGTCCGCGCTGGTAACAATAACCAGCAGTCCGCGCTGGTAACAATAACCAGCAGTCCGTGCTGGTAACGTTAGCCAGCAGTTTACGGGTAGTAAACAATCACTAGTTCCCATGAGTTAACCCAGGGCTGTTCTCACCTGGTAGTCAGGGTCCTCGCTCCACTTCCAGTCCTCCTCTGTGTTGACACCGGCTTGAGCTCCGCCGCTCCCCCGGCTCCGGGCTCCATACGTGCGGCCGTTCAATGTGTCCACCTCGGCCAACATACCCTTCTGGATCATGAGCAACAGCCCGCCCGATGCCACGATCACACCGAAAGTCAGCATGGTGGGCAGCAGCACAGCCCTGCGAGCAGCCCGGGCCACCATCAGGCCGCCCATGGCCTCGCCTCGGCTCCCACTTGCACCAGCCGTCCCGCTCGGCTCCAGCCAAACCCTGCCGCCGCCAACACGCATGCGCCCGCTGGCCCCCAGCGCCTCGCTCTGGGAGTTGTAGTCTTTGTCCACGCCATTCAAGCCCACCACTGCGCATGTGCAGGCGTCCTCGCGCACCTGCTGGGGACCCCAGGTTGCTGCTGCCTTTCCAGCACAATTCTTGGCACCAGGTTATCAGAGATGAGGGGGCAAGCCATTGGCAGCTTTAGAGTGACCAACTCTGGTTGAAGCCATTCTTGGAGATTTGATCATCTTGCCTTATTACAACAGATTATTCTACAAATTATTAGAGTTGTTTGAGGGTGTAACAAGCAGAGCTGACCAGTAGATGCAGGGCGAGATTCTTCGTTTGGAAGTCTGTGGGCACGATTCTCCAACCCCACGCCGGGTGGGAGAATCGCGGGAGTGCCGGGCGAATCACACCACGCCACCCTGGCACCCCCACGTGATTCTTCCACCCCCCCCCCCCCCCCCCCCAAAACGGCGTGTCGCGTTTTGCAACAGCCCGCTCGGAGAATCGCCGCTCCGGTCGAGCGGCAATTCTCCTGCCCGGATGGGCCGAGCGGCCTGCCGAATCCGACCGGTTCACGCCGGCGCCAACCACACCTGGTCACTGCCGGCGTGAACATCACGCGACCGCTGCGTGTGGGGCCTGTGGGGGGCGGAGGGAGGATCGAGCACCAAGGGCGTGCTCGGGAGGGGTCTGGCCCGCGATCAGTGCTCACCGATTGTCGGACCGGCGTCTCTGAAAGACGCACTCTTTTCCCTCTGCCGCCCCGCAAGATCAATCCGCCGTGTCTTGCGGGGCAGCGGAAGGGAAGACGGCAACCGGGCATGCGCAGGTTGGCACCGGCCAACCTGCGCATGCACGGGTGACATCATTTAGGCGCCGCCGGCCGCGACATTCAGGCCGCGTCACTTTGATGCAAGGTTCAAGGCCCGGCGTGCGAGATTGACGCTCCGCCGCTCCTAGCCCCCCGGGGGGGGGGAGGGGAGAATAGGGGGCGAGGAGCGGCCTCCGACGCTGGAGTGAGACACTCCGGGTTTCACTCCGGCGTCGGCACTTTGTCTCCCTTTGGGAGAATTTCGCTCTGTGTTTCCTGCCGGTGGTGAATTGCACCTTATTTTCGCTATGCATGGCAAAGATTACGAGGAACTCCTGAGGGAACCCCAATATCTGGCCACCATTTTGTGTGGGCGGCCCGATAGGAAGGTCATAAGGCTGGTCACCTCACGCCCTTCCCTCATCACAAATCAGCCCTCCACCTCTACTGCATCGCAAATCAGCACCGTCCCCATCGCAAATCAGCCACATGCACCCCCCTTCCCATCACAAATAAGCCCCCTCCCACCTCCAGATTTTCAGGGTCCCCCCTTCCCCCAAGTATGGGGATGGCCAGACACTAGAAGTGTCACATGTCACATTCAATTCCTGGAAAGAGAAAGCAGGAACCTCTGTTTAACCCCTCAGATCCTTGAGGTGCAAGCCATTCATTTATGTCCCTCACTGGGCTGTAATTGACTGCTTCCACGCAGCTGTCAGCCTTGCTTCGTTCATCTTCCTTCAAGCTTGTGTAACTCTGAAGTGCTATGAGCACAATGTTTACAAAGGACCCATTTGCATTCTCTGCTGGCGAATGGGTGAGAACCCCAATCCCGCCACCAGCGCGGGGGTCAGACCATCACAAATGGGCACGAAGCCAGTTTTTACCCCTGATGCCCGATTTGCCGCCCCTTCGGGAACCCAACTACCGACAGCAGAGAAACCTGGAGGTCTCTGAGAACAAAAAAAGTTATCAGCTTTTGTAACTGCACCATTTATTCGATCAGAATATTACTATAAAACAAATTTTTAATGCTTTTTATCAGCATAATCACTAAATAATTAGTTTTTCACTTAATGAAGGAATCAATAGCTGAAAAGAAATGTCACCCGGTAGCTAAATAAAAGGCATATATCAAAAATTGAATGTTGGTGAGCTAATTAATGTGTTACTTGATTCTTTATTAAACTTGTTACGCATTGTAAAGTACAGTTGTTAACTGATGGTTTTATAACTTAAGAAGGCGTGTCTACACATGTCTTGTAACAAAGACATTGGAAGTCCTACAATGAGGTAGCAGAATCTTTATTACTGAACAGCCCTCCTGAGATACAATGAACAGATCTTTTAATCCAGTGAAGTAATCGGGACAAGAACAGAGGATGCTGTAAAAATTCAGCAGGTCTGCCTGCATCTATCAGGAGAGAAACAGAGTTAATGTCTCGAGTCATTTTCCCTTCAGTAAGTAGGAAGTCAGGACAGCTATTTAGGCAGCTATTTTCCTTCGCAGTGCAGCCTTTCAGACAGCAAAAAAAACAAGACCAGGCAGGTGCTGGAAGCTCAGCTGGAAATGTGGAAGAATTGATGGGAGACAGAATAGACCTCACCCTCTCCCCATGCCACCATTTCCTTGCAGAAGCATCAGACATGGAAGGGGATTGCTGAAAAGGTCCATAGAATCCATAGTATTCCAGTGCAGGAGGAGGCCATTCTGCCCATCAAGTCTGCACTGAACAGGGCAGCATGGTGACATGGTGGTTAGCATTGCTGCCTACGGCGCTGATGACCCGGTTTCGAATCCTGGCCCTGGGTCACTGTCCGTGTGGAGTTTGCACATTCTCCCCGTGTCTGCGTGGGTTTCGCCCCCACAACCCAAAAGATGTGCAGGGTAGGTGGATTGGCCACGCTAAATTGCCCCTTAATTGGAAAAAAAAATTGGGTACTCTAAATTTAAAAAAAAGTCTGCACTGAGCGTCTGAAAGAGTACCCTACTTAGGTCCACTCCCCCACCCGAACTTCATAACCTCATGCATTGATCATGGCCAATTCACCTAATCTGCACATCTTTGGACACTAAGGGGCAATTTAGCATGATTAATCCACCTAACCTGCACATCTTTAGACTGTGGGATGAAACCCATGCAGACACGTGGAAAACATGCAAACTTCACACAGACAGTGACCCAAGGCTGGAATTGAACCTGGGTCCGTGACGCAGTGAGGCAGCAATGCTAACCATTATGGCACCGTGCTGCCCTCAATATTACTCTGTCCAGAATCTATCTGAGGAAAGAAGTGAAAACTGAGGAAATCTGCATATCATACACTTGCATAGGAAAAGGTAGTGGGAAGGGGCATTGGGGGTAATTTAGAAGTGGACCAGACTGTCACACAGGGAATAGTCTCTTTGGAATGATGAAAAGGGCGGGAACATGTGTTTGGCAGTGACATCATGCTGGAGGAGGTGGAAATGTTGGAGCATGATCCTTTGAACATGGAATCTGGTGGTTGGAAGATGTAAACAAAAGGAGCACCATTGTCGTTCTGGGAGGGAGGGAATGGTAAAAGCAGACGTGCAGAAATTGGAAATGACATGGTCAGGACCCTGTCAATCATGTTGCCAGGGCATCTTTCTTTGAGGAAAAATAAAGAAGCACTGTTATTGAAAGTAGGCAGAGAAATTGGGAGACTGGAATGCAAGGTGTGAGAAAGTGTAGTCAAGAGGGCTATGGGAGTCAAAAGGCTTATAGTGGATATTGATTATACGAACATATGAATTAGGAGTATGAGTAGGCCACTCAGCCCCTCGAACTTATAAGATCATGGCTCCTCTGATTGCAACCCCAACGTCACAATCTTACTGGCAATAGAGTATCCCCAGAAAAGGAAACTTAGAAGTCAAGGAAGGAAAGAGTGGAAGATAGGCCAAATGAAAGTGAGGGAAGGGTGAGAATTGGAATGCAAGTTGATGATTATTCTCCAGTTCGGGGTGAAAGCACGAAGCAGAGTGATGCAGACATTAGTGTATCAGACAAATAGGTGAAGAAGGCACCTGAGTAGCACTGTAACAAAGAACATCCTCTCTCTCCCACAAATAGGCAGGCATAATTAGAACACATGCAGGTTCCCATAGCAACACTTTTAATTTGGAAAATGTGATTGAAGTCAGAGAAGATTTTCAATTTGGGAACATGTTCAGCCAGGCTGAAGGGGCTGGTGAGTGATGAGGATTGGTTGGACTGCTTGGATGGAGGTGTAGAGATTTGGACATCCCTCCTTGCCGTGCTGGTGGACATTAAAGCTGTGGGGATAGGCGGTCATCATGCAGTTCCGTCATAAACAAGTCAGGGCTAGGAATGTTTTATATAAATGGGTTGACTCACCCATCCTGTCATTCACCATTTCCCTTGCAACAACCCAGAGACATCCACTCCAGGGGATACAGGTAGTATTGATAAGGAATTAACATGGCAATATGAAGAGTACAAGAAGCTATAGGATCTGGATGAGAACATGGAGCTTAATGTTGTTAAGTGAAGCAGTGAGATAAACCGCCGCTGGCTGAAGAGCACAGATGTGATTATCCCAGAGTTCCTCCGTGAAGTGCGAGGTGCTTGAAGAGCAGCAGACAAACATAAAGTTTCTGTTTATGTCAGGCCCAAAAGGCATGAAGTAAAAACAAATCTTACAAATTTGTTTCTCTTCCATATTGTCTTGTTTAAATTCTGTTTTCGTTTTAAATGGACAAAGATTAATTCATCAACCTCCTGGAATGGAATATTCACTTTGCATTGTATGACCATTGCAGCCAAGCCAACACAAAGGACTAGTCGAGAAGACGTTTGCATCAACCATCTCTGAACAAAGGCAGAGCGAGTGTGAATCCTCATCTCCAGTGTTGTGCTGATAGTTCCGCAGTTATCTTTTCAAAATACAATGAGTCAGCAGCGCGGTGGCGCAGTGGGTTAGCCCTGTAGTCTCACAGTGCCGAGGTCCCAGGTTCTATCCTGGCTCTGGGTCACTGTGGGGGTTTTGCCCCCACAACCCAAAGATGTGCAGGTGGATTGGCCACGCTAAATTGCCCAGGGGTTGGTTTAGCTCACTCAGCTAAATCGTTGGCTTTTAAAGCAGGCCAGCAGCACGGTTCGATTCCCGTACCAGCCTCCCCGGACAGGCGCCGGAATGTGGTGACTAGGGGCTTTTCACAGTAACTTCATTGAAGCCTACTCCTGACAATAAGCGATTTTCATTTTTTCATTTCAATTGGAAAAAATGAATTGGGTGCACTAAATTTATTTTTTAAAAATACAATGAGTTTTAATCAGGGTCTTTAAAGTACATAGTGAGCTGAATGACTCTACCCAAAAGAACCCCAGCACATGACCGAGACTTGAGCTGTTTGAATTGCTTTAATTATACAGCGTTTGAATTCTGTTTTCAGTTGTGGTTTATAACTCGAATAAAAAACAGACTCCAGGTTTGCAGCCTGCCTCTAATCTCCTTCTCTCTCAAAGTTAAATCTCCAGAAAGAGTCCTGTATTTCACCCACAGGGCAAATTAATTTCCTGAATACAAGAATACTGAGCTAGATCTTTTTTCTTAATATATTTTATTCCAAACATTGCAAAAATTTCACATACACATAATAAATACTCAAATATAATAAAATTTGTAATTTTTTGTTTTGACAAATTAACAGTAATAACCCCAAAACCCCTAGCCTCCCCCCCACCCCTCACCCCCCAGACCAACCCCTCCCCACCCCTCCCAAGACCGAAAGAATCTACAGAGACTTGTGAACACAGCGCAGTCCATCACGCAAACCCGCCTCCCATCCATTGACTCTGTCTACACCTCCCACTGCCTTGGGAAAGCGGGCAGAATAATCAAAGGATGTTTGTGGACATCATTACCCTGTTCCTACTCCACTCCAAGGTCCCTACCTGGTTCAAGAGGACCATCACCATACCTGTGCCACAGAAGAACCAGGCAACATGCCTCAACCACCTCAATTGAGTTCCTTGGGCAAAGACTGGGAATTGGGACTCCTGAAAGAACCTCCATTGGACGTTCACCCTACTCACATTAATTAATGCCAATATACCTTTTACTTTGTTTACGTGACTCACAATTTATAACTTCCTTCCTTTTCTCTTTCAGTCTTTCTATCTTTTATGTTTCTGAGTGTGAATGTGTAATGTGAACCATCCTTCAGGTTTTGAATGTGTTAATAAATTCTAGTTTCACCTTAAAGAATTTGCTGTGGGGTTTGAGAAACAGCCCATTTCAACAAGGAGAAGGACACGAAGGGAAACAAATTAAATTACTCATTAAAAGTACTGCTGACAAGGGCAGAAGAAGGGAAGAGCAATAATAATACAATCCACCTCACCCTCGTGTCTGTTACAAGAGCATCTCTCAAGATGTGCATCAAATTGGTGGTGTTTGCTGCCCCGATGCACATCACCATCTAAGAAAGCTTCGACACATAGCCAGGAGAATGTAGTAACTGCAGGAACATCGACAAACCTTTATTTCATGTAAGGTTCAAGTAGGTCAGTCAACTCAATGTAGAGGTATTGAATGAAGGGCAACAGATCTTAGGGAACTGTCGAGGGAGATAATTGTTGAATACATGATAAAATATACAGGGCAACATCTTGGAGGCTTTAGAGGGTATTCGACTGACTCTTTGCGAGAGATTGAAGGATTTTTCTAATAATTTGAGCTCGGTTTTCCTGATCAAATTGTAACTACTTTCCTGTCCCCTGTGCCAGTGGAGAAGCGGCTATCTGTTTCCAACACAATGGGTGAGGTATTTTCTGAATTAATCAAAAGATTGAATCATCGAACTTACAATTTAAAGCTTATTTGTGGATTACCTGTTATTGTTTTAATCCCTTGTTCTATTGCATTTATATAGCAACTTTAACAACACAATAAAGCATCCTAGTGTGCTTACCAGGAGCTATATTAGACACTATTTGATGTTGAGTTACATAAGGATACCATAGGGCACGTGATCAAACGCGAGTTAAAAAGGTAGGTTTTAAAGAACATTCTAATGAAGGAGAGAAGAGAGAGAGACATAGAAAGGTGGGGAGGTTTAGGGAGGGAATTCCAGATTTAAGGTATGGCTGCCAATTGTGAAAGGTTGAGCAAGAGACTAGAGTTGGAGGAGTACCGTTATCTTGGGGGATTGTCAGGCTGTAGATGTCTACAGATATAGGGAGGGACAAGGTCATGGAGGCATTTGAAACAAAGATGCTAATTTTAAAGTTGAGGCATTGTCAGACTGAGAGCCAATATAGGACAGTGAGCATGGAGTGACAGACTTGGAACAAGTTAGAATACAGGCAGGAGTGTTTTAGATGGGTTTGCTTTTACGGAGAGAGTGTAAGGTGGGACGCTGACCGCACAAGCAAATTAATAATTTATTGTTCTAGGAAAAAACAATTTCTATTCACCATCCTTTGTCCTGAGAAACACATTGCTTTTAAAATTTTCTCCTGTAACGCATTCTGACTTGGCACAATACGACGACATGTACGGTTGAATTATTGAATATATTTTTTAATGATTTGTATTTTGCTTGTGAGTGTTTGGATCTCTCATTCTATTGCCACTAGTGGTCTTTGTCAGCCTGTTTCATCTCCTTGTTCTGGAATTCACAAAAGTATTAATGCATCATCAAACAAATTAAGAATATGGATTTTACGAACAGAGATATGAATGAAATTAATTGCATGTTGATTTACCATGGTTTACCATCTTCAGTTTATATGTAAGCTCATAAAAATGTAATTTCATTTTTAAATTAGAGACAGAGAAATCAGTTCCTCATTTCTGCTCTGTCACTCTGCAAAATACCCTTGTGTATAGATTGCTTCTGTTTCCCTTCTCCCTGAAGACATAAAATTGATTAACACCAGTCTTTTGCTATGATTCTGAGATATTTGACTCCTCTTCGGAAAAATTCTTCTCTGTTCACTGAACGCCATGTCATTTTGCCAAGAACAGCATCCTTGAGCGAGTGCTACACCTCAGCTGTATAATATTTATTTCCAGCTGGCTTGTCTCTGACAAAGAACATCTGACTACAGTATAATGTTTATTAAAGGTCCTGCGTTGTCCCATTTTGGGTGCCTCAATAATGCCAGAAACAATGTATACTGTTTCTAAGGATTTAAATAACATTGTCGCAATTGTACCACTGAACCAGTCGAGAGAACCAAGAAAAAAAAAGTGGTTTTGTCATGAGTCTGATTGTTTAGCCACTCATGAATTGCTTGGCTTAGTTGATAGCTGTCTGTTCTGAAACAGGAGATTGTGATTTAAGCTTCACTGTAAACGTATAACATATAATCCAGGTGTTGACTATGCTGTGGTATTGCTGCTTCATCTTTCAGAAGAAATGCTAAACTGAGGACATAAATTAAATTATTGTACGTGCAAAGAAGCTGAAATTTGTAAAAAAATAAAAAGCAGGCAATGATGGAAACACCAAACATGGTCAGGCTGTATTTGCAAAGAAAGGAACAATGTTAACATTTTAGGTATAATCTTCAGCAGAATTGGGGGAAAAATCATGTTAAAAAGTGCAGTGCCTACTTTACATGAGTCTTATATGGATACGCAGCAGATCTGAACCATTGTGCTTTGATCAAGAGTCATCCAGATGCGAAACATTAGTACCCTTTCTCTTTCCACGGATGCTGTTAGACCTGCTGAGATTGTCCAGTATTTTCTCTTTTTGTTTCAGATTCTAGCATCTGCAGTAATTTGCTTTTATCTCAGTGTACAAAGGTTCTTCCTCATTTGAATAAAGTGAATGGTGTATGAGTCCAATTTATAGTAAGCGGCATATTTTCAGCACACCATCTTGACTAGCTGCTTTATCAGGCGTCATGGTCACTGGATGCTCATCAGTTCGCACCAACACCTAACTTGCGGTATTCAAGGCATAACAGTTTTAAGACTCATTCACTCTGGAATTTTACTGGTCTTCAAATATAATTCTCATGGGCGACAGGCAGACACCCTCACTCTGTCCCTGAGGAAATGACTTTAATGCAACTCAAGCCTCCTCATATCCTTTCTTATCTAAATCTACCATTTATTTTTTGATAGTACTACCTGTTACATGAGGGAAATATTCAGAACTTGGGTCCAGAACTGAGATCAAAGATGTAGCAGGCAAATTAGTGGTTAAACTAACTGAGGGAAGATACTGCTGGCATGGAGTCAGATGGATATGTCCACACCTGGCCAAGTTACATTGTGCATGAGGCTCATTTAAATATGCGCTCACCAATTTACCCGAGGCCCGGGATTCACTGGCCTCGCCAGCAATGCCTCAACCGGGCATCATTTGGTACTGATTCACAATGCCATGAACTAGCTGTAATGGCACCTCATTGGGGCGTTGAAGCCCCCGGATTGTTGGGGACAGGGCAGGGTGGCACCCTGGCACTCTTCCTGGCACACGGGCACTTTGCCACTGCCAGCCTGGCACGTTCACATTGCTACCCGGGTACCCTGGCAATGTCACCATGGCACTGTCAGTGTGCCAGGTTGGCAATGCCAAGGTGCCAGGTTGCCCATGGCACGGTCAGGCCAAGGGGGCCTTTCTCCTCAGAGGTGGGGTTGGGGGGTCTCAAGGGTCCCAGATGAGGTACGTTGGGTGAAGACGGGAGGTGGTATCTATGCTGCGATGAGGGCGATAAGGGAGGTTGAAAAATTGGGACTGTTTTTAACAATGGCGTCCCGATCCATGAGTAGACTTCCTACACAGGAAATTACTTAAAAAGTGGCCTCGATGGGGACTTCCTCACTGAGGCCAAAAAAACGCAGCAGGGTAGCATGGTGGTTAGCATAAATGCTTCACAGCTCCAGGGTCCCAGGTTCGATTCCCGGCTGGGTCACTGTCTGTGTGGAGTCTGTACGTCCTCCCCCTGTGTGCGTGGGTTTCCTCCGGGTGCTCCGGTTTCCTCCCACAGTCCAAAGATGTGCGGGTTAGGTGGATTGACTATGCTAAATTGCCCGTAGTGTCCTAAAAAAAGTAAGGTTAATGGGGGGGGGGTTGTTGGGTTACGGGTATAGGGTGGATACGTGGGTTTGAGTAGGGTGATCATGGCTCGGCACAACATTGAGGGCCGAAGGGCCTGTTCTGTGCTGTACTGTTCTATGTTCTATGTTCTATAATAGTGGAGCCTTTTTTGGTGCCGCAGGTGCCGAGAAACACCCCACTAAACGTGCTGTTCAGCAGACATTAGGTGAATCATAGTAAGGTGCCTCCCAATTCACAGTTTGATTGACAGCTCCATGTGGCTATAGACTCTTTGAAGTAGGATTATAAATTCCAATACTCCCAATGTCTTTATAAGGAATCATGCAATTCAGTGCCATGTTAGTTGCCATAAGGATAATGTGGTTGTAAGAACATAAATGGGTTTTTATGAATGCCAGTGTTTTTTTCTAATGTAGTCCGCAATAAGCACTTGAAAAAAATATTTTATTTTATCTCGGTAGACACTGGGTGATTTGGAATGATAGGTGTCAGGGCAAAGGATGTTGAGTGGAGGGGCTTGAGTTGGCACTAAGTTAGCACAGGAGCTATAAAGAACCAGGGGAGTGGACAGAGTGCATAGAGTGACATGGAAGGTATGAGGGCTATGGGGACATGAAGTGGCATGGGTTGGCATGATAGGGCATGGGGTGGGGGTGATCAGTTGTGAGGCATGGGGGCTGGAGGGCTATTTCATGTTTTCCTATGTTTTTAAACATTTCCCCCCAGCACGAATTTGCTCCCAGCATCCTTCACACTTGGTCCGGGGTCACCAGTCTGACTCCCACAGATCCCTGCTATTCCACTTCAGGGCCATTCACCCCCGCCTTGGCTTTTCAGAGCAGAGAAATGTCCTGACTCTGAGTTCCTGATCAGGAGCAAAATTCCAGGCTAATGTGTTCAACCGAGGGCCAGAAAGTTACAAAAAAACTACATCATGTCCATTCTATTTTTTTGTACACTGCTGTTTCTTTCTGGAGCTTAGGGCATGGTTGGTTATCAGTCAATGTAAGGATGAATGTAATATCTATGATATTTTTGACATTTGTCTAAAATCATCACTAAGCTTTTGAGTTTCTGAATAAATTCATGCAGGGAAAGTTTATATTTACTTGACAGAGGGGCAGAGTACACCCTTAATAAATCAATTGCAGATAAATAGACTTTTCTCTATTTAAGAAGCAGATCAGCAAAAGCCAAGACTTAGGCACCCCCATGTGGTATGAATAGAATTGAAAAGAATCAGAACAGTCGACATTTCCTATTCATTTTCTATTCGGACCTGTTAAAATATAAGCTTATAAGGATGACACGGTGGTGCAGTGGTTAGAACAGCTACGTATGGCGCTGATGAGCTGGGTTCAATCCTGGCCCCGAGTAATTGTCTGTGTGGAGATTGCTCATTCTCCCCATGTGTGCGTGGGTTTCACCCCCACAACCCAAAGATGTGCAGGGTAGTTGGATTAGCCACACTAAATTACCTCTTAATTGGAAAAAAATAATTGGGTACTCTAAATGTATTTTTTAAAAGGGTAGCACGTTGGCACAGTGGTTAGCACTGCTGCCTCACGGCAGCGAGGATCTGGGTTCGATCCCGGCTCTGGGTCACTGTCCGCGTGGAGTTTGCACATTCTCCCCATGTCTGCGTGGGTCTCACCCCCACAACCCAAAAACATGTGCAGGGTAGGTGAATGGGCCATGCTAAATTGTCCCTTAATTGAAAAAAAGAATTGGGTACTTTAAATTTTAAAAATTAGAAGCTTATAAGGTTATTTGAAGCAGATTTCTAGCTCCCATTGACTAAATCAGTTATCAGATTATTAAGTCTACCATGGACCATTGCTTTGCTTTAAATCTTTCATCACGAGGTATATCATCTTGTAGGCAACACAATACGAAGAGGCTCTCTCGCTCCCCCCATTAATAGTCAGAGGCTTTTTCCCAGGGTAGAGGGGTCAATTACCTTATAAGCTTCTAATTTTTAAAATGTAAAGTACCCAATTCTTTTTAGGTTTAAGGTGCGGGGGCCAAGGTTTAGAGGAGATGTACGAGGCAAGTTTTTTACACAGAGGATAGTGGGTGCCTGGAACTCGCTGCCGGAGGAGGTGGTGGAAGCAGGGACGATAGTGACATTTAAGGGGCATCTTGACAAATATATGAATAGGATGGGAATAGAGGGATACAGACCCAGGAAGTGTAGACGATTTAAGTTTAGATGGCATGGTCGGCACAGGCTTGGAGGGCTGAAGGGCCTGTTCCTGTGCTGTACTTTTCTTTGTTCTCTATTAATGAGGGTAGCTCAATTACGAGTATATTCTGTGCTTTGCCTTAGATTTTAACATTTTTTTCATTATTTCTCCAGTGAGTAGTAAACCTATTTCCTTTTTCCCTTCGTTCTCATAAAATGACATATTCATAGCTCAGTGCATCTGCCTTTGGACTGCCTGGGAAACTGTATCAGATGGCAAGTGGGTGGAAATGTGAAGCTACAATCTGTTCACTTCGTACATTTAAAATGCCAGTCTTAGTGAGGTACCCTGCTTAATGTAATCTTAAAATGTAATCACAAGTAAAGTTTCAGCAATGGAATCAGTGGCTTCTAGTTAAAACTAATAACAAGGGCGACATGGTGGCGCAGAAGGTTGCACTGCTGCCTCACGGCGCCGAGGTCCCAGGTTTGATCCCGGCTCTGGGTCACTGTTCGTGTGGAGTTTGCACATTCTCCCCGTGTTTGCGTGGGTTTTGTCCCCACAACCCAAAAATGTGCAGGGTAAGTGGATTGGCCACGCTAAATTGCCCCTTAATTGGAAAAAATAAATTGGGTACTCTAAATTTATTTTTAAATAAACTAAGAACAAAGGGAGGTGGCCTCCTGTGTTGCTACCACTATTTATTTTCATGCCACAGCCCTCTCTAAGCACAATAAAAACACAGTTGGAACTTAAACAACTCCCACACACACAAACACCTTTGTTCATCATGAATCTAACTACAAGTTTTACCTTTCCAGGCACAGAAACATTAAATTATACCCACTGAAAACTATACCTTAGTTCTTATGCTTACCAATACAAATATAAATCCCTTAAAACATAGAACATAGAACATACAATCTTTCTTTTCTGAACACCAGGGGCAGGATTCTCCGATCCCCCGCCGGGTCAGAGAATCGGCGCGGGGGGGGGGGGGGGGGGGGGGGGGGTGAATCCCACCCCCGCCGGCTGCTGAATTCTCTGACGCTGGGGTTTTGGCGGGAGCGGGAATCGCGCTGCGCCAGTCGGTGGCCGCTAGCAGCGCCCCCCCCCGGTGATTCGCCAGCCCACAATGGGCCAAGCGGCCGCCCGTTATTGGCTTGTCCCACCGGCATAAATCAGAACAGGTCCTTACCGGTGGGACCTGGCTCCACGGGCGGCCCGCAGAGCCCTCGGGGGGCCCCGGGTGATCTAGCCATGGGGGGTGCCCCCACGGTGGCCTGGCCCACGATCAGGGTCCACTGATCCGCGGGCGGGCCTGTGCCATGGGGGCACTCTTTCCCTCCACACCAGCCACTGTGAAACTCCGCTATGACTGGTGCGGAGAAGAACACCACTGCGCATGCGTTGGGATGACGCCAGCACACGCTGGCGCTCCCGTGCATGCGCCAACTTGCGCCAGCCGGAGGAGGCCCTTCGGCACCGGTTGGTGTGGCGCCAAGCCCTTCCGCACCAGCTGGCCTGGCGCCAAACATTCCGACGCCGGCCTAGCCCCTGAAGGTGCGGAGGATTCCGCTCATTCGGGGCGGCCCGACACCGGAGTGGTTCACGCCACTCCTCGATGCCGGAGTGGCCCGCCCCGCCAGTTCGCGGAGAATCTCGCCCCACATCTGTAAATTTACTGATCATGTCCCCCACATTCATGTTCAGGTCATTAACGTACACTGCAAACAGCAAGGGATCCAGGACTGATACCCGTGCTACACTACTAGATACAGGCTTCCAGTCACTAAAAACAATCTTTGACCATAGCCCTCTACCTCCTAAGTCAATTTTGGATTCAATTTGGCAACTTGCTCTGGGTCTCATGGACTCTTCTTGATCATTCTCCCATGCAGAGCCTTGCCAAAAGCCTTATTGAAGTACATGTTGACTACATCAACTACACTGCCCTCATCTACACACCTAATCACCTACTTGAAAAAGTCAATCAAATTTGTTAAATATGATCTTCCCTGATAAAGCCATGCTGACTATCCTTGAATAATCCTTGCCTCTCCAAGTGGAGATTAATTCTGTCCCTCAGAATCTTTTCCAATAATTTCCGGGCCACTGATGTTAGATTCACTGGCCTGCAATTACTTGATTTTTCATTACTTCCCTCCTTGATTAAGGGTCACACATTAGTTGTCTTCCAGTTCTCTGGCACCTCTCCTGTGGTCAGATAGGATTTCCAATTTAGTGTCAGAGCACCTGCAATCTCCTCCCTTGCCTCACACAGCAGCCATGGATACATCTCATCTGCCCTGTATCCACTTTTCAGGCTGCTATAATCGCTAACGCCTCCTGCTTCTCAATGTTAATCTGTTCAGTTATATCACAGTCTCCTCCCTGCTTTCTTTACCTACATTATTCTTCTCCATAGCGAACACAGATACAAAATACTCACTTACTACCTCAGCTATGTCTTTTGGCTCTAAACCCAAAGGTTGCCAATTTGGTCCCCAATAGGCCCAACTCCTTCACTGGTTATCCTCTTGCCTTTAATATACTTAGAAAACACTTTGGGATTTTTATTTATTTTGCCTGCCAGTCTGTTTTCATGTCCTCTCTTTGCTCTCCTAATTTATTTTTAAGTACTACCCTGCACTTTCTATACTCCTCTAGGACGCCCACTGTTTTGAACCCTGAATCTGACATAGCCTCCGACACCCTGGGCTAGTGCATGGTCAATTCCAGCTCTATGTGCCCCAAAATCACAACATAAGTGAATTAATCAATGATTCTTAAAGTCTTTGGCCCTTGGCTGCCCAATAATCACAGTCATCAGGTTTGTAAATGTAAACACAATTACTGTTTATTTATAACAAGAACTAGAATGTAACTGCTTAACGATAAGCTAATGCCTAATACCCACTGCCCCCAGCCTCTGCACACACACAAGGCAGACAAACACAAAGGGATGGAAAGGGGAGGGAAAGTGGAGGAAAGAAAGAGTCGTTGTTCCAGTTGATACTTTTCTTCACAGCAAGTTGCAGATTAAAGTCTTTGGTTTACAGCCTGGAATTATATTATTAATAGATTCATTCATTCAGGTACTCTGTAGTTCAAAAATGTAGCACTCTCAACTTTCCTGGAGACGCATCTTACTTCACATCAAACTTTGCTTTCAATCATGGTTTGTCATCAGGCCTGTGTACTCTCAGAAATTAAATCCCCACAGGCTTTCTGCAGTGAGACAGTCCTCACAGCACCCTTCTAGGAAGAGTTAGCTGGATCTTCCTGAAGAGAGTTAGCTGGTTTTTTAAAAAATATTGTTATTGAGGCATTTATATAAACAGCAAATACACAAACAAGAGCAAGAACAAACAGGAACATCACAATAAATAACTAGCTACTCAACACTCAAACCCTGTCTTCCCCTGCTCTCATTCTGCCTTGCCCATTTTAACCCTTTTATCCCCCCTTCTACCTCTCTCCGCACCCTCTTCCCACCCTCTGCTGCAAACTCTACCCTCCTTGAAGAATTCGATGAAGGGCTTCCATTCCAGTCAAACCCATTGACCGACCCTCTCAAGACGAACTTAATTTTTTCCAACCTCAGGAATTCTGCTAGGTCGCTCACCCACACTTCCCATTTCGATGGCTCCGAATCCCTCCACCCTAGCAAAATCCATCTACAGGCTATTAGGAAGGTGAGGAAAAAGTCATGGCATCGGCTTCTCTCGTCCCCAGGACTCCCTGGTCTTCTGACAGTCCAAATATCGCCACTTCTGGACTTGGGACCACTGTCACTCTCAGCACCTCGGGCATTACGTCTGCAAACCCCTGCTGGAATCCCTTCAGTTTCGGACATATCCAGAACATGTGGACATGGTTCACAGGCCTCCCCGCGCACCATCTACACCTATCCTCTACACCCTCAAAAACCTACTCATCCTAGCCCCGTCATATGCATCCTAAACTGGATAAGGCTGAGCCTTGCACACGATGAGGACGCATTCACCCTCCTTAGGGCCTCCTCCTAAATCCCGGATTCCATTTCTCCCTCCTCAGTTCCTCCCCCCATTTCCAAAGAACAAAGCGAACAAAGAAAATTTACAGCACAGGAACAGGGCCTTCGGCCCTCCAAGCCTACACCGATCCTGATCCTCTATCTAAAACCGTCGCCTATTGTCTAAGGATCTGTATCCCTCTGCTCTCTGCCCATTCATGTATCTGTCTAGACTCATCTTGAATGACGCTATCGTGCCCGTCTCTACCACCTTAAGCGGCAATGCATTCCAGGCACCCACCACCCTCTGCGTAAAGAACATTCCACGCATATCTCCCTTAAACATTCCCCCTCTCACCTTGAACTCGTGACCCCTAGTAATTGAGTCCCCCACTCTGGGAAAAAGCTTCTTGCTATCCACCCTGTCTATACCTCTCATGATTTTGTAGACCTCAATCAGGTCCCCCCTCAACCTCCGTCTTTCTAATGAAAATAATCCTAATCTACTCAACCTTTCTTCATAGCTAGTGCCCTCCATACCAGGCAACATCCTGGTGAACCTCCTCAGCACCTTCTCCAAAGCATCCACATCCTTTTGGTAATGTGGCGACCAGAACTGTACGCAGTATTCCAAATGTGGCTGAACCAAAGTCTCATACAACTGTAACATGACCTGCCAACTCTTGTACTCAATACCCCTTCCGATGAAGGAAAGCATGCCGTATGCCTTCTTGACCACTCTATCAACCTGTGCAGCCACCTTCAGGGTACAATGGACCAGAACACCCAGATCTCTCTGTACATCAATTTTCCCCAGAGCTTTTTCATTTACCGTATAGTTCGCTCTTGAATTGGATCTTCCAAAATGCATCACCTCACATTTGCCCAGATTGAACTCCATCTGCCATTTCTCCGTCCAACTCTCCAATCTATCTATATTCTGCTGTATTCTCTGGCAGTCCCCTTCACTATCTGCTACTCCACCAATCTTAGTGTCATCTGCAAACTTGCTAATCAGACCACCTATACCTTCCTCCAGATCATTTATGTATATCAGAAACAACAATAGTCCCAGCACGGTTCCCTGTGGAACACCACTGGTCACAGTTCTCCATTTTGAGAAACTCCCTTCCACTACTACTCTCTGTCTCCTGTTGCCCAGCCAGTTCGTTATCCATCTAGCTAGTACACCCTGAATCCCATGAGACTTCACTTTCTCCATCAGCCTACCATAGGGAACCTTATCAAATTCCTCACTGAAGTCCATGTATATGACATCTATAGCCCTTCCCTAATCAATCAACTTTGTCACTTCCTCAAAAAATTCTATTAAGTTGGTAAGACATGACCTTCCCTGCACAAAACCATGTTGCTTATCACTGATAAGCCCATTTTCTTCCAAACGGGAATAGATCCTATCCCTCAGTATCTTCTCCAGCAGCTTCCCTACCACTGATCAGGCTCACTGGTCTATAATTACCTGGATTATCCCTGCTGCCCTTCTTAAACAAGGGGACAACATTAGCAATTCTCCAGTCCTCCGGTACCTCACTCGTGTTCAAGGATGCTGCAAAGATATCTGTTAAGGCCCCAGCTATTTCCTCTCTCACTTCCCTCAGTAAACTGGGATAGATCCCATCCGGACCTGGGGACTTGTCCACCTTAATGCCTTTTAGAATACCCAACACATCCTCCCTCCTTGTGCCGACTTGACCTAGAGTAATCAAACGTCTATCCCTAACCTCAACATCCGTCATGTCCCGCTCCTCGGTGAATACCGATGCAAAGTACTTGTTAAGAATCTCACCCATTTTCTCTGACTTCACGCATAACTTTCCTCCTTTGTCCTTGAGTGGGCCAATCCTTTCTCTAGTTACCCTCTTGCTCCTTATATATGAATAAAAGTTTGGGATTTTCCTTAATCCTGTTTGCTAAAGATATTTCATGACCCCTTTTAGCCCTCTTGATTCCTCGTTTCAGATTGGTCCTACATTCCCCATATTCTTCCAAAGCTTCGTCTGTCTTCAGTCGCCTAGACCTTATGTATGCTTCCTTTTTCCTCTTAGCTAGTCTCACAATTTCACCTGTCATCCATGGTTCCCTAATCTTGCCATTTCTATCCCTCATTTTCACAGGGACATGTCTGTCCTGCACTCTAATCAACCTCTCTTTAAATGCCTCCCACATATCAAATGTGGATTTACCTTCAAACAGCTGCTCCCAATCCACATTCCCCAGCTCCTGCCGAATTTTGGTATAGTTGGCTTTCCCCCAATTTAGCACTCTTCTTTTAGGACTACTCTCGTCTTTGTCCATGAGTATTCTAAAACTTACGGAATTGCGATCACTATTCCCAAAGTAATACCCGGCTGAAACTTCAACCACCTGGCCGGGCTCATTCCCCAACACCAGGTCCAGTATGGCCTCTTCCCGAGTTGGACTATTTACATACTGCTCTCGAAAACCCTCCTGGATGCTCCTTACAAATTCTGCTCCATCTAGACCTCTGACATTAAGTGTATCCCAGTCAATGTTGGGAAAATTAAAATCTCCTATCACCACCACCCTGTTGCTCCTACATCTTTCCATAATCTGTTTTCATATTTATACCTCTATCTCACGCTCGCTGTTGGGAGGTCTGTAGTACAGCCCCAATATTGTTACCGCACCCTTCCGTTTGACTTCTCCTATTGGGGCTCCCTCCCAGTCCAATAGTGCCTTATAGATCTCAGACACCATACCCTCACCCGCTCCCTCCTCGACAGCACCTTATCCTGCACCCCAGGGGCGGCAAACCGGGAAAGGATGCCACCTGCCTCCTCACGAAGTCACGGACCTGGAAGTATCTAAACCTATTCCTGCTGGGCAGCTCATATTTCTCCTCAAGGTCCTCTAAACTCGCAAAGCTGCCCCCCACAAACAGGTCCCCAAAACACTCAATTCTTGCCTGCCACCACCCCCGAAACCTTGCATGCAACCCCCACCCCCAGTACAAACCTGTGATTGTCACAATTCGGTGCCCACACCGAGGTACCTGCCAACTTCAGATGCTGCCGCCACTGTCCCCACACCATCACTGGGCTCGTGGAGTACCTGGCCAGCCAGGAAGACAGAGGCGCCATCAACAATGCCCCTAGTCTCGTTCCTCTACAAGAGGCCATCTCCATCCACCCCATGCCAAACCCTCCCCCACTACCCACTTCCTAACCATAGCTATATTAGCTGCCCAATGATAAGTCATTATATTTGGCAAAGCCAGCCACACCCCACCCCCATCCCCTCCTCACCCCCACTCCAACAACATCTTCTTAACCACTTACACAAACTCCAAAATCAAAGCGTTGACTTTTTTTACACAATGACTTTGGGACAAAGATCGGGAGGTTCTGAAAAACAAATAGGAGCCTCGGCAGCACCGTCACTTTCACTGCCAGCGACAGTGGCAATGCATCCCATCTCTTAAAGTCCCCGTTCATCTGCTCCACCAACCAGGTTCAGCTTAAGCAGCTGTGTCCATCCCCATGCCAGCTGTATGCCTACGTATCTGAAGCTCGCCCTCACCGCCTTGAATGGCAGCTCTCCCAACCTCCTCACCGGCACAATCCCTCTCCAACTCCTCGACGCTTGAAACAAATTGCCAATCGCTGTACTGCCAAGGCAAAAAGCAACGGGGAGACTGGGCATCTGGAGGCACGGTAGCATAGTGGTTAGCACAATTGCTTCACAGCCCCAGGGTCCCAGGTTCGATTCCCGTCTGTGCAGAATCTGCACATTCTCCTCGTGTCTGCGTGGGTTTCCTCCAGGTGCTCTGGTTTCCTCCCACAAGTCCCGAAATATGTGCTATTAGATAATTTGGACATTCTGAATTCTCCCTCCATGTACCCAAACAGGTGCCGTAATGTGGCAACTAGGGGCTTTTCACAGTAACTTCATTGCAGTGTTAATGTAAGCCTAATTGTGACAATAAAAAGATTATTTTTGTCTTTTTCCATAACTACCTTAAATCTTACCGAGTTATTGTTACTATCATCAAAATGTCCACTGACACCTTTACCACTTGCCTCTCTTCATTCTCTAAAATTAAGTCAAATACGGTTCCCTCTCTGGAAAGACTTTCTACCTGCTGGCTCAAAAAGCTCTCCTGAATGCACTTTAAGAATTCTGCCCCCTGTAAGCCTTTCACGCTTTGCCTATCCTAATTATTATTGTGGAAGTTGAAATACCCTACTATTATTACCCTATTATTTTTACACTTCTCTGAGATTTGCCTACATTTCGGCTCCCTGACTGTCTGGGGGGCTATAGTACACTCCCAGCAAACTGATTTGTTTTTAATTTCCACCCATGTGGCCTCAACTGGGAAACCTGCTAAAATATCATCCTTCCTCACTGTAGTAACTGACTCCTTGATCAATATTGCTACACCACCTCCTCTGTACACCTCCGCCCAGACTCGCCTGAAGATTCTATATCCTGGAATATTGAGCTCCTAGTCCTGTCCCTCCCTTAACCATATCTCTGTGATAGCAATAATATTATATTCCCATATGTTAATCAATGCCCTCAATTCATCAGCCTTACCTGTAAGACTACTTGCATTAAAAAAATCACATACAGCCTTGTCATATTCCCTTGTACCTTAACATGTATCTCTTTGCTCTGCCTTCCAGATTGACTTGGTTTTTTTGCTATATTTACTACCCCCCCCCCCCCCCCCCCCCCCCCCCCCCCCCCCCCAACCACCACCACCACCACCACTGTATCTCCACATTGTGACCCAACTTCCTAACTCCCTGGGGTTGAGTTTAAACCCCCGTAACAGCATGAGTAAACCTCCCCACAAGGATGTTGATCCCATTTCAGTTCCGGTGCAATCCGCCCAACTTGTACTGGTCCCACCTTCCCAGAAATGGATCCAGTGATCCAGGAAACTAAAGCCCTACCCCAGACACCATCTCTTCAGCCACACGTTCATCTGCTCCATCCTCCTGTTCCTATAAATTCAAGCACATGGCACCGGTAATAATCCAGAAATGACAACCTTTGGGGTCATGCTTTTCAATCTAATACCTAGCCCCCTAAATTCTTGCTGCAAGACCACATTCTTCTTTCTACCTCTGTCACTGGCACCAATGTGAAACACAACCTCTGACAGTTCACCCTTCAGAATGCCCTACAGCCACTCAGTGACATCCTTAACCCTGGCACTAGGGAGGCAACATACCATCGGGGAGAAAATAAAGAATGATCAGCTCCCTGGTTGGCTAGTGACTAAAGATACTGTGCGGTGCCTAGTTTGATCACTGATTGTTCCTGGGTTAATAGAGACAAACCGAATTACCATTGAAGTACCACAATTGGCTGAGCAGGGATACAAATAAGTTTCTGCTCCTGATCACTAGTCAATGACTCCTGCTGGAAAATGCCCGTTAAGAATAAGGGGCAGCACGGTAGCATTGTGGATAGCATAATTGCTTCATAGCTCCAGGGTCCCAGGTTCGATTCAGGCTTGGGCCACTGTCTGTGCGGAGTCTGCACATCCTCCCCGTATGGACATGGGTTTCCTCCGGGTGCTCCGGTTTCCTCCCGCAATCCAAAGATGTGCAGGTTAGGTGGATTGGCCATGATAAATTGCCCTTAGTGTCCAAAATTGCCCTTAGTGTTGGGTGGGGTTACTGGGTTATGGGGATAGGGTGGAGGTGTTGACCTTGGGTAGGGTGCTCTTTCCAGGAGCCGGTGCAGACTCGATGGGCCGAATGGCCTCCTTCTGCACTGTAAATTCTATGATTTACACACAGCAAATAGGATCAGGACTGTAACACCTTCCACAGTTAAATAACTCGTCAGCAATCAGTTGCGTTCACAATTAAAAAATTAGCACTTGGATAGCTTACTGAAAAACCAAGGCTCCCATGGTAGCAAATCGCACAGGCAGTAGCAATTTCAAGAGAGGAGAACAGAAAATTGGAAATATACATTATTGTATAATGTGTGTTTCTGACAATGCTAGTGAAGAGCCACATTTCCAGTTCTCTTCGTCCTAATTACTAAACTACCTGACAATGATCCATCCTCTGACTAATATTGAGTGGGAGGTGCACTATCTGTAATAATTATAGGCATAAAAGGGGAGATCAATCAATGCTTTAAGACTTGGACTTTTTATAATCATTACTGCTAGGATACCAAAGAAAATTAAGACAAATGCATCTCAACCATTTTACTGCCATGAGAAAATAAATGGTCGGGGGTGGAAAAAGGGAGGAATGTGCCACAATGCAAATTGTAACAGTGTGTCTGGTGCCTTTTGCCATCTGTTTTTAGTT